>NW_024756871.1:2814230-2831730 GCF_018991925.1 Homarus americanus
AGGAGAGAGGGAGGGAGGGAAAGAGGGAGAGAAGGTGAGAATTCTCAGCCAACAGATGGTCGAAAATCCTCACTTTACCCTGTAATTAAACGCCTCAATAACCGCTCTCGTTAGGGAAAGGTAAAGGACGATTACCTGCCTTACTACCTGCTAATTAGGGGTTTTTAATTAACACAGGTGTGAGCAATTATACGGCGGCTCACAGAAGAGAGACCCCGTTTGATGGAAGCTTGAGTGACTTACCTGTTAGTGATCAGAGGAGAACTATCACTAACAGGGTGATTACATGTAGCTGAGGGCCATTTACCTTCAGCCCCTTCAGGTGTGGGTGTCTCGTGGCCGCCAGGTGAAGGGCGTGGGTGCCATAATGTAGCAGGTGTGTGCCAATTAGGGGTCCAAGTGTCATGTTGCTCAGGTGTTATCATTTGTAAGTCTCCCTGGCGGTGTGTGTGTGTGTGTGTGTGTGTGTGTGTGTGTGTAATCCTGTCTACTATTCTTTGTATGTAAATGGCGACTCAAAATTGTTTCTTTAATTCAAGTCATCTACATGTATAATCACATAATAATACATGGAAATATGTATGTGGTGGGTAATTATACATATACATATATTTATAAGTAATTTCACACGAGTATGTATATTCATAAGTTGCCTCAAGGAAAAAACTCAAAGGGAAAAAATAGCAACAAAAAGTATCAAGGAAAAAGTAAGAAATAAATTCAAAGGAAAACACACACACACACACACACACACACACACACACACACACACACACACACACACACACACGTTCTCAAGTTGCTGTAGAACCTTGGCAATTATGTAAATTAGATCACGTCCAGTTGGTCTTCAGATAAGAGCCATTAGTTCCTTACATCACCTTTCGTAGCCAAGGTTATGGTGCCCTAGCTGGTAACACTGTACTCTATAGATCCTGGTGTGGTTAAGAGGTGTGGTGAGCTAGCTGGTAACACTGTATGGGGTCAAGTGTGGTTTAGAGGTGTGGGACTTGTGGTGGTAACATTGTTTGGTTGCAATCACCACTACGACATTCGCCCTCCCCACCTCCTCTCCCCTCCTCTTCCCTACCTCCTCCCCCGCCTTCATCTTCTTCCCCTCCCCATCTCTCAACCTCTTCCTCCTTCCTCCTTCCTCCTCATCCCCCATCCCTACTCTTTTCCTCACCTCCCCTACCTCCCACATTCCTCTTCTCCCCACCTCCTCCTCCCTCACCCTCCTCCTCCTCGCCCTCCTCGTCCTCCCACCTCCTCCTCCTCACCCTCCTCGCCCTCCTCCTCGTCCTCATAACCTCCCTGCCCTCCCCAACCTCCATCCCCGTCCTAAAAAAAGACAGACAGACAGAGACCAAAATAGACCGTTTATGACTCCTTGTTACGGCAGCCATTTTTCCCCCAAGAGTGTAAACAAAGATACCGACTTAACAAGCTTGTTACGAGGAAGGTGGCGCGCTAACTACCTTGTTCTCATTGATGCTCGTTAAGATATTGAGCTGACAGAGAGAAGTTGACGGGCGGGCCGCTTAACACTGAGGTAAAGTTTGGAGTAAAGTTTACTTTTATTCTTATTATTATTTATTGTTATTTTGTTTTTTCTTGTTATTTTTATTTATTTTCTGTTTTTTATTATTATTATATTTTTTCTAGTTTAATCGTTAATTGAAACTTTGTTTTTCTTTTTAATTCTTCGTTATTATCATTTTTGTTTGTTTTTATTTTACTTTAAGAGAAGGAAAGAGATAGTGATATAAACACACACACACACACACACACACACACACACACACACACACACACACACACATACACCCTAACATCTTCATCCGTGGCTCATTAATCAAAGAATCATCCCTCTAACTCCTAAAGGCCCAGGGTTCGATACTCACCCCTACTGATGTCTTCATGAACGGGAGAAACTGAGCCCCACATCCCTCCTCGTGGCTCAGGCGTCAACAGTGGACAGGTGCCTCAGGGAACGATAATTTCTGGTTCATTGGTTTTAGTGTGGGGCGGAGGCGGGAGTTAACCAGACCGGGGTGTAGTGATGCTTAGATAACACAGAGATGGGTGTAGGTTATGTGGTGGGTGTAGTGTAGGGATGTGTTGGTTATACGTACCTGTGGTGTAATGGTCAGCATGCTCGCCTCGCAAGCGAGCGGACCCGGGTTTGATCCCCAGGCAGGGTGAAACTATGGCAAGTTTCTTTACGCCATTTGCCTCTGTCTACCCAGCAGTAATTGGGAACCTGGATGTTAATCGAAGTGCGGATCGTGTTCCGGGGTAATGGTTAGCCAGGGTAGTTGGCGAGGTGTCCTGTCTTCTCGGACTTCGGGTGTGGTTGTTGTGTTGACGACAGTTTCTACACCTTAAACAAATTCACGTCTAGGTGGCCCTTGGGCCGGCCATCTTCGTTACACGAGGGGCATCCATTATTTATTACACACACACACACACACACACACACACACACACACACACACATTATGCGGTATTATCCACAGAGTTATGGTAATCAAGGAGACATGCCACTTATGATTTATCTCACCTATAATGTGTTATCTCTCACCTATAATGTGTTATCTCTCACCTATAATGTGTTATCTCTCACCTATAATGTGTTATCTCTCACCTATAATGTGTTATCTCTCACCTATAATGTGTTATCTCTCACCTATAATGTGTTATCTCTCACCTATAATGTGTTATCTCTCACCTATAATGTGTTATCTCTCACCTATAATGTGTTATCTCTCACCTATAATGTGTTATCTCTCACCTATAATGTGTTATCTCGAGACATAATCTGACACTGGAGGGTCGGTCGTGTTATCTGTTATCTTAAGTGAGTTTGTCCTTCACCCTTACTGCTGAAGGAGGGAAGGAGGGAGAGAGAGAAGGAAGAAGTGAGGAAAGGAAGAATTGTAAGAAGGAAAGATAGAGAGAGGGAAGGAAGGAGGAGAGAGAGAGGGAAGGGAAGAAGGAGTACGTTATGAGAAGATAGAGAGAGAGAGGAAGGGAAGTGTGGGAAGAGGGAGAGAGAAAAGAATCACTAATGTATTAAGTCACTCTAATAATGGAAGCCCCTCGAAATGAGGATGGCTGGCCCAAGGGCCTCCTAGGCGTGAATTTGTTAAGGTGTAGAAGCTGTCGCCAACACAACAACCACACCCCAAGTTAACGAGCTGCATGACCCAGTGTCAAGGAATAGTCCGAAAAGACCGGACAACTCGCCAACTGCACTGGCTAACCGTTGCCCCAGAATACGATCCGCAAATCAATTAACATCCAGGTCCCCAATTACTGCTGGGTAGACAGAGTCAAATGACGTAAAGAAACTTGTCCATAGTTTCACCCTGCCTGGGTCCGCTCGCTTGCGAGGCGAGGATGCTGACCATTACACCACAGTTCGCTTAACCTAACCTAACCCAACCCAACATCTCACCAGGTAAAAATAATGTCTCGTGCCAGGAAGTGTTTGAACAGGATCCCAATGTAAACAATGGAGGCAGGCCATTAGCTGCTTGGAGGTAAACAAACCCAGCCCTCACACAAACGTTTATTATACTCCACTCGAACGTTTATTATACTCCACCCGAACGTTTATTATACTCCACCCGAACGTTTATTATACTCCTCACCCGAACGTTTAAACTCCCTTTTACTATTTAGGTCGTTAGTTTTTTTATAGACTGTGAGATATTTACCTATGACCCAGTGTGATATATTTACTATGGCAGAGTGTGAGAGTTTTACCGTGGCCATACGAACAGATGGGAGGTGGTGAAGTGTGGAGGGAGGGGGGACTTTTGTGGTGATGGTGGTGATGATGATGATGGTGATAGTGGAGGATGGTGGTGATAGTGGCGGTGGTGGTGATGATGATGATGGTGATAGTGGAGGATGGTGGTGATAGTAACGGTGGTGGTGATGGTGGTGATGGTGATAGTGGAGGATGGTGGTGATAGTAACGGTGGTGGTGATGGTGGTGATGGTGATAGTGGAGGATGGTGGTGATGGTAACGGTGGTGGTGATGGTGATAGTGGAGGATGGTGGTGATAGTAACGGTGGTGGTGATGGTGGTGATGGTGATAGTGGAGGATGGTGGTGATGGTAACGGTGGTGGTGATGGTGATAGTGGAGGATGGGTGGTGATGAGTGGCAGTGGTGGTGATGGTGGGTGATGGTGTGGTGGAGGATGGTGGTGATGGTGGTGATGGTGATAGTGGAGGATGGTGGTGATGGTGGTGATGGTGATAGTGGAGGATGGTGGTAGGTGACAACTAATAAAAAGTATATATGTATTTTGTGTAAGAGAACAGTTTAGCCCAGTCATATTCCTTTTACGAGCCGCGAGAAGAGAACTAAAAGAGATAAGAGATAAATAATAATGATATGGTCTTAATCCGTGTGTGTGTGTGTGTGTGTGTGTGTGTGTGTGTGTGTGTGTGTGTGTTGACTGTGGTTCTCTCTCAGCACGGGGTCAACACAGGTCAACACAGGTAGTAATAGGTACACCCCTTGGTAAAGCTACTCCTCTCCCTTGTGTGTCCGGGCTGCCCCTTGTTGACGTTTATACAATATATATGCAAATTATAACCCCAGAACTGGATGATGTGTTATATCTTATTCGTTCGCCTCTATGATGAAGTTAACCAGATTCTTCCTATATTGTTTATTAGTCTGGAATTAAATATATATAACTTGTGTTTATTTGGGATTAAATATCTCTAATTAATCCGCCTCTTGTGACTTAACTGATGGATGTTCTTAGTCTTGATAGCGTAATGGATTGGTTCGGTTAGGTTAGGTTAGGTTAGGTTAGGTTAGGTTAGGAATACTAAGAACGCTATTCAATGTTATTCAGTGATATAGGTAAATATTGTTGTACCTCGTTAGCAGTTGTAGTAGTTGTTGTAGTAGTAGTTGTAGTTGTTGTAGTAGTAGTTGTAGTAGTAGTAGTAGTAGCAGTAGTAGTTGTTGTAGTAGTAGTAGTAGTAGTAGTAGTAGTAGTAGGGGTGTTAAACAACAACTCTGGCCAAACACAAAAATCCACCCTGGAAATTCACGTCACCAATTCCTATGAACAATTGAAAGCAAATCGATCACACGGCTCTGAGACAACTGACCTTTAGTTGGGGTCAGGTGATGGTGGGGGGGTCAGGTGATGGTGGGATCAGGCGTGGTGGGGGGTCAGGTGATGGTGGGGTCAGGTAGGTCAGGTGATGGTGGGGTCAGGTGATGGGGGTCAGGTGGTGGGGGTCAGGTGATGGTGGGGGGTCAGGGGGTCAGGTGATGGGGGGGTCAGGTGATGGGTGGGGGTCAGGTCTGTTGTCACCATCACTATTGTGAACTCCTATTGTACTTGTGTTGTTGTGAGGGTAGGGGGAGGAGGAGGAGGATGATAGGGAGGGGAGGGATGATGATGGGGAGTTCTTGCTACCGATCATGATATATCAGGGGGTCACGGGAGGGGGAGGTGGAGAGCAGAGGACGAGAGGGTAGGAAGAGGAGGGAGGGAGAGGAGGGAGGAGAAGAAGATATAGAAAGAGAAGTGTATTATTCCTCTTCTTTCACTCCTCCTCCTCCTCCTCTCTCCTTCTCTCCTCCTCCTCCCCCAACACACACTGTACCCCAGCGATGATCCAGGGTAGAGTGAAGAAAGAGACCGTAGCTAATAACGCTTGTGTGACAGGAGGCGGTGTAGGCAGTGTGTGTACCCCTTCAGTATACCACCACCTCCCCACCCTCCCCTACCCCTCCCTACCCTCCCCCACCCACCCTCCCCCACCCCTCCCCCACCACCTGCCCCACCACCCTCCCCCACCACCCTCTACCCACCCCTCCCCCCACACCTCCCCACCCCCTGCCCCTGCCCCTCCCCTACCTCCACCCTGGACCTGACCTAACCTAACCTAACCTAACCACCCTGGACCTAACCTAACCTAACCTAACCTAACCTAACCTAACCTAACCGAACCATAATCCCTCACTTGGTGGTCGTGGTGGGTGTGAGCTAATGAAATTTGTCTCATATTTCGAGGCTTAAATGTTTACGACACTCGGCATTCACCAGGGAGGGTAGCTCTTTCCTTCCTTCTTTCTTTCTCTGTTTATTTATTTGTTGTTGTTAATCATTCGCTTCTCTCTCCCTTCCTTCTTTCCTTCCTCCACTTCCATCCTTCCTTCTTCTCTCCTCCGTCCATCATCCTTCTCTCCCCCTCCCTCGCCACACCATAACAGAGTTACCTGGGGAAGGCGCCGCTGTAGCCACGTCAGTACAGTAAATACCGACCATCATCACCTCTATTGTCTTATATAAAGGATCTCGCTAATTACCTCACCTGCTACCATCCTCCTACAGCGTCACCCTCCCCCCTCTCCTGCCCCTCCTCCTGCTGCCCCTCCTCCTCCTCCTCCTGCTGCCCCTCCTCCTCCCCTTGTTGACCCCTCTCCTCCTCCTTACACACACACACACACAATCAACCTCACCGCGTGTTTGATATGGAGAGAGAGAGAGAGAGAGAGAGAGAGAGAGAGAGAGAGAGAGAGAGAGAGAGAGATTAAAGCTCAAGAAATATAAGGAAGAGAAAGCACAATAATTAATCCTCGTCCACAATAACAAAGATGGCGGAGGAGGCAGTATAAGTGCATTAATCACCTCCGCCAATGGTCAAACAAATGACGATCAACAAAAGGTTTCGGCGTCTGAAAAAAAAATGGATCCGATTTCTCTTGACCCGCTACTGTGAGACACTTTTGTTTTGGGGTTATGAGAGAGAGAGGTTGTGGTGTTGTGGTGGTGTTGTGGTGGAGTTGTGGTGTTGTGGTAGTGGTGTTGTTGTGGTGTTGTATTGTGGCATTGTGGTACTGTTGTTGTTGCTGTGGTTACCTCTATCGTCTATGTTCCGTCGTTAACACAACTGTCCGTCTCTGATACTGTCGATAAATTGGTCTTTTTTATCATCAGTTTTGGTGACTGGTGAGGGACAGACTGTGTGAGATGGTTATTAAATCTTTATCTCCCTGTCTCCCTTCTTTCACCCTTTTCCCTCCCTATCTCCCTTCTCTCCCTTCTTTCACCCCCTTCCCTCCCTGTGTCCCTTCCTCCCCTTCCCTTCTTCATTCCCTTCCCTTCCTACCTCACTCCCATCCCTCACTCACTCACTCCCTTCCTTACTACTACTACTACTACTACTACTACTACTACTACTGCTGCTACTACTACTGCTGCTGCTACTACTACTGCTACTACTGCTAATTTCTTTCTTTCTTTCTTTCTTTCGACTCAACAGGAAGACAAATAATGACTGAGAGGGCAGCGGGCGACCCACACCCCACACATAAAAAGTCACCATTAGTTGGTGATGTTTAGGCTGGTGAAATAATGAGGGGTGGGCCGTGAGATAGTGAGTCACCATCATCTAGACCTCCTGGCCCTGCACGTGTTGGGTAGTGATGTCACCATTGTGGGTTTGGTATAGTGACGTCACCATCATGGGTTTGGTATAGTGAAGTCATCATGTATAAATCCAGGTATACAGTTCAGCATGCACTGTATATACTGTAGCCATCACAGGTATACAGTATACAGACAGTACAGGTATACAATGTACCCAGACAGTACAGGTATACAATGTACCCAGACAGTACAGGTATACAATGTACCCAGACAGTACAGGTATACAATGTACCCAGACAGTACAGGTATACAATGTACCCAGACAGTACAGGTATACAATGTACCCAGACAGTACAGGTATACAATGTACCCAGACAGTACAGGTATATAATACCCAGACAGTACATATATACAAACAATGCAGACAGTACAGGTATACAATGTACCCAGACAGTACAGGTATACAATGTACCCAGACAGTACAGGTATACAATGTACCCAGACAGCAGGTATACAAACAATACCCAGACAGTACAGGTATATACAATGTAACGGTAGACAGTACAGGTATACATGTACCTAGACAGTACAGGTATACAATGTACCCAGACAGTACAGGTATACACAAACAATGTACCCAGACAGCACAGGCATACACGTACCCAGACAGTACAGGTATACAATGTACCCAGACAGTACAGGTATACAATGTACCCAGACAGGCAGGTATACAATGTACCCAGACAGTACAGGTATACAAAACACGTACCCAGACAGTACAGGTATACAATGTACCCAGACAGTACAGGTATACAATGTACCCAGACAGTACAAACAATGTACCCAGACAGTACATAATGTACCGAGACAGCACAGGTATACAATGCACCCAGACAGTACAGGTATATAAACAATAACGAGACAGCAGGTATAATGTACCCAGACAGTACAGGTATACAATGTACCCAGACAGTACAGGTATACAAACAATGTACCCAGACAGTACAGGTATACAAACAAAGGTAAACAGAGAGACAATTGGACGGAAGGGTAGTTAACGAGAGAAAGAGAGCACTAACGAGCTTATTTAACGAGTCTTTAATATTCTCCCAAAGATCAATAGACCGGAAAGATATCACCTGTTGACCACACTCTTCAACCGTGTTCCTGGCGCCTGATTGTGGTGGTGGGTGGTGGGTGGTGGGTGGGTGGTGGTGGGGTGATGGTGGGTGGGTGGTGGGGTGGTGGGGTGTGTGTGTGGTGGGGTAGGTGGGTGGTGGTGGGGTGGATGGTGGGTGGTGGTGGGTGGTGGGTGGTGGTGGGTAGGGTGGTGGTGGTGGTGGATCGGTTCTATGTGCTAGTTGTGTTTGTTAAGGTTCTTTTACATAGTATCGTCTTCCTCTCTCTCTCTCTACTTTCCCTCCCATTTCCACTACTCTTACTACTCACTAATTACTGTTAATTAATTCCCCACCACTAATACCACTACCACTACTGGCTCATTCACCACCACCACCATCACCACTACCACCACTACCACAATACACTCTCCCTCCACCTGTCTTCACCTCAGGTCAAATTCTCTCCTTCGGGTGAAATAAATGAGGTGTTGAAGTGTTCCCCGAGGTGAGTGATCCCCTCCCGTGATACAGGTGAGAAGCGCATGTCTCACTATCTACCTGTTGCTAATTAGCGATTCATATCAGGTGTTCATAGCTGGCGAGATAATGTTTCTGGAGCCTTTGTTTTGTGTGTGTTGGGGAGGAGGGGGTGTAGGTGTTTGGGGGTGTAGGGGTGTAGGGGTGTTTTGTGGGGGGTGTAGGGGTACTAGGGGGGTGTAGGGGTGTTTGTGTGTGGGGTGTAGGGGGTGTTTAGGTGAGTTTGTACAGGGGGTGTTTGTGTGTGGGGTGTAGGGGTGTTTGTGTGGGTTGTAGGGGGTGTTTGTGCATGTATGTCTGTGTGTTAGTCTATATTAAAGTGGTTGTATGTTATAAAGACACTTGACCTGGACACACCACCTGAGGCCCATCACCACGAGGCAACATACACATACTTTGCCTCATAGTCTGGTTTTATGTGCAATATGCAACATGGGAGAGCCTTGAGAAAATAAATCTGCAATATAATTATTTCATACACTTAACAGAATCATAACACATGGCTATAAAAAAGTTGTATTGTGATAGAGTTAAGTGAACGACAGGAAGGAGTGAGAACAGGTGTTTAAGACAGGTAAGGATGGGTGGGTGTGCGTGTGATACAGGTGTACACAATGCTAATTAGGAGTAGCAGGACCCACCAAACATCACACAGGTACGTCATTATCACCTGTACACAGAGGCAGTCATGCTCAGCTCGGTGTCTTCCTTATCTAGATGACGCTGGAATGTCCCGGTGGGTTAGGGTGGGTCCTGGTGGGTTAGGGTGGGTTAGGTTTGGTCCTGGCGGGTTCTTGTAGTTCCTGGTGGGTCCCGGTGGGTTCTTGAGGGTTCTGATCGCTCCTGATGGGTCTTGGTGGGTTCTAGTGGATCCCGGTGGGTTCTGGTGGATGCCGGTGGATCTTGATAGGTTACAGTGGATCCTGGTGGGTTGTACCTTAACTAATATGAATTATACCTTCCCTTACAATTGAGGGAGAGAAGACAGTCCAGTGCAGTGCCATTAGACCCACCACCCACCCCACCCTGTACCTTGACAGGGAAGGTGGCGGTGTAGGCTTTATTACCTGTGAGAGTACCTGCCTCACCTCCACTCTTAATTACGTGCCGATGTAACTCACCTGCCGATACCTGTGGTCCCGCCCCTTAATTACGAGGCGGTTCTCAGGCTGTAGCTCAGGTGATTAAGGCTGCGTTGATAATCGGGCTCCACTTCACATCTTTAACCTCACATCTTTAACCTCACATCTTTAACTTCACATCTTTAACCTCACATCTTCACCCCCCCCACACATAAAGACACTTACACTTATCCACACGTTGAATATCCACATCACCTGATATCCACACCCATAACGTTCACACCACTTATCTGCCTATCATCTACACCCACACGCCGCCCATACACACGACCGCCGCCCATATCGATAAGTCGTCCGCCCACACTAACACCTTTCACCCATATCTACATGACGATCCTACAAGGCCAGTCTCCCACCCTCCCTCCACCCACACCCTCCACCCATGTCCTCCACCCAAATCCTCCACCCACTCCCAGTCACTCTCACACGGCCTCTACTTACGCCCACACGACCTACACCCGCACCTACATAAATTACACCAAAAACCCAGATGCCCTCCACCCACACCCACACACCCTCCACCCACACTAACAGGTACTGCCTCACATACGCCCACTTGACCTACACCCACCACCAGACGCCCTTCAACACACACCCAACACCCTCCACCCATGCCTACCAGTACTCTCGCCCACACAACTTATACACACACACACACACACACACATACACACACACACACACACACACACACACACACACACACACACACAAGATATATTGGTCATAAACTTTACTGTCAATTTTTTTAACTAGTGTGAGGTGAAGGTTAACTTATAGGTCTGTCTAATCATGTTTGTCTGTCTGTCTGTCTGTTGTGTGTGTGTGTGTGTGTGTGTATCTGTGTGTGTGTGTGTGTGTGTGTGTGTGTGTGTATCTGTGTGTGTGTGTGTATCTGTGTGTGTGTGTGTGTGTGTGTGTGTGTGTGTGTGTGTGTGTGTACATATTCTTGTATTAATGGTTGTAAATTAATTTCTTATTAAGTTTGATTAAAGTCTCTCTCTCTCTCTCTCTCTCTCTCTCTCTCTCTAACACATTTATTGGCTGTAATTTTCTTGTCGTTGAGAATTAATTAAGGTAAAAGATCATTAATTGCAGTCCAGTGACGCTGCTACTTACTGTAGCCTTGGGAGAGGGAGAGAGAGGGAGGGAGGAGAGAGGGAGAGGGAGGGGAGAAAGTGAGATCAGGGGAGGAGAGAGGAGAGGGAGAGGAGGGAGGAGAGAGAGGAGAGAGGGAGGGAGAGAGAGGGTATGAGATCGGGGGAGGAGAGAGGGAGAGAGGGAGAGGGAGAGGAGAGGGAGGGTATGAGATCAGGGGGAGGAGAGGAGAGAGGGAGAGGGAGGTATAGAAAGAAGGGAGAAGAAATAGATAAAAGGAGAAAGAAGAGGAAGGGGAGGAGGCGTAGGAAGAAGAGGAGGAAGAGGAGGAGGACCATGAGGTGGCTGGTTTACACAATGGGTCCACTAACGACTATAACCAGTGAAAGTATCAGTAAATGACCCCAAAATATGTGTTAGGTTAGGTTAGGACCAATGAAAATTTAGGCCTATTCTGACTGGGGCAGTGTGTGTGTGTGTGTGTGTGTGTGTGTGTGTGTAATAATAATAATAATAATAATAATAATAATAATTAACGGTTTATTGAAAGAGCTTGGCAGGCAGAAGGCTGAAAATATACAGTTACATATTTGGGGAATGGTTACGAATTACAATATACAAGTAACATAAGTGACACAAATAAGACATATAATAACTAGATGGGGAAAGCTCAAACTACAGTTCATTTCAACATAGTGACAGTGCAAGGAGTAGTGTTTACTGGGAGTGAATACACTGATTTATTACAAGTTATTGATAATTTTTACAATGGTTGGGACTGGGCTGTTCTTATAGCGATCAGTTCGTGCACGTATGGGCTGGATGCGGTTGTGTGTGTGTGTGTGTGTGTGTGTGTGTGTGAGTCTCAGCATAATAATGGCCTCATATTGGCTCCATCAATTTGGTTCTCTATTTCACTATCTGGCCAGTCTGGACATATACTGGCCAGGACGGACTCTGGCCAGGACGGACTCTGGCCAGGACGGACTCTGACCAGGACGGACTCTGACCAGGTCGCAGTACTCACCTGATTTATAATTAACGATGGTGAAAGCTGTCTTGCTGCATCATGGTGAAGGTACACACACACACACACACACACACACATCAACCTTTCTGCCTTCCTTCCTCTCCAACTCTCTTTCCACCTCTTACTCTCCCTCGTGTTAGCTCCCTTCATCCCTCCCTCCCTCCTCCCTTCCTTCACCCCCCTTTGGTCCTTTACCTAACTGCTCCCCCCCTAACCAGTGTCTACTAGTTCTCTCTCTTATCTCCCTATCTCCCTTACCTCGTCCATCCCCATCTCCCTTACCCTCATCCTCGCACTATCTCCCTTACCTCCCACCATCTCCCTTACCCCTTTCTCTCACCTCCCTTACCCACCCTCTCCTAGTTTACCCTTAAGTAACAATTGTTTGGACACGGCAGGTACCTTATCTCCCGGCCCTGTTTAGGACATGTCACTGCTGTGTTTTGAAAACTGCACCATGTCCCCCTTGCCCGACCTGGACAGCACAGTACCTGGACATGACAGAGGCTTCCTATGTCCTAATCTACCCTTGACATGACAGCTGGGTGAACATGACAGAGACCTCGTGTCGTGTGTGTGTGGGTCACCTCACCGAGACCTACATTAAGGTTGAGATGAAGATAAAGATAACGAGGCCTTAAACCTCCGCTTATCCTCCCTCAGGTGACTGTAGAAGGCCCTGCTGTAGGTGTGCGGGACTCCTCAAAGGTTCCTATATGTTAGAACTCCTCCTACCTCCTGGTAATGTGTGGCGGTAATAAAGATCCCCGACTTGAGAGACGATACAAAGATAATTCTCGAAGGATCTTACGTTAAATTTCATCTTATTTATATAGAAATAATCTGAATTTCCTCACATAAGCTACGGTATAAAGATTCTCAAAGGTTCATATGTAAAGCTCTTCTTAATGGTAAAAACTAAAGAAAAAAATGTCGCCATAATTACACGGTGACTACAGTACAAAGAAGTAAAGAAAACATATACAAATTGGCGTCGAAACTACCCCAAGACCCCCGTAACTAGACACAACCATCCCCTCCCTCCCCTTCCCATCATCTACTTACCACAGACAGACACATTTACTGTACCTTCTGAGCCTTTAAGACTCTTGTTGGTGGTGAGGATAACACTATTGGTCACGCCAGACTCCCCCGCCGTGTTGGTCTTTCTCCCCAGAATGTTAATTGACTGACAGATCGATTTACCTGATCTACCCTGAGGCCTTCATACAGGTGTCATGGTTCCTTTATTTTTTTACGAGTAATTTTTTATTTTTTACGAGTTTTTTATGTTATTAATTGTATATTATTGTTTGTGGAATATGTACTGTTTGTGTGTATTGGTTTGTTTGTTGTTTTGTTTGTGTTTGGAGGTGAAAATTTGGGGTGTTTTGTTTTATGTAAGTTGATGTGTTATTACTTCACCTGAGATGAGTTTAGAACAGCTCGTTAAGCGTACCTGTGTCTACCTGTATCACCCTCTACCACCTCCTCCCTGCCCCACCACCTCCCCTTCCCCCACCACTTCCCCTCCCTACCTCCTCCCTACCCCACCACCTCCCCTCCCCCACCACTTCCCTCCCCACCTCCTCCCCACCCCACCACACCTCCCTTCCCACCACTTCCCTCCCTACCTCCCCACCCCCACCACCTCCCTCCCCCACTTACCCCCTCCCCACCACTTCCCCTCCCCACCTCCTCCCCCCCCCACCACCTCCCCTCCCCCCACCACTTCCCCCTACCCCCCTACCCCACCACCCCCTCCCCACCACTTCCCTCCCCACCTCCTCCCTACCCCACCCCTACCTCCCCCTCCCCACCGCCTCCCCTCCCCACCTCCTCCCCCTCCCCCTCCCCACCCCCTCCCCTCCCCACCCCTCCCCACCACCTCCCCTCCCCACCGCCCCCTCCCCACCTCCCCTCCCCACCACCCCCTCCCTACCTCTCCCTACCCCCACCTCCCTCCCCACCACTTCCTCCCCACCCCACCTCCCTCCCCCCTCCTCCCCCCCCACCACCCCCTCCCCACCTCCTCCCTACCCCCACCTCCCCCCCCCACCACTTCCCCTCCCCACCTCCCCTCCCCACCCCTACCTCCCCCTCCCCCACCACCTCCCCCTCCCCACCCTTCCCCCTCCCACTTCCCTCCCTCCCTCCCCTCCTCCCCCCTCCCCCTCCCCTCCTCCCTCCTCCCCCACCCTCCTCCCCTCCCACCTCCCCTCCCCACCTCCTCCCCTCCCCTGCCCCCCTTAAGAGATTAACACAAGGACCAAAACTGGCCATTATTCACGGATAAATCATATTCTGTAACATAAGACACCCCCAGGAACCGTAATCACCCCCCCCCCATCCACCTCCTCTCCTCCCTTCTCCCCCATTATCCCTCCTCCTCATCACCCCTCCCCCATTACCCTTGCCCCCATCTCCCCTTCCCCATCCACCCCCCTCCCCATTAACCTTCTCCACCATTACCCCTCCCTCCCTCCTCATCATCTCTCCCTATCACCCCCCCCTCCCTCCCATTACCCCTCTCCCCCGATCATCCCCTCCCCACCACCCCTCCCCCACCACCACCACCCCCCCACACCCCCCACCCCCACCCACCCCCAATATGTGCGCCATGGTAACAAGGTCTGAGATAGGTGGTATCTTGCCAACACCTGCTAATGGGCATCAGAACACGACCATTATCGACCCCTTAAAACAACCTTTTTCACTCACTCTCGCCATTACTGTGTTCATCAGCGATCATATATGGAACACGACGAGGCTAGGGAATTGTGGTATTATAGATTGTGAGGGAGGCTGGTAGTGATGGTGGTAGTGGTGGTAGGGGAGGAGGTTGATAGTGGTAGTAGGGGGTGAGACGCTGCATATGAACACACACACACACACACACACACACACACACACACACACACACACACACACACACACACACACACACACACACACACACACACACACACACACACACACACACACACCTCCTCAACAAAATGATTTACTGACACTGTGTTTAACCTCAGCTGATCGTAGTAACTTAATAGTGATCACTTTACACTTACAAGAAGCTCCTTACTTAACTCCTCACTTACCTGCCCACCTCTTACCTGCCCACCTCTTACCTGCCCACCTCTTACCTGCCCACCTCTTACCTGCCCACCTCTTATCTGCTCTCTCTTACACCTTCTTCTTGTCGCCTTTAATAATGTTTTTGACGTTTACTACAATGAGGAGGATGGTGGCACAATGAATGATGGTGGCACAATGAGGAGGATGGTGGCACAATGAATGATGGTGGCACAATGAGGAGGATGGTGGCACAATGAGGGAGGATGGTGGCTGCAATGGGGATGGTGGCACAATGGGGAGGAGATGGTGGCACAATGAGGGATGGTGGCTGTGTAAGGGAGGATGGTGGCTGTGAATGATGGTGGCACAATGAGGATGGTGGCTGTGAATGATGGTGGCACAATGGACATGATGGTGGCACAATGTGGGGAGGATGGTGGCTAATGGTGGCACAATGAATGATGGTGGCACAATGAGGAGGATGGTGGCTAATGAATGATGGTGGCGCAATGGGATGGTGGCTAATGAGGAGGATGGTGGCTAATGAATGATGGTGGCGTAGGGGAGGATGGTGGCGCAATGAATGATGGTGGCACAATGGGGAGGATGGTGGCACAATGAGGAGGATGGTGGCTGTGAATGATGGTGGCGCAATGAGGAGGATGGTGGCTGTGGGGAGGATGGTGGCGCAATGAATGATGGTGGCTGTGTGGGGAGGATGGGTGGCACAATGTGGGGAGGATGGTGGCACAATGAATGGTGGCGCAATGGGGATGGTGGCTGTGTGGGGGATGGTGGCTGTCAGGAGGATGGTGTTGGCACAATGAATGATGGTGGCACAATATGGGGAGGATGGGTGGCACAATAAGGGAGGGATGGTGGCAATGGGGAGGATGGTGCTACAATGGGGAGGATGGTGGCACAATGAATGATGGTAGCACAATGAGGAGGATGGTGGCACAATGAGGAGGATGGTGGCACAATGAATGATGGTGGCACAATGAGGAGGATGGTGGCACAATGAATGATGGTGGCACAATGAGGAGGATGGTGGCACAATGAATGAGTCTTAGTGTGAATGTGATTTTTTTTATTTGTTGTTGTTGCTGTTGTTGTTGCTGTTGTTGTTGTTGTTGTTGTTGTTGTTGTTGTCGCTGGTGGTGGTGGTGGTGGTGGTGTTGTTGTTGTTGGTGTGGTTGTTGTTGTTTTTTTGTTGTTGTTGTTGTGGTTGTTGATGTTGTGATTATGGATTTCGATTAAGCTTAGTACGTCTCTTTGTCGACCCTGGACCAATGGACCATTGACCCTAGACCATTGACCCTGAGCCATGGACCCCCAACACTGGACCCTGAGCCATGGACCCCTAACACTGAACCCTAGACCGTGGACCCTGAGCCATGGACCCCCAACACTGGACCATGGACCCCTGGACCCCGACGGTCAAAGTTAATCAGGGTTAATAATAAGTCTGACATTTACTACTGCACATTACCGCCACCTCCTGAGGTTCACTATATTATTACTTATTGCCATTACCTGTTCTTACCTGTTCTTACCTGACCTTACCTGTCCTTACCTGTCCTTCCCTGACCTTACCCGTTCTTACCTGTTCTTACCTGTCCTTCCCTGACCTTACCCGTTCTTACCTGTTCTTACCTGTTCTTCCCTGACCTTACCTGTTCTTCCCTGACCTTACCTGTTCTTACCTGTTCTTCCCTGACCTTACCTGTTCTTACCTGTTCTTACCTGTCCTTACCTGTTGTTATGCAAATGAGGGCCGCCATCATCATCATATCCAATAACCATAATAACAGAGAAGTGAAATTGGGAGCAGCATTTTGACCGACGCCAGACAGTGATACGGTCACTGATCAAATGGGGCCCTGTCTTGATAGGCCCCGAGTTGTAATGGGCCCCCAACCTAACCTGTCTCTGTCTCTATCTTCCGTCCCTCTACTCTCTATCTTCCTTACCTCCATTCCTGTCCCTCTTCCTTCCTTCCTTCCTTCCTCCTCAACTCTCCTTCACCACCCCCCTCTCCCTCCATCTCTCCATAGATTTAAGTCACACACCACCACA
>NW_024756871.1:2841730-2949230 GCF_018991925.1 Homarus americanus
ACACTAATTTATATATGACAAAAACAGGTGGAGTTGTATCTCGAACGTTACGTCCTCACTCCCAAATTTGCATAAGGCCCGGCCCATCACCCCTCTCACTGATAGAAACATTGTCTGTCTGTGTGTCCACTGTAGCATCACCCACACTATGGCCATATACCCACACTGCCAGACACCCACCCCATAGTCCCCCACACTATGGCCATATACCCACACTATGCCAGACACCCCCATAGTCCCCACACGGCACACACCACCACACCACCCCATAGTCCCCACACTGGCCATATACCCACACTATGCCAGACACCCACCCCATAGTCCCCACACTATGGCCATACCCACACATCCTATAGTCGCACGCCATACCCACACTCATACACCACTGCAACTATGGCCATATACCCACACTATGGCCACACCCACCCCATAGTCCCCCACACTATGGCCATATACCCACACTATGGCCAGACACCCACCCATAGTCCCCACACTATGGCCATATACCCACACTATGGCACACCCACCAGCCTCACACTATGCCATATACCCACACTATGGCCAGACACCACCCCATAGTCCCCACACTATGGCCATACCCACACTATGGCCAGACACCACCCCATAGTCCCCTCACTAATTATGCACATATACCCACACTACAGACACCCACCCCATAGTCCCCACACTATGGCCATATACCCACACATGGAGCACCCACCCCATAGTCCCCCACACACATATACCCACACTACAGACACCCCACCCATAGTCCCCACACTATGATATACCCACACTATGGCCAGACACCCACCCATAGTCCCCCACACTATGCATATACCCACACTATGGCCAGACACCCACCCCATAGTCCCCACACTATGGCCATACCCACACTATGGCCAGACACCCACCCCATAGTCCCCCACACTGACATACCACCATGCAGGCACCCCACCAGTCCCCACACTATGGCCATACACAACATGGCCAGACACCCACCCCATAGTCCCCACACTATGGCCATATACCCACACTATGGCCAGACACCCACCCCATAGTCCCCCACACTATGGCCATATACCCACACTATGGCCAGACACCCACCCCAGTCCCCACACTGCATACCACTGGCGGCCAGACACCCACCCCAAAGGCTATACCCACACTAGGCCATAACCACCCCATAGTCCCCACACTATGGCTCAGACACCCACCCCATAGTCCCCACACTATGGGCTATATACCCACACTATGGCCAGACACCCACCCATAGTCCCCCACACTATATACCCACACTATGGCCAGAACCCACCCATAGTCCCCACACACATATACCCACACTATGGCCAGACACCCACCCCATAGTCCCCACACTAGGCCATATACCCACACTATGGCCAGACACCCACCATAGCCCACACTATATTATACCCACACTATGGCCAGACACCCACCCCATAGTCCCCCACACTATGGCCATATACCACTGCGCACCCACCCCATAGTCCCCCACCTATGGCCATATACCACACAGGCCAGACACCCCATAGTCCCCCACACTATGGCCATACCCACACTAGCCAGCACCCACCCCATAGTCCCCACACTGCATATACCCACACTATGGCCAGACACCCACCCATAGTCCACACTATGTCAATACCCACACTATGGCCAGACACCCACCCATAGTCCCCCACACTATGGATATACCCACACTATGGCCAGACACCCACCCCATAGTCCCCCACACTATGGCCATATACCCACACTATGCAGAGACAACCCATAGTCCCCAAACTATGGCCATATACCCACACTATGGCCAGACACCCACCCCATAGCCCCCACACTATGGCCATATACCCACACGCCAGACACCCACCCCATAGTCCCCCACACTATGGCCATATACCCACACTATGGCCAGACACCCACCCCATAGTCCCCCACACTATGGCCATATACCCACACTATGGCCAGACACCCACCCCATAGTCCCCCACACTATGGCCATATACCCACACTATGGCCAGACACCCACCCCATAGTCCCCCACACTATGGCCATATACCCACACTATGGCCAGACACCCACCCCATAGTCCCCCACACTATGGCCGGGCCAACACCTCACACCTGCCACTATCACCTGCCGAATCTTGTCAACCTGGCGATTGGTTTTACGACTCGTCTCGCCGCTGTAAAGGTGAAGCTCTGGTTGTGTGTCTGTCTGTCGGTGTGTTGGTCTGTCTGTCGGTGTGTTGGTCTGTCTGTCGGTGTGTTGGTCTGTCTGTCGGTGTGTTGGTCTGTCTGTCGGTGTGTTGGTCTGTCCGTCGGTCTAGCGGGTTATATCGGGAGAGAAATTCGTTATATCGATGGCCCGTTGGAGATGAAACCCTCATCTAACGGATTATGTATAGAAATCCGTTATATCGAAGGTCTAACGGATTATATAGAGAGATAAAGCTGTTACATAGAAGCTTCACTAGGTCACCAAAATCCTCTATATATATATACAGTAATATTTGAACTTGGTGTCATCTGAACTTTACAAGGCACCTTAAAGGTCTAATGGACTTGGAGCAGTGAAAGTGACTCCAGTTTTAATGGCTGCCACTTATCTTCATACGGCATATAACTTATCATAAAATACAAGTAAATAATAGAGATAAGAATTAGGTTCAGGAGATAGTGGGAGTTTAGATAACAGTGATAATCCTTAAGGTCGAAGTGTGTCTGTTTCTGTTATTTTAATGAAGATTAGTTATTGTTTATGGTTGAAATTGTGCTTGAAGTACCTGGGAGTTAACGCCTTAGCATACATAATAACACTGTAATGCACATAACTCCTTAACACACATACACAGTACTTTAACTCACACACACACAACACCTTAACACACCTATACACAGCACTTTAACTCACACACACAACACCTTAACACACATACACAGTACTTTAACTCACACACACACAGCACCTTAACACACATACACAGTACTTTAACTCACACACACAACACCTTAACACACATACACAGTACTTTAACTCACACACACACAACACCTTAACACACCTATACACAGCACTTTAACTCACACACACACAACACCTTAACACACCTATACACAAACCAACATTCCACAACACACATTCCCAACAATAACACACTGAAAGCATCTATGTTAAGTCACTCCAAATAACTATCTGTACTCGGGGTGATCTATGAATTCCACAATGAACACTACGACTCCTGTTGTCTCGGTACGGTTGTCAAAATCCTTCGTCCGTCGTGTCATATTTTTTCAACACAATTTTGTATAGATATATTTTTTTTAAAGTCACTCTGCATATTCTAAACTATGCCGACGTAGCTGTAACCTGTTTAGAAAAATGATGAATTAAACATGAACCAAAAAAAAAAATGTTGTTTGACAAGAATGTATTCCGACGTGGTTGGAAAGTTGCAAATTGACACAAATGGATATTGAGGCATCGTAAAATTGGTCAGGCCTGGGGGTAGGTTAAGTCAGGTCTGGTTCTGTAAGGTGGTTCTGTTGGCGTCCTATAAGTTCTGTTAGGTTCTGTTGGTCTCCTAGAGGTAGGTTAAGTCAGGTTTGGTTCTGTTAGGTGGTTCTGTTGGCGTCCTATAAGTTCTGTTAGGTTCTGTTGGTCTCCTAGAGGTAGGTTAAGTCAGGTCTGGTTCTGTTAGGTGGTTCTGTTGGCGTCCTATAAGTTCTGTTAGGTTCTGTTGGTCTCCTAGAGGTAGGTTAAGTCAGGTTTGGTTCTGTTAGGTGGTTCTGTTGGCGTCCTATAAGTTCTGTTAGGTTCTGTTGGTCTCCTAGAGGTAGGTTAAGTCAGGTTTGGTTCTGTTAGGTGGTTCTGTTGGCGTCCTATAAGTTCTGTTAGGTTCTGTTGGTCTCCTAGAGGTAGGTTAAGTCAGGTCTGGTTCTGTTAGGTGGTTCTGTTGGCGTCCTATAAGTTCTGTTAGGTTCTGTTGGTCTCCTAGAGGTAGGTTAAGTCAGGTTTGGTTCTGTTAGGTGGTTCTGTTGGCGTCTTATAAGTTCTGTTAGGTTCTGTTGGTCTCCTAGGGGTAGGTTAAGTCAGGTTTGGTTCTGTAAGGTGGTTCTGTTGGCGTCCTATAAGTTCTGTTAGGTTCTGTTGGTCTCCTAGAGGTAGGTTAAGTCAGGTCTGGTTCTGTTAGGTGGTTCTGTTGGCCTCCTATAAGTTCTGTTAGGTTCTGTTGGTCTCCTAGAGGTAGGTTAAGTCAGGTTTGGTTCTGTTAGGTGGTTCTGTTGGCCTCCTATGAATTCTGTTAAGTTCTGTTGGTCTCCTGGGGTAGGTTAGGTCATGCCTGGTTCTTTTAGGTATACAAACAATGTATATAGGCAGTACAGGTATACGAACAATAATATCCAGGTAACTCACGACGACCTAAGATAATGCAATAAAAGAGCTTAAGAGTTTACACCCATCAGCTGTACATGGTCGTGGAGACATATTAAACACGGGTTGTATAAACGAGAAAAAAAAATAAACACGGGTTGTATAAACGAGAAGAAAATAAACACACATACTTAGGTTAAAGGTCAAGACGAATGTGTAAAGTAGGACTTGCTTCTGGTCATTCTAGTTTCCATTAAAATTTTTGCATAAAGTAACCTTGTTGATAGCTTTCACACACACACGCACACACACACACACACACACACACACACACACAAATATATATACAGGTGCACAAACATACATAGACCACAAGAAAACTGGTACACACATTCGCGCACACACACACATTCGCGCACACACACACACACACACACACACACTAGTGAATGAACTATACCCACTTACATCACGTCATCCGCAGGTAACTTCTCCTGAATGAATCAACTTCTTATGCACCTGGAGTATATTGTTGACCTCAATATACATAAAGTATGATTCTCACCTCACCTTAAGTATACTAACTAATACATCAGGTTTTACAACTTAATCTTTCATTCATACACTCATTCATACACTCATTCATACACTCATTCATACACTGGAGTTTGACCTTTGTGTATAGTTGATGCTCCTGTGTTATCGTAAGTATTGTAAATGGTTTTAAGTATCGTAGGTAAAGATTCGGTAGAGGACATATTGGTAGATCATAAATAACGATAGGTTTGTTGTTATTGATGGTGATTTAAAGGAATATGACCTTAATGGCAAATCACAAATAATAATATTTTTTTTGTTATTGGTGGTGATTTAAAATATATGACCTTATTTAATGGTAAATCACAAATACCAATAGGTTTTTCTTATGTTATTGATGGTGATTTAAAAGAATATGACCTATAAGATGTTCTGTCACTACTGTAGCCAAAAATTACGTAAATTCAATCACTTAGCATCAGTCTGTCGTGAGCGTGGTTTAGAGGTGTGTGTGTCTGTAAGTTTGTCGTGTTGAATCACCTTTTATCAGTGGTTCAACTATTAAGAACTTGTGTTATCTTAGTGATCGTTCTAACAGGGGTCGTGGTGCTCTCTCTCTCTCTCTCTCTCTCTCTCTCTCTCTCTCTCTCTCTCTCTCTCTCTCTCTCTCTCTCTCTCCATTATACAACACACGTCAACAATATCTCCCCACACACCAGGCCTGACCGCCCCCCCTCTCCAGTCCCCAGGTGTGCCCCCCAGCCCCCAGGTATACCCCCATTTAGGTATACCCCCAGCCCCAGGTGTGCCCCCAGCCCCAGGTATGCCCCCAGCCCCCAGGTGTACCCCCAGCCCCCAGGTATGCCCCCAGCCCCCAGGTGTACCCCCAGCCCCAGGTATACCCCCAGCCCCCAGGTGTACCCCCAGCCCCAGGTGTCCCCCCAGCCCCCAGGTGTAGCACGAGGGCAGCATCACGTCCACCTGTGTTTGTCCTGTGGCTCCGCCCTACCCCAGCCTGGCTGGTCTGTTTTATGTATCAAGCAATGTCTCTTGGCTCTCTCTCTTGTTGCTGTTTAGTGCTTTGGGGAGGAGGGAGGCGGAGGAGGAGGAGGGAGGAGGAGGAGGAGGAGGAGGAGGAGGAGGGAGGAGGAGGAGGAGGAGGAGGAGGAGGAGGAGGAGGAGGAGGAGGAGGCGGAGGAGGAGGAGGGAGGAGGAGGCGGAGGAGGAGGAGGAGGGAGGAGGAGGAGGAGGAGGAGGAGAAGGAGGAGGAGGAGGAGGAGGAGGAGGAGGAGGTGAGGGTAGGAGGAGGCTCCTGGAGTATGAGAGAAGGGAATTGAGGGTAGAGGTGAGGTGGTGAGGTCAGTGAAGGTAGGAGCAGGTGGGGAGGTCCAGTGGAGGTAGGAGCAGGTGGGGAGGTCAGTGAAAGGTAGGGTGGGTGGGAGGTCAGTGGAGTAGGAGCAGGTGGGGGAGGTCAGTGGAGGTAGGAGCAGGTGGGGAGGTCAGTGGAGGTAGGAGCAGGTGGGGAGGTACCACTACTGAGGTAGCTGCCTAATCTCTTATGCACAGAAGGTAAGATAATTGAATAATTGGAGGAGCTTTGTGAAGATCCCCGTGATTTATTTAGGAGGAGGAAGAGAAGAGGAGGAGGAGGAGGAGGAGGAAGAGGAGGAGGGAGAGGAGGAGGAAGAGGGGAAGGAAGAGGAGAAGAGAGAGAGAAGAGGGCGAGAAGAGGAAGGGAGAGTGGAAGACGAAGAAAATAAAGATGAAAAGGAAGAAGATGCGAACGAAGAGGAAACGGGGGAGAAGAAGAGGGGGAGGAAGAGAAGATAGAGGAGGAGGAAGAGGGGGAGGAAGAGGAAGAGAAGATAGAGGAGGAGGAAGAGGAGGAGGAAGAGGAAGAGAAGATAGAGGAGGAGGAAGAGGGGTGATAGAGACTCCAACAGGACAGGAAATAGTAATCCAATCAATATTTTTTTTTACATCTTGGAGGATTAGTTTAAGTTTCTACCTCCTTGTCTCAGTCTTGTTTGGAGGATGACCTTTGACCTTTTGACCTCTGTAAACCTTGTAGATGAAAATAACAATGAGGAGGTTAAAGCTTAAGCTGATCCTCGAAGCTGGTGTAAAGCTTTGATAAGATTACTGTTTACTGTCCCGTTGAGAAGATGTTATTAAGGGTTGTGTACAGTGGCGCCCTCTTCCTCCTCCTCCTCCTCCTCCTTCTTCTTCTTCTTCTTCTTGGTCCTCCTCTTCTCCCTTCTTCTCCTTCCTGTTCCTCTTCCTCCTCCTCCTCCTCCTCTTCGTCTTATTTTTCATCTTTATTTTCTTCATCATCTTTGCCTTCCCCATCATCCCCCTCACCCTCTCTTCTCTCCTTCTCCTCTTCCTCCCCCTACCCCCCCTTTATCACCCCTCTCCCTCCCTCCCTCCCTTCTCATCTCCCCAGACCATACCATAGCCAAGAGGACAAATCTCACTTATAAACAATACTCTAACAAGCATATAATATAGTTGAGTAATTAGCAGGTGTGGAGGGGAGGGAGGCTTCATTAGAGGAGGAGGAGGCTTCATTAGAGGGGAGGGAGGCTTCATTAGAGGGGGGGAGGGAGGCTTCATTAAGAGGCTCATCACGACCTACGTAGACTCTGTGTTGTTGTTGATGTTATGAATATTCAGACTCATTATATTAACAAGTGGAAAATGATAGCCAAATGATGTATGATTGGGGTGGGTGGGGGTGGGTCGGGGTGGGTCGGGGTGGGTGTGTGGGGAGGGGGGGTCCAGGGAGGTTTGTGGGGTGTGAGGGGAGGTGGTGGAGGGGGAGGTGTTTGTTTACCACTAACAGTCACCACCACTAGCAGTCACCAACACTAGCAGTCACCAACACTAACAATCACCACCATTAATAGCTGTCACTAGCCATTATGGTATTGTGATCTTGTGGACGTCAGGCGCCGCTGCTCATGCGAAACATCCATTGTGGGCTAAACAAAAGCTGCAGTTTTACCAATGGAAAAGACTCACGAGGGTGTGTGTGTGACCGAGTTTGTGCAGGACGATCGTGATTCTCTGTCTGGTAATACTGTTGTGCTGTGGCCGGACCCTTGTTAGTGTTATTATTCTTAACTATTATTGGTGTTGTTGTTATTATTATTATTATTATTATTATTATTATTATTATTATTATTGTTGTTGTTATTATTATTATTATTATTATTGTTATTATTATTATTATTATTATTATTATTATTATTATTATTATTATTAGTAGTAGTAGTAGTAGTAGTAGTAGTAATATTGTTGTTGTTGTTGTTGTCGCCTTAAGAGTTAATTAACAGCTGTCCTAAGGGTAAGAACCGCTCCTTTTCTCACCCCTTTACTGCTGTTATTGGCTGTACAGCTTCTGGATCCCACCAACAGCTGTAGCCTTGAGGAGGTGTACATCTGTCCCGCACACACACACACACACACACACACACCGCCGGTTTCTGTTGAGGGTATTTGAATTTTTTCGTTTTTTTTTAGGGCCAGGAAGGAGTTATCATCGTTTAAGGTCCGCCAGACTCTTAATCTCTCGCTCGTCTGGCGTAAAACTCTGGTAGTGGTCTTTACCTAATCCAGTAGTGGCGTTTGTCTAAGCAGTGCACCGCGAAATGGCGAGTACACACACATACACACACACACACACACGTGGCTGTGATTCACCTGTGATCGCCATAGGTGCCCCAGGTGACCACATCCCCGACACCTGATACTGATGGATTCATTGTGGCCCTTACAGCAAGTTGTTAAGGAAGGGAGGGAGAGAGGGGAGGGAGTGAGAGGGAGGGAAGAAGGCAGAGAGGGAAGAAGAGAGGGCTGTGTTTACCAGCTACTAGACACAAGGAAACAGACAATTAGTGTGTCTTTGGGCTGTTGACAATGCATTAGGTAAGGGGGAACACGGGGTGGGGGGCCAGGGGGTCGAGGAGGGGGGGCGCAGGTGGTCTTAGTCATGGTCTTCCAGAATTCCAGACGTTTACGAGGCCAGAGACCACTTAACCAAGAGCTGGAAAAGGAAGGATGACCTGGCTAGAACCTGCTGTTGAGATCTGGTTAAAGTGGCCTTGATGTTGTGTTGGTGTGGCGAGGGGGAGTGATTAGTGTGCTGGAGAGAGAGAGAGAGAGAGAGAGACCACATGTCAAAATTTGGCCACTAATCAACAGAGTCATTACCATTATCCTTACTTAATATTCCCACTAAAATCCAGCTGTCAACTCCCTCCCCCATCTTCTCCCTCCCTCACCTACTCCGGCCCCGATCCACTCCCTCTCTCACCTACTCACTTCCCCACCTACTCCCTCCCCACTCCCCACTCCCCCCACCCCCTCTCCACCCTCCCTCATTGCCACTATTTTCCATGAGGATTAAATAGATTACAATAACACCTTATACGTTCACCAGCCCCGACAAGACGCCTTAACGAGCCCCCATCTACGCTCCCCAGCTTAATTAAGTCACCTGTATAAGCTCGGGTGTACCTGTATAAGCTCGGGTGTACCTGTATAAGCTTGTGTGTACCTGTATAAGTTTGTGTGTACCTGTATAAGCTTGGGTGTACCTGTATAAGCTTGTGTGTACCTATGTAAGCTTGTGCGTACCTGTACAAGCTTGTGTGTACCTATATAAGATTGTGTGTACCTGTATAAGCTTTTGTGTACCTATATAAGCTTGTGTGTACCTATATAAGCTTGTGGGTCCCTGTATAAGCTTGTATGTACCTGACTAAGCTTGTGTGTACCTATATAAGCTTGTGTGTACCTGGTGAGCAGCGTGAAGCCAGCCTTCTGAGCTTAAATATCCCTTTTTATTTTTATTTTTTTCATTCTATTATGGCAATGGAGGGAAATTTAGCAGATTCTGATTGGCTCTCGTATAGGTTAGGTTAGGATTTGGATTGGTCAAGATATGGACAAAGGTGACCACACACACACACATACACATGCATACTAATGATGGTGCTAATTATGCTAGAGGTCCCATTGAGGAGCAGTTGAAGGAGGAGGTCCCATTGAGGAACAGTTGAAGGAGGAGGTCCCATTGAGGAGCAGTTGAAGGAGGAGGTCCCAGTAGGGGGCGGTGTGAGAAGAGGCGCCCCACGGAGGTTTCATCAGGAAGCCCCGGGAGCTGCACTTATTTCAGGGTCTGTTAGAAGTAAATACATCAACCCTGACCAGAGACCCGGCCCTTCCTGCCCTTACCCTGACGTGTTCATGAGACAGAGAGAGAGAGAGAGAGAGAGAGAGAGGGGGACATGTGTACGTGTGTTTATAAAGCAACAAACACAGAGGAAAAAAATACATTTAATCTGTATCACGACATTTCCTCCTCCTTCTCCTCCTCTTCCCACCACAATCTCTTAAATTCTTTATCCTGTGAACTAAAAGTCAGAAATCCAGAGTCCTGATTGTCCTTCTACCGTTCACAAATCCGTCCGACCGTCTGTAAGTCCGTCTGCTTGTCTGTAAGTCCGTCCGACCGTCTGTAAGTCCGTCTGACTGTCTGTAAGTCCGTCTGACTGTCTGTAAGTCCGTCTGACCGTCTGTAAGTCCGTCTGACCGTCTGTAAGTCCGTCTGACAATCTGTAAGTCCGTCAGTCCGTGTTACCTCGACTGTATATGACTTTGCTCCGGCTCCAGCAAGATGTCTTCCTCAGTGCAACCTGTCGCATTACGGCCCCTGAGATATTTACGACCTGGCAAACTGACAAAGGAAAACAGATTTGTGGGTTCCTCGTGTCTCCAGGCTTTTGTGGGGTCCTTGTGTCTCCAGGCTTTTGTGGGGTCCTTGTGTCTCCAGGCTTTTGTGGGGTCCTTGTGTCTCCAGGCTTTTGTGGGGTCCTTGTGTCTCCAGGCTTTTGTGGGGTCCTTGTGTCTCCAGGCTTTTGTGGGTTCCTCGTGTCTCCAGGCTTTGTGGGGTCCTAGTGTCTCCAGGCTTTGTGGGTTCCTCGTGTCTCCAGGCTTTTGTGGGGTCCTCGTGTCTCCAGGCTTTTGTGGGGTCCTAGTGTCTCCAGGCTTTTGTGGGGTCCTCGTGTCTCCAGGCTTTTGTGGGGTCCATGTTTTGTAGGGTGAGGTAAGGGCAGGTAAGGGCAAGTAAGGGGCAGGTAAGGGCAAGATAAGGCAAGAACACAGCCATCGTCAACACAGAAATAACAACCCTACACACACACACACACACACACACACACACACACACACACACACACCTTAACTCTTCGTCTCAAAATGATTTATATAACCCATTCATCTCACCTGTGGTTCACCTACATTAATTATTTTTATTTTGATATTTTTTCTCGTGTCCTAAAGACCTTTGTTAATTATTCATACCTTACACGTGTGATGAATACGTAAGTGAGGCTCAAAGTCACGCTCTGGTGATGATGGTGATGATGATGATGATGGTGATGGTGATGATGGTGATGATGGTGATGATGATGATGATGATTATGGTGATGATGATGATAAAAGTCATAATATCATAAGGATAATTACTTGCCTCATGTCATTATCCAAGACAATAATCACTCCCTCCTCTTCCTTACCACTAATCACATTAAAACAAAGTCAATCCCATAAACCAATCCCAGTGTTGAAGATAAAAGTCCATTAGCATACAATTAAGACTACCTGTACCTGTACCTGTAATATAATGATTAATAATGTCACTAATCCACTTACTATTACTATCAACACAAACTTAACAGGTGATTTCAAGTGACCATGTTTGTATAGGTTAGGTTAGGTTACGTTGGGTTACGTTGGGTTACGTTGGGTTAGGTTAGGTTGAGTTTGAGAATTAATCCCTCGTTGTATTATTAAAAGTTGTTCAAGAGCCATCGTTAAATTAGCGAGATACATCTGATATTAATGAACTTTGCTATATATGGATTGGTTTGATGGGGGGGGGAGAGAGGTGTGGAGAGGTGGGAGAAGAGGGGAGGGTGGGGGAAGAGGGGGAGGTGTGGAAGAGGGGAGGTGGGGGGTGGGGAAGAGGGGGAGGTGTGGAGGGGTGGAGAGGGAGGTGGAGGGGTGGGGGAAGAGGGGGAAGGGTGGGAGGTGGGGAGGGGTGGGGGGATGTAGAAGCCACCGAGGTGAACCTCAAGGTAAATCATTCATACTGGTTGGATGATGGACTCAATAAGTGGATGACATCTTGTACGTTAAGTGGATGACATCTTGTACGTTAAGTGGATGACATCTTGTACGTTAAGTGGATGTGCGTTAAGCGAACAGAAACAATACCATTATATTCTCTTATCAATTCTCTTCAGAACATTCAATATAAAGACGCCAGTTAAGGGAACACACAATGATCCTGAACTTGTTAATGACGGCAGGTACTGGACAGGTATGAGGAGGGGAGGACAGGTAAGATTGTGTGTGATTAATAGATTTGGTAAAGTTCTCTACTAAAGACGTTCAATCTGGCTACAGCAGCATTATACACACACACACACACACACACACACACACTGACACACACACACACACACACACACACACTCACACAGACACACACTCACACACACACACACACACACACACACACACACACACACACACACACACACCTCCACCAGACGACTCACACACACACACTCATAACCTCCACCAGCGACTCAATGAAACAAAATGGATCATCTGGCGCCACTTACACCATGAAACTCTTTATATAGTGGCGCTACACACGGCCCCACTATGACCAACACACACTCTCAAGGTTAGTGCTACACACGACGCCACTAACTATTACCTTGTATTTTTACCTGGATGGTTGGCTAATTATAGGTAATAAGTCATATATTTGACCCTACCCGCCCATAGCTCTGCCCTGGACAAAAATGATAAGACACACACACACACAGACACACACACACACACACACACAGACACACAGACACACACACACACACACACACACACACACTTATTTACATATATACTTTACATTGACACATACGTACATACACATTATTCTGGTGTTGCTAAAGGCTAGAAGCACAGTGTATGTATCAAGTGTTTGTTTATATAAAAGATAATTTATATTGATATTGTTCGGGAGTTTAATGGTCGGGGTTATAAAGCAACATCCATTACGTCTGAGCTTCGACATTATGCAACATTGAACATTTACTATTAAAAGCGATATTATTTTACCTGTTAGAACTAGGATGCTTCTGAGGGTGGTGGTGGTGGTGGTAGTAGTGGTAGTGATGGTGGTAGTGGTAATGGTGGTAGTAGTGGTGTCGTGGCCGCACCATAAAGTTATCCAGACTGGGAGCGACAACTGCGGCTTTATTAATTGTTAAAGGTAACCATGACCTGACGTACAGCCCTCATAAAGCTGTTTGATTGGCTCCTGTCTACCTCGACCTGTGCCGAGGGGGTGAGGGGTGCTGAGGGGAGGTGAGGGGTGTGCTGAGGGGGAGGTGAGGGGGTGCTGAGGGGGAGGTGAGGGGGGTGCTGAGGGAGGTGAGGGGTGCTGAGGGGAGGTGAGGTGCTACCTTATTGCTTCACCTAATTGCAATTATTGAGTTTTATGTTATTATTATTATTATTATTATTATTATTATTATTATTATTATCAGGAGTTCACTCATTAAAAGTTAAAAAAATAAGAAGGAAAACAAGAAAACATATAACAAAACAAGATACAAAAAACAATAATAATAATAATAATAATAATAATAATAATAATAATAATTACAGGTGAATAATGATGATACAAGATGAATTCATTTTTAGCTGGACGTAACAGGTGGAATATGTAGGCGTGGGGGCGTGGCGCACCTGTGTGTAGGAGGGCGTGGTGCACCTGTGTGTAGGAGGGCGTGGTGCACCTGTGTGTAGGAGGGCGTGGTGCACCTGTGTGTAGGAGGGCGTGGTGCACCTGTGTGTAGGAGGGCGTGGTGCACCTGTGTGTAGCAGGGCGTGGTGCACCTGTGTGTAGCAGGGCGTGGTGCACCTGTGTGTAGGAGTGTGTAGGAGGGCGTGGTGCACCTGTGTGTAGGAGGGCGTGGTGCACCTGTGTGTAGGAGGGCGTGGTGCACCTGTGTGTAGGAGGGCGTGGTGCACCTGTGTGTAGCAGGGCGTGGTGCACCTGTGTGTAGCAGGGCGTGGTGCACCTGTGTGTAGGAGGGCGTGGTGCACCTGTGTGTATGAGGGCGTGGTGCACCTGTGTGTAGGAGGGCGTGGTGCACCTGTGTGTAGCAGGGCGTGGTGCACCTGTGTGTAGCAGGGCGTGGTGCACCTGTGTGTAGCAGGGCGTGGTGCACCTGTCTGTTAGTGTGTTAGTGCACTGACAAGTGTTGGGGGGGGCGGTGGCATGTATGTAGGTGTGCGTATGTCTGTATATATGTCTGTGTGGGCCTGTCTGTCTGCATGTAGGTCTTGTATTACTACGTGTATATAATATTATGTATCTGTCTGTCTGTCTGTCTGTCTATAGATATGAGCGTTCGTTTTTTAAGCCCCCAGAGATCCTTGACTGAAAACGGATCTCTCAAGAATCACCAGCGAGGCTCCTAACAACAAGATCAGCTGATACCATCTCTGAGGTCCTCCCAAACTCTTGTGTATTAAGACGCTATTCACTAAGTATTGCTATCTGTGAGTGACCTTATGTCCTCTTGGCTCTTATGCCTCTGTGTATACCAGTGTCCTGTCTTATATTGACGTGTGTGTGTGTGTGTGTGTGTGTGTGTGTGTGTGTGTGTGTGTGTGTGTGTGTGTGTGTACTCCTCCACCTAAATTGGTACGTGGTAACTTCTCAACCTTATGAGGGAGTCGCCCAGTTGGTGAATTTTTACAGCGACGCCCGACACGTGTCTCTCTCTCGTTGGCCCGCACTCTGTCTGTCTTCGTCCACCAGGAGAGTTCTACTGGCAGTATTCATCACCTACGATAACTGGGTCTTGTTATGTCCTGTAGTTTCTTCACCTTTTAGGAAATATCCAGAAGGTGTAGGGGATAGTAGGGAGTATTAGTGATATCTGTTATGGAGGTAAATAGGTCTCAATTGCCTATTCAGGATGAAGGACATGAACGTAATGTTAAGGAGACTTCAACACCCAGCACAGAAGAATCCATCAAGTCAGTTGGTCAACCCGATGGTTAGGTTGAGGAGGATCTGTGTTCATGTGACAACACCAACCAAACAATGTGTCGACCCATGCTGACAATTTTCACGTCTGTGTGGCTCCCTGAACAGTATACCCTCTACTTAACAAAACCCTTTCCCACTGAATCTTTCTGTTTACTGTTCAGACAAAAGTACAGCAGTGTGGGTTTTTTATTAACGGGGTGACGAAGGGTTGGGCCAATTCGATAATTAGGAAGATATCATTAATAAGATTTACATACATTAAGACGACCTTCATGAAAGTCCAATTTTGGTTACTCGAAAACATTTCCTTTTGTGGTGGACGGAGATTAATCCTGCCGAGACAACATGAATACTTACAGGATAATGTAGTGATGGTGAGGCATTAACCAGGTAGTGGATACCTTACTTTACCTAACTTAAAGTGACCTAACATAACCTAACCTAGCCCGACACACACACACACACACACACACAGCACATAAGGCCCAGCAGATTAATGATAATGATGCAGTGTTCTGACGTTGAATATAAGGGTAGTAGGTGGACCTCTGAAGCCACAACCAACGTTAATTTTTTCCACTCACGAGAAACTTTATATACTTCTAAAAGTATAAGAAGGATTTACATACAGATGATAGATGTAAACAAACACAGCTGATAGATGTACACAAACATATAGTATATCAGCTGATAGATGTAAACAAACTCAGCTGATGAATGTAAATAAACACACGTGGTCAACTGATGCATGTAAATAAACACACGTGGTCAACTGATAAATTTATATATACATACTTGTTGTCAGCTGATGGATGTAAATAAACACACGTGGTCAACTGATGCATGTAAATAAACATTGATCAGCTGATGACGATGAACAAACTCGTCCCGTATCAAGAACTTTTATATCCTTGATAATTTTTGTTCTGTTTATTCTTGTTACAGAAATCTGTCGAGTTGAAGTTCTTGATATAAATATATTTTTATGTAGATTTAATACAAAATTGCGTCACATTTGAATTCATGATACAAAACTGCGTCTCCTTTGAAACCACGATCCAAAAATGCGTCTCTTAAATCCACGATACAAAATGCGTCTGTTTTTGTGTTGGTGGTACAAAAAATGATAATAGTATACAACAAGACATTTTAAAGAGGAATAAAAACGCCTGCTATTATAATTTATGTGACGTGTTCACTTTACTGCTGTTGTGAAGCTTTATATCACTACTACCACACCACTGCCACACCGCTACCACACTACTGCCATACCACTACTTCCATAACACCACCACACTACCATACCACTACTACCATCACCACCACCACCACCACACCAATACTACTGTGTGTGTGTGTGTGTGTGTGTGTGTGTGTGTGTCGGGCCGGTATTTGACAGCTCAAAATCGTCTTCACTACGCCCGCCCAGTCTCGGTCTACACCTGCGTCCTCCGCCCATCCCCACCCGACTATACCCATCTATCTATTCCATGCCACACCCACACCCTCGCCCACACCCACGCCCACACCCTCGCCCACACCCACGCCCACACTTTACAGCACACACATTCACCTCCACTCTCAAGATACACATCGTGGCTACCGTGGCCCGCGCCCTTCTTGTCACTTCTATTGTCCTTGCCACGCCCGCCCGCCTCACGCCCTCTGTGCCACACCTTGTATGACACTATCAGTCACGCCCATGGTGTCATTGTCACGCCCACCACGCCCGCTATGCCACGTTAAGTGTACACTACGCGCTCACTCTCTCTGCCTCGTTTATACTGTAGTACTACGGCTGTTTTATACTGCGTCCACTTCATCAGTCCCATGCCCGCTTCACGCCCACATAATCAGCCCTATACACGCTTTATAAGCAGTCCCACGCCCGCTTTCACGCCCACTCTCTCCCACATCCTCACGCCCACATGATAAACAATCCCACGCCCACACCACGTAAGACAAGGACACGACCCACACGTAGCCGAGAATCTGACTAAATAATAAGACTGTTTTTATCTTCCCTCACACACACACTACTCACCTCACACCTCACCTCACCCCATCTCACACCTCAATTCACACACACCTCACCTCACCCCACCTCACACCTCAATTCACACACACCTCACCTCACACCTCACCTCACCCCTCAATTCACACACACCTCACCTCACCTCACCTCGTTGTCTGTAATGAATTTGACGATTGTGACGATTTTGACGAATTTCACCATTTTGAGGATTTAGATTATTTTTTCTACGGGGATTAGCCCACCCGGGCCAGGTCACTGACCCACATCGGGGCCTGGGGGGCGATAAGGTAATAATAATAATAATAATAATAATAATAATAATAATAATAATAATAATAATAATAATAATAATAATAATAATAATAATAATAAAGAAATACAAAACTGAAAAAAAGATCAAGAGTGAAAAACAATATATGTATGTTGTGTTGTCAGTGGTAAGAGAAACAATTGAGACCCTACAATTGTGTGTAAATGAGGCAGAGAGTCAGATCAGCAACCTGGGACTTGGTCACAATATTCGTGGTGCCATATGGCAGCAGGGTCTACCATTAGCCAATACATTATGCTTCCAATATCTTCCCAGGGGGTAGTACCTCCCTGTTTGAATTGACTTTAATTAATTTTCAATGATGAGAGAAAATACTCGTTATCTGTGGTTTATCAAGGGTCATTTTGTAGTGTTGTCGTGTGTTATTCTGGAGTTAAATGCCTTTACGTTACTATACATTTTTACGGGTTTTAATATTCACTTTTTATCATATTTTTTCATACGGGACAAAATATTCGCTGTTATCTCCGTATTCTCACTCGCCTCACACCTCCCTGTTTCAGCCAAGATATACGACTAATTTAAATCCATTTAGAATTCCCGCGCATCACAGACTACGGATAAGCTAAGAGTCGTAGATGGCGCCGATAAGTAAAGGTCGGCCTCTTAACATCACGTAATTAATACCATTAAAACTATGGATAAGGATCTTTAGCCCACCCGCAATGTGTATGTGGAGGGATGGTGGGTAACAATAAACGCTAGAAACAAGAGAGGATCAACAAGGTCCGTGTTGGGAAGTGACAATAAACGCCAAAAACAAGTGACGATCAACAAGTGCCGTGTTGGGAAGTGACAATAAACGCCAGAAACAAGTGAGGATCAACAAGGGCCGTGTTGGGAAGTGACAATAAACGCCAAAAACAAGTGAGGATCAACAAGGGCCGTGTTGGGAGGTTACAATACACGCCAGAAACAAGTGAGGATCAACAAGGGCCGGGTGGAGTAGAATTAACATCTATAAACATAATCTGGGAGAGGATCAAGCCTCTCATGCGGACATCAGCGAGTCTTATCGTGTATTTGTGTGGCAGGTTGAAGAGGCAGCTATACAACACGTTCTCCTCAGTCATCCTCCCCCTTCCATCATACCCCCTCCTAATCCAGCAATGTTTACAATCTGTTAATCTCGACTCATTACTCATTATCATCCTTAAAGTCAGGTCGATGCGTAGTTCTAGACGTTGACCTGACCTCGAGATGACCCGGAATTTTAAGATAGTTATGTTGTTTTGTATTAGGATTCAATAGTTTACGTTAAGATATACAGTATGTGCGTATAAACACACAGACGTACTGTATATGCATACTTGTAACTACATACATGCAGATATGTATAAGGATAGATACATATGTATATGAATATACATATACATAAATACATACATCACATACAGTGGGGCGTTAAAGATACGTGTACAGGCCGCCCTTGCCGCACCCCCGCATGCGTCAAGTAGAAGGATGAAGATGCGTATGAAGGCCGTCCTCACCGCACCCCCGCATGCGTCATCGGAGGATACAAGGCCGTGTTAAAACCATGTTGCCGCCGTGACCATCGTTATGAGTGTGAGAGCCGAGTGTTGTGTTGCGTTATGGGCCGGGCAGAGGGGTAACTATTGTAGATGCCGCCACCATGGCTTTCTGTCGCACCCTGGCCCCGGCCACCCCCCCCCCCCCCTACCCCTCTTCCTTCCTGGAACCACTGCGATGCTTGGTTCCTGCACTAACCTAACCGAGTGTTGTTGATTATATGTTATATTATTCTGTTTATGTTTGTTTTATCCAAGTGTTTTATGGTGTTTTATGTGTTTGTCTTTTCCTGTCCGTCTGTCTGTGTGTGAGGGGAGGGGCATCTTCAGTGTACCAGTAAGATACCATCTCACACCTCCAACTAAGGGTAAAAAGTTTAACACAAGAACCTTATTGAGAACAACATCTTGGTGAGGTTGTCTAAAGATGTGATCTCTCCCCGACAGCTGAGATAAAAAACCCAGTCACTTTACGATCGTCTTGAAGCCTTAGCTATTGCCTCTAAGATCAATTGAGTCTTTGTTTACCACGCTGGGTGAGTCCTCGCCTCGGTACGGTCGTTGTAGGGTAAAAATAATGTTCTTTAATGGACACCGATCGATGCATTTTTACGACTACCAATTGTGGGGGTGAAAAAAATTCTTCTCCGCCTACGAGCCTTACTGGGCGTCACCCGGAGACAGCTGGTGGTACAGGTGGTTAGGTTAAGTTTAGTTAGGTTAGGTTAGGTTAGGTTAGGTTAGATTATGATAAGTATGGTAATCATTCGTATATGTACATAAGTTTCCGCGAAAAACTTATCATGTTATCAGCAGTTCTTTGGGGTGTGTGTATGTATGTGTGTGTGTGTGTATGTGTGTGTGTGTGTGTGTGTGTGTGTGTGTGTGTGTGTGTGTGTGTGTGTATGTGTGTGTGTGTATGTGTGTGTGTGTGTGTGTATGTGTGTGTATGTGTGTGTGTGTGTGTGTGTGTGTGTGTGCTAGAGTGTGTTAGAGTGTGCTAGGTGTGTGTGTCGCAGGTAAAGAACATCATCTGCCTCACCTGATACCTCCTCCTCCTCCAGGTGTTAACATCGTCACAGGAGGTGGAGGCGAGAGGTAGTCAAGGCTGTGAGGTCATACACACTTGTTTCACTACCAGTAACTCACGCTCTAGTGGCTCCGTGTTGCTGGCAGTGTGCTTGATGACACGACAAGGACTGGATTGAGACGTGTTGAGGTAATCTTCCGCGTCCAGGAACCTCTTAAAGGGGGGAGTGGGGAGGGGGGGAGAGGAGGGGGGGCGGAGAGAGGGGAAGGGGAGAGGGGGAACCTGACAGCTATTGATATATTAATCAGTATGGTTACTTCTCACCTAACCTAACCTAAAATGCAATTCTAATTAATTATAAATGTAATAGTGATCTCAAATTTAATCCAATTGACCTCAAATTTAATCCAATTGACCTCAAATATAATCCAATTGACCTCGAATGTAATCAGATCGACCTAAGGCGTCAAGTCATCCCCCTCTCAAGACCATCAGTCAGCTCACCAACAGTGTCCAATAGTCACTAGGCTGCTACACACTGACCGCTTATTAGGCAGGTGGAGTGTGGGCGTATGCAAACGTGTGCGTATTCGGGCGGGTGTGTGGGGAGGGGGTGTTGGTAGGTGTGTGTGGGTGTAGGTAAGTGTGTGTAGACAGGTGTATGTGGGTGTAGACAGGTGTGTATGGGTGTAGACAGGTGTGTGTGGGCGTAGGCAGGTGTGCGTATGGGTGTAGGCGAATATGTGTGGGCGTGTGTGAGATTAGTTGAGCATGGGGAGATATATGTGGGCGTAGCCAGGTGTGAATGGGCGTGAACTGACGTAGATGAACGTGTGTGGGCGTAGACAAACTGTGTGGGCGTGGGTGGGCGTGGACGGGCGTGTGTGGGCGTGGGCGGGCGTGGACACACTGACCCTCACACACCACTGATAATGTGAGTCGTGTTCCATCATGTAACACCCGGCCCCGCCCTCCTCCACCCTACACAAGACCAGGAGGAGAAGGAGGGTGGAAAGGAAGAAGGGGTAGAGGAGTGGAGGAAGAAGAAGGGAGGAGGTGGAGGAGAAGAGGAATAAAAAGTAAGGAGGAGGAGAGGAGGAGGAGGAAGAAGAGGAAGGCGAAGAAGAAGGAGGGGGTGTAGTGTCCCCCCACCCTTCCCTCCTCCCCCTTCCCCCTCCTCCCCCCTTCCCCCCTCTCCTCCTCTTCTACACGTTGCCAAACAGTGAGAACAAGAGGGGACACAAATCACTGCCTCACCTAACATACTGTTCTCGCCTGCCTGGATCCTCGTCACCTGTAATTTAAACATTCTATCATAAACTGAGATAATTAACGACACCTGTGAAGAACTCAGGTGTTGGTGTACTTCTCAAGGCGACCAGATGGTGGCTGAGAGGTTTTTGGGGAGGAGGAGGAGGGTGGTGTGTGTGTGTGTGTGTGTGTGTGCGTGTGTGTGTGTGTGTGTGTGTGTGTGGAGAGAGATGACCCCAATGCTTGCTGAAGGTGGACAGACTAGGAGGCAGGAACACAGAGCACATTGTGTTTAGATAATACAATCCATACACATTATATACATTGTGTCTGTACGTATGTTTTAAGGTCTTTTAGTGTACAGTAAAATCACTCAGTAAGAAGTCGACTGAGTGGTGAGAGACTGACTGGATGACTGTAAGGAAATCATTGTCGGTAAAGGAATATTTGATTGGACAGTATTGGATAAAAGACACAACACTCTCTCTCTCTCTCTCTCTCTCTCTCTCTCTCTCTCTCTCTCTCTCTCTCTCTCTCTCTCTCTCACTGTACCCCGGGCTGTGTCACTCGTGTAAACAACAGGGCCCAGAGTGGCAATAATGGTAGTTCTCCAGGCGCCAGTTATGGTCTCAGTCAGCCAAGGACCTCAATCTCTTGCCTCTGACCCGTAGTTAGTGGTCACCCAGTGATTACCAGGGTTGTGTTATCGTTAGACGGAGGGGTAGGGAGGAGGGTGGGTGGGTAGGGAGGGAGGGAGGTTAGCGGGGAAGGTAACGTAGAAAGGGAGGAAGGGAGGGAGCTGAGGCTGGTCATATGAGAAGAAGGGAGGAAGGGAGATAAGATGAAGGGAGGGAGGGAAGGGTGAAGGAAGGAGGAAGGGAGATAAGATGAAGGGAAGTAAGGAAGGAAGGAAGGTAAGGGGGAGTCTTATTTGTTTTATTATTACAGATGTTGGATATTAAATACAGGTTATATAGTTGTGTATGTGTATGTGTGTGTGTGACCTCATCCCACCCCACCTCACCTAACCTACCTTAACCTAACCTAACTTAACGAACCCGGAGATAAAGGCTGTGTTTCTCTCGCTACACTAAGCATTCCGGGTTACGTTACCGATCACTGAGATATTTGTTGAAAGCTTAATGAACTCTGATGCCCGACAAATTGGTCAGGTGAACCCAGGTAACAGCAGGTAATGAATACTATCAAGGTTAAGTGTAGCTGATGCTGCCTCCTGGACCACCTCTCTCTCTCTCTCTCTCTCTCTCTCTCTCTCTCTCTCTCTCTCTCTCTCTCCTTCTTTCCTCACACACACATCCCATAAACTTGAGATACAGTACATCCATCAGGTAAGTCAGGAAAGGCCGGTAGCATGATGGCCCCCCTGACACACACACCAATATCTTCATCACAAAGACTAACATACTTATTATAAACTATTAAATTTGTAATATATAATACTTGAAGGTCTAATATTATTAAAATAAGGACTGAGCCTCCAGGTGGTATAATGAGAGAGAGAGAGAGAGAGAGAGAGAGAGAGAGACATACTTACAGATGCACATTCATACAGACAGACAGGTAAGTTCCTACTGGGAGTAAGGTGGGTTGAGATACTTCCAGGGGTGGGTAAGGTGGGCTGAAACACCTCCAGAAGTGGGTAAGGTGGGCTGAAACAATAATAACACCACCAACAACAACAATAACAACAACCAGTACAATACCCAGCTGACATAATCACGTAATAACACGTTACCAGGTAAGGACCAGCGTACAATAATTAACATATACCTTAATTGGCTACCTGGGGGGCCCGGGGTCTACCTCACCTTACCAGCTCACCTGAAGGCAAATAGAAGAAGTTTATTTAAGTGAATTAATGATATTTCTTATAAGGAAACAAGCGCCCACGATGCTACATTAAATGACTCACGAGGATATAATTTAATAGCTCAGGAAGTAATATTTTAAGTGACTCACGAAATTATATATTAAATTGCTCTCTTGTGTGTTTTTATGTATCGTGAGAGTAGATTTTAATGGCTCACGAATGATATATATTAAATCGCTCACGAAGTACATTATAAATTGCTCTCGTATGTGTGTTTTTATGTCTCACAGGTATATATTTCAGTAACTCAGTAAATATACATTAAATATATCATATAATCATTAAAATATATCTTAGAGGGATTTAGTGTCTCATAGAAGCATTAAAATATATCAAGACAGATTCATTGGGTCAAAAAAAAATGGCTCAGATGCTGCAATAGATTTCCCGAGATATAAAGAGTGGGCTGCAGCATCGCCTACACCTGCCCACACACGCACAGCCAGACCAGGTGTGTGTGTGTGTGTGTGGTAAAACAACTATACCCCAGGTGATTGAGTTTGGTATGTTAGGTATGTGGTAGTGGAGGAGGAGGAGGAGGAAGAGGACAAGGAGGAAAAGGAGGAGGAGAAGAAACCTGGATATATGTGGGAGGAAAGGTGGAAGGAAGAAGGAATTGTTTGTTTGGGAGGAGAGGAAGGAAGAGGATGAAGGAAGAGGAAGAAAGAAGAATCTGGGTATGTTTGGGAGGGAAATTGGGAGGCAGGTGGAGGTATGTGTTTGGGAGGGAGGGAGACGCGTGTGTGGGACGGGACTGTGTGTGTGTGTGTGTGTACATGTGATTATATATGTTTGCTAGGATGTGTATGTAAGCGTGGGTGTTGTGAAGCTGTGGGTGATATAAGCCTGTTTGGGTGTAGGTGTACCTTGAATTGTTTACCTGAGCACACCTGACGCCCACTCCACCCCAATTACTGAACAGGTAACTACACTCTGCAACATTTCATACTTATATACCTGCAATAACTTTTACGATTCTCTCTCTCTCTCTCTCTCTCTCTCTCTCTCTCTCTCTCTCTCTCTCTCTCTCTCTCTCTTACATTCTTGATCTTGCATTCAACATAAAGCCACTCTTGATATTGCAGTGCAGGAAACGATTCACTTACGATATTGCAAACATGGTGTCTACTAATACTGCATTGTGCATTCATGATATGTGCAATGAATTCAACCAGTCACTCTTGATATTGCATTCTGTAGTCATGATATCTACATTGTGCATTCATCAAGTCACTTCTGATATCCCAAGTGAATTTAACGACTCACTCTTCGATATCAACATTGAATTGAAAGAAGTTATGTATACAGGTGAAATAATTTGTCTTCCATATATACAGAGATGGTTGGATCCTGCCCCCCCGTCCTCCCTCCTCGTATACAGCACCTTGTTAGGAGCCGAGTAATGACCCTTGTGTTGGTATCTGATGATGAGAGTTTCCCCTTGTCTCTATATTGCCTGAGATGATGCATAGAAAACGAGATGTGGTTTATCAGGCGAGGGGAGGGGGGTTTGGGTTATGTGTTTATATATGAATATTTGTATCATGTATCTCATTTAAGATTAGAGATAAAAGAGATAGTTGATTGTGTTATATCATGGTTACGATCTGATGGGGGTTGATCACGCCACACAATGATGATGGAGTTGAATGGTTAATGCCGACATCCATCTGCCAAAAGGAGAATCAATTATTATTTTACGTTTAGAAATCTTTTGTTTATCATTAGACAGAATCAATCACTTCACTGAGGTGTATAAACCCACTCAGGTGTTCGGTTAATGTAGTCGATGCCTTAACCGGATGTACGTTAACCGGATGTACTTTTTAGTGAATATATTATGTGTATTACGTTAAGTAGGTTATGGTAAGATTATGTTTATTAATAGAATGATCATTAACCGAATAATCGTTAATCGCGTGTATTTAACCTGATGTACGTTTATCAGATGTAAGTTAACCGGATATTCGTTAATCGGACACTGGCTACAAGTAATGACTGAGGTGTGAAGGACAGGTGTAATCGTTCCCAGGTGTTGATTGTATCATTAAGATGCCACAGGTAAGATGGATAAAGGTGTAGGTGTTTATATACAGGTGTGGTGCCTTAACTGGTGCATGAGAGAGAGAGAGAGAGAGAGAGAGAGAGAGAGAGAGAGAGCCCACCTGCCTCAGACAACTCAGTCAGGAGGGCGAGACAGCTGGAGGTCTTTGATAAGATAGCAACACCCTTCAGTCAACACCTGTGTTTGATTAATGGCTCTCCTGATGCTCTCTGACGCCTCCACCATATGTGTCCAGGGGCGTCTCTCTCTCTCTCTCTCTCTCTCTCTCTCTGCCAAAGTATCGTGACAATTATCTCTTTCTACCAGTACCAACCACCATCTCCTACCACAATACCATGTCAACTACCAGTACCAACCACCATCTCCTACCACAATACCATGACAACTACCAGTACCAACCACCATCTCCTACCACAATACCATGTCAACTACCAGTACCAACCACCATCTCCTACCACAATACCATGACAACTACCAGTATTAACCACAACACCACGTCGCCTGTACCAGTCTCGGTTGATCATGGTAAACTAGTTCATTCCCAGGAGAGCCAAGTGTACAGGTTCTCCCCCAGCAGGTAGTGGGTCTTCGTCAGGCAGGTAGTCTATAGATGGTCGATAAGCCGAGGTGTTGGGGTGAGACTCATGCGTGGTGTTACCTGCTGGGAGAGAGAGAGAGAGAGAGAGAGAGAGAGAGAGAGAGAGAGAGAGAGAGAGAGAGAGGGGGGTTATCTCATGTGTGTTACAGAGACGTCACCTCACCTAACCTAACCTAACCTAACCTAACCTAACCTAACCTAACCTAACCTAACCTAACTTCATCTCTCCTCATAAATCATTAATGAAGCAAAAATAAGATAAAAGGTAAAGGTGTTGTTTGGTTTCACTACAGAGAGGTTGAGATGTGTTTGTTTGGATGTGTTTGTGTATGTATGTTGGTGTACTTGTGAGTGTTTGTGTGTCTTTCAGTGTGCCTGTGTGCATTTGTGTGTGTGCTTGTACGTGCTTCTGTCCATATATGATAGTGTTATAGTGTGTGTGTGTGTGTGTGTGTGTGTGTGTAAGGGGCTCTCCTTGCTTCACCTATGCATGTACGTGTGTATGTTTCCCATGTACCTTACTGTGAGCGTCTGGGCGGTCGTGTTTGTACCCACTGGACCCACGGACACGGACCAGGGGGGCGTGTGAGGAGGCCATCAACCATGGTTTTCACGGACAGGATTAGGAGGCGTGGAGTGCGTGTCAGATGGCCATCAACTCTGAGCCACGGACATGGACCAGGAGGTGCGTGAGGTGCGTGTGAGGCGGCCGTCAACCCTGGAGCCACGGACACGGACCAGGGAGGCGTGTGGAGTGCGTGTGAGGTGCGGCCATCAACCTTCAGCCACGGACACGGACCAGGGAGGTGTGTGGAGTGCGTGTCAGGTGGCTATCAACCTTCAGCCACGGACACGGACCAGGGAGGCGTGTGGAGCGCGTGTGAGGTGGCCATCAACCCTGAGCAACGGACACGGACCAGGAGAGGCGTGTGGAGTGTGTGAGGTGGCCATCAACCTTCAGCCACGGACACGGACCAGGAGTGGGGTGCGCGTGTGGGAGTGCGTGTCAGGTGGCCATCAACCTTCAGCCACGGACACGGACCAGGGAGGCGTGTGGAGTGCGCGCCGATGGCCGTCAACCTTCAGCCACGGACACGGACCAGGAGGTGTGTGGGGGTGTGAGGTGGCCATCAACCTTCAGCCACGGACACGGACCAGGGAGGCGTGTGGAGTGCGTGTCAGGTGGCCATCAACCTTCAGCCACGGACACGGACCAGGGAGGCGTGTGGAGTGCGTGTCAGATGGCCGTCAACCCCCAACCACGACCACCGCCACTATCAACAGCGAAGAAATTATGATTATCATTTTGGGTGACTCTGTACAAGTTGGTGTCCCGCACGCCTCTCTCTCTCTCTCTCTCTCTCTCTCTCTCCTGGCCATTGGTTCTTTTGGTGTGGCCATGAAGTGCCTTGTATGTGTCCAGTCGGAGTTCCTGGTGTGTCCATGGGGTTTATGGTGTGGCCACTCGGTTTTAAGTGTGGCCATATGATATTTTAAGTGGCCAGTGTGTCCAAGTTAGTACCTGGTGTGTATTCTGAGGTACTGATGTGGTCACAGGATGTTCTGGTGTGGCCACGAGCTCCTGATACTGGACGTGTGTATGTATATGTATGTGTGTATGTATGTGTGTATGTATGTGTGTCCTGTATATATACGTGCGTGCTTGTCCTGCTGCACACAATGGCCTGTAAGCATGAAATAAAATAATCTTAAGTCGAAAATTCAATTTAACTCAAAGCCCACGTGTTGAAACCCTTCATTTGCATACAGAAAAACACTGGACACACACACACACACACACACACACATGTACACCTCACGGGACACACACATGCACACTTCACCTAACACAGCCACCACCAACACCCTGGCTGGCTATTGGAGTCACATACCCTCAACGCAAACCATTATACTATATTTTTTTTTATAATTTTCCACAATAACAACTACAGATATAGGAATATAATTTCTCTGATATATTAAACCTGTATCTGAACAATTCCCAAACGTGAGGATTATATATTGAAAAGTTTATATCATCAGAATTTATTAGATTACAGGTGTATCCTAATTCTTACTCCCACACCTGTTTATCTAGCGTTTACTTTACACATCAGTTAAAAATTATCACTGCCACATTTGTTCTGACTTCTACCTCCCACACCTGTATAAACTCTTACCTCTTACACCTTTACAAACTCTTACCTTCCACACCTGTACAAACTCTTACCTCCCACACCTGTACAAACTCTTACCTCCCACACCTGTACAAACTCTTACCTCTTACACCTTTACAAACTCTTACCTCCCACACCTGTACAAACTCTTACCTTCCACACCTGTACAAACTCTTACCTCCCACACCTGTACAAACTCTTACCTCCCACACCTGTACAAACTCTTACCTCCCACACCTGTACAAACTCTACCCTCCACACCTGTACAAACTCTTACCTCCCCACACCTGTGCTGCAAACTCCCACCTCCCTACACCTGTACAAACTCTACCTCCCACAGTACAAACCTTACCTTCCACACCTGTACAAACTCTTACCTCCCACACCTGTACAAACTCTTACCTCCCACACCTGTACAAACTCTTACCTCCCACACCTGTACAAACTCTTACCTTCCACACCTGTACAAACTCTTACCTCCCACACCTGTACAAACTCTACCTCCCACACCTGTACAAACTCTTACCTCCCACACCTGTACAAACTCTTACCTCCCACACCTGTACAAACTCTTACCTCCCACACCTGTACAAACTCTTACCTCCCACACCTGTACAAACTCTTACCTCCCACACCTGTACCACAAGCACCTGGAGTATACAATTTCATGCCTGATTTAGCCATAGCAGTTACCTGATCTTGCTGCCATTGTACCTGAGATCTGTTACTTCCTTCATTAATTAGTTGTCAGGTGTAGTGAAGATGTGGTTTGGTGAGCTGGAATCAATTATACCTGATTAGTTATTAAGTGTGATGGTTGTCGCTTAGAATTAGTTGAGTATGTTGAGTTAATTATGATTTGAATTATATAGTTAATAAGACTTGATGTTGAGGCTTATAGCGTGAGTGTGTGTGTGTCATTGGGTAAGGGTTATGGTTTGGTGGGGCCTTATATAGGGGTCTAATTAACAGGTGTTTGGTTGTGTTGGTCAGGTGGGTGATTCTGTTGGTGGGGTGTTTGGTTAGGTTGTTTTTGTGGGTGGTGGCTGTTGTTGTTTTGTTGTTATTGCTGTTATTTTCTTCTTCTTCTCCTCCTCTTCCTTCTCCTCCCCCTCCTCCTCCTCTCCTCGTCCTTCTACCCCGTCTTCTTCTGTCGTCAGTATAGACAGAGAGGCATTAAGTCTCTCAAGATCATATAACCTAACCTAGCCTAACCTCACCTCGCCTCACCTCACCTCGCCTAACCTCGCCTCACACCCTCACCCTCACCTCGCCTCACCCTCACCCTCGCCCTCACACCCTCACCGCGCTCACCTCACCGCGCCTCACCTCACCGCGCTTCACCTCACCGCGCCTCACCCTCACCGCGCTTCACCTCACCACCGCGCCTCACCTCACCGCGCTTCACCTCACCTCGCCTCACCTCGCCTCACCTCGCCTCACCTCGCTCACCTCACCTCACCGCGCTTCACCTCAACACCTCACCTGCGCCCACCTCACCTAATGACTGATGGCACATATGACCTCACCTGTCGTCTGATATTGACTGTGGCTACCAGCTCAAATATTAACGGTGATGAAGCGCAGGTGGTGGACGGATGTGCCAGCCAGCCAGCCAGCCGAAGAAGAAGCAGCCAGCCAGCCAGCCAGCCAGCCAGCCAGCCAGCCAGCCAGCCACAGCCAGCCAGCCAGCCAGCCAGCCAGGCCATCATTCTCTTATTATAGCTCCAATCCTTACTAGTCTCTTCTTCCCTCTTGTCTTCTTTCTTCTTTCCCCTTCTTTTTTTTTTCATTTTCCTCCTCTTCCTCTTCCTTTTGCTAATACTTCTACTCGTCTTTCTCTTCTGCCTCCTCCTCTTCCTTTTGTTTCTCCCCAATTCAGTTATTTTTGTCTTCTCCTTCTCCCTCCCTTCTCTTCTCCCTCCCCTCTCTTCTCCCTCCCTCTCCCTCCTCAGTCAGTATCAATAGTTCCCAACAGAGTGAAGGTTCAACCCCTTCTCCCCTCTCTCTCTCTCTCTCTCTCTCTCTCTCTCTCACACACACACACACACATTAGGGTCCATTAGATGCTAAACTTCCATCTAACGAAGTATATACACATGAAAGTCCGTTAAATAGAGGTGTCCGTTAAATAGAGGGGTCCGTTAAATAGAGGGGTCCGGAGGGATCCGTTAAATAGAGGTGTCCGTTAAATAGAGGGGTCCGTTAAATATGTAAACCGCTCATCCCACAGATTATCTAGAGAGAGAAGTCCGTTATATGGAGGGTTCACTAAATTACCCCCAAGAACATTATTTATATTACCTAAGGTCAAAAGTTTAAAGTTCCAACTCTTTAAAACAAAATAGTGACGGTCGGCATGAGTTGGCACCTTGCTCGAGTGCAGTCTAGTTAACATGTGTGTAGACTCAAAGGTTAAGTGTCTTATGTGAGTTACCCCCAAGAGTCTCGTTTTCTTTACCCAGTTTCTTTTATGGGTAACTGAAGCAAATCTCGAGTTCCTTTATTTTGTCACCCCTCTCAAGCTCCACAACAGCTCTCAATAGATTAGACTCGTGTAAATAGTCTTGCCTCTTGTTGTATTGGTCCTCTTAATTATACAGTAAGTTTATAGCGGAGGGAAGGTGATCTTGGTCAACTAAATTTAGTCAAGGAATCGATTATGGTTGATTTTTTTTTTATTATTAAACTAAAGGAAGTTTTATTTTCTTTAATCGATATTTTCTGTTGTAATTTTAATTTATTTTTGTTCAATTTTAAGTAAATACGATTTTTTTTCTTGGTTTAATCCTCCCTCCCTCCCTCTCCCTCCCTCCCTCCGTCTCCCTCCCTCTCTCCCTCCTCTCCTCCGTCCGTCCCTCCCTCCCTCCCTCCCTCTCCCTCCCTCCCTCTCTCTCCCTCCATCCTCCCTCTATCCTCCATCCCTCCCTCCCCCATCCATCCCTCCCACCTGGTGATAGTTCAACAGCTTCATAAGTCACACACATCTCCCAAGAACCCGCCATTTTTTCCCCTCCACCTTTGATAACAATCTGTGAGGAACCGACACTTATCTCATCATAGGTGATATTTACAGCCTCCAGGACCTGACAGATGGCCCGCCACTTTGTCCAGGTCTGTTTATTACAAGTAGTGAAGGTGTTGTAAATCATCCGGCGCCTCAGATAGCCGCCGTAATGTTGAACCAACTTGTAGGTGAGGGCAGGTAGGGTCTTCACGGTTGATCTGCTTGTGTGCGTGTTTATCACTTTCTTTATCTTAGTATACATAACTCCCCTTCCTCAACTCATAAACTGATAATTAGTTTCCGTGTATGGGAGACGATGGGAGATTATTTATTTATTTATTTATTTATTTATTTATTTATTTATTTTCAGATCCACCTTGCTGGATAGAGCCCAATCATCCGGTGCTAACACAGGTATGATAATTCCTTTTTATTTTCTTTACCATTTTCATTATCCTGTATCATACTGTATAACATCATACCTTGGGTTATACACGTTACGTATAACCCGGGTTTGATCCCCGGGCAGGGTGAAACTATGGCAAGTTTCTTTACGCCATTTGCCTCTGTCTACCCAGCAGTAATTGGGAACCTGGATGTTAATCAATGTGCTGATCGTGTTCCGGGGTAATGGTTAGCCAGTGCAGTTGGCGAGGTGTCCGGTCTTCTCGGACTATTCCTTGACATTGGGTCATGCAGCTCGTTAACTCAGGGTGTGGTTGTTGTGTTGGCGACAGCTTCTACACCTTAAACAAATTCACACCTACAGTAGGTGGCCCTTGGGCCGGCCATCCTCGTTATGTTTTATTAACGTATACGATCATTTATTAAGTAAACAACCATTAAACTATCACTATACACACACTGTATTGTGTATAATATCAAAGATCATTTATTAAGCTTACGCTCCTTTACACAATTGACTTGAGTTATAATGTTAACCAGACTCTCTTAAGTGCGTCAGTGAGAGTGTGTCTGGTCACAAAGCGAAGGTAATTCACTTCCTTATTGGGCCAAAAAATAACACGGCAGAGATGATTATGAAAAGAGGATTATAGAAGCAATATATATAATGCTGGATCATGAATTATACTTAACGCCAATGATAGACGAGGCTTGTGATGGTATCTTGACCTGGCCACACACCCAAGTCAGTCCAGTCAGTCAGGTAGCCAACTCCAGTACTATTATTATTGTGTTGACGAGATGATGAATGTTATTGTATTGCTTGGATTTCGGTTTTGAGGTCTTACTTTAAGTGTAATTAATTGTATTCGGTTTCGGTATTGTATTTTAAGTGTAAGTTATTGTATTCTTTTAAGGTAATGTATTAGGTGTCGTTTAAGGTACTGTATTTTTAAGTGTCGTTGATTCCTAACCTAAAAATACTTAGGGATTTCATCTGTTATGGTGGACTACTTAAGTGACTTTCTTAACGTTATCCTGTAGTAAGCGGCTTTGACTCGGCTCCCGCTGTTAGCTCGGCTGAGACAAGAAAAGCCGATTGGTTAAGGATAGGGCAGGTAGGGTGGGGCAGTCTAGCAGGGAAGGGTAGGGTGGGTAGGGGGCAGTCCAGCAGGGGTGGGGGGTAGGGGGCAGTGCAGCAGGGGGCTAGGGGTAGGGTAGGTAAGGGGCAGTCCAGCAAGGGGCTAGGGTAGGGCAGGTAAGGGGCAGTCCAGCAGGGGGGGTAGGGGCAGTCCAGCAGGTAGGGCAGTCCAGCAGGGGTAAGGGCAGTCCAGCAAGGGGCTAGGGTAGGGTAGGTAGGGGCAGTCTAGCAGGGGGTAGGGGTAGGGTGGTAGGTATGTAAGTCGAGTCATTTAAGACTACTGATATAAACTAATGTTACTGGTATTGATATTTGGTACCACCCAGGACACTTTACCTCACTTAACGCACACAACACACTCAACACTTACATCAACACACTCAACGCTTACATCAACACACTCACATCAACACACTCAACACTTATATCAACACACTCACATCAACACACTCACATCAACACACTCAACACTCATATCAACACACTCACATCAACACACTCACATCAACACACTCAACACTCATATCAACACACTCACATCAACACACTCACATCAACACACTCACTTTAACACACCCATATCAACACACACTCAACACACTCAACAACACACCCATATCAACACACACTCAACACACTCAACAACACAGGCCAAATAACCTTAACCACACTTCAAGAACAGTAACAGACACTAGCCACCACATCCTCCAGGGGTCATACATACAGACAGGTGGTCAGGGGTCAGGGGTCAGGGGTCAGGGGTCAGGGGTCAAGAAGTGAAAGTGTTTGTCAGGGAGTCTTGTCTTATACGTGTTTATCTGATCACCAGTAAGTGTCTTGGGAGAGTTGTGTACTAATATGGTTGTGTCGATCATTCATACACACAAACACAGGTACACACATATACATTTATACATACATATATACTTACACAGACACCACATATACTGTATACTCACATGTATATATAGTATAGTCAGGTATGTGTGTGTGTGTGTGTGTGTGTGTGTGTGTGTGTGTGTGTGTGTAACTTAATAAACTGGGTTAATAATATCTCCTCACCTTATTCAGCTCCCCCTCCCCTCCTTCCCCTCCTCCTCCTCCCCTTTCTCTCTACCTCCCTCATTTATCTCCTGTGTCTCCTCCCCTCTCATGTCTCCTTTCATGTGTGTCCTAGGAGACCACCCACAGTCCCTCCCTCCCCCCATGACCCCCTGACCTGTGTGCTGTGAGGACTCGACACAACAACACCCGGACCATCTGTCTCTTGAACTAGCTGTATCTAGATCCGGTTTACATTGTTACCACATCTGATATGACACCTTCCAATCATGTAGGACACGTATACAGTGTTACCAGACATGTCACTTCACCTTCATCTGATGTAGGACACGTATACAGTGTTACCAGACATGTCACTACACCTTCATCTGATGTAGGACACGTATACAGTGTTACCAGACATGTCACTACACCTTCATCTGATGTAGGACACGTATACAGTGTTACCAGACATGTCACTACACCTTCATCTGATGTAGGACACGTATACAGTGTTACCAGACATGTTACTACACCTTCATCTGATGTAGGACACGTATACAGTGTTACCAGACATGTCACTACACCTTCATCTGATGTAGGACACGTATACAGTGTTACCAGACATGTCACTACACCTTCATCTGATGTAGGACACGTATACAGTGTTACCAGACATGTCACTACACCTTCATCTGATGTAGAACACGTATACAGTGTTACCAGACATGTCACTACACCTTCATCTGATGTAGGACACGTATACAGTGTTACCAGACATGTCACTACACCTTCATCTGATGTAGGACACGTATACAGTGTTACCAGACATGTCACTACACGTTACCATGTCTATACACTGTTACCAGACCAACTAATACACGATTCTTCAATGTAAAATGAATTAATCTTGCGCTACACTGTTACCAACCCAAGTTAAACATTCCATCCAATATAAAACGAGGGAATCTTATATACACTGTTACCAGATCTAACACCAAACGTTCAAGCAATGTTAAACGAACCAGACCTTTAGATCCCCAGAAGCTTAGTGACCACTCCGTAGTTGGTAACATTGTTCCACATGGCCATCCAGAGCTCGGGAGTCAAACAAGAGAGATGTTCTTATCTTTATGGAGTTAGAGGAGCAAGACTCTTCCTATTTACTCCACTATGGTCGAGGAATTCTTTATAGGATCAGCTGTGTGTCGACTGCTGGCCCCTGTCGCATTAAAAACACACTTCGCTTTACTTTACCTGATTTATAGACCAGAACTTAGACGGCGAGAAGCACAAAGAGGCTCTAGGTGTGTGTGTGTGTGTGTGTGTGTGTGTGTGTGTGTGTGTGTGTAGGTGAGTGCGTGTGTACTATGGGTTTTAGGTACGTTCCTCTTAACCGATTACACGTCAGTCAGCTTATGGTGCTCTCCTCCTCCTCCTCCTACTACTACTACCATTATTTTTTATTATTTTTCTTTTCAAAATGGCCTCCATCCTCCCCCAATAGTCACACCTTCACCACCATTTTATTGCCTTAAAATTATATATCCTAATACATAAGGAGCTCCCCTGGCTGTGTTGAGTCGCAGATCTACAGGGCAGATTATTCACCATGTCTTTATGCTAATTATTTTGTCCTCACCTCTCTGACACTCTCTCATCACCTGTCAAAACCATTTAAATCTGACACACACACACACACACACACACGTCATACAATAATACTACCACACACACAAACACCGACACACACAATAACACACACACACACACACACACACACACACACACACACACACACACACACACACACACACACGCGTCATACACCTCACCTTACAATACCTCATTATGTTTTGATAGCTCCTTCTACACCTTGTTCTTACCTCACTTCTTCTCACCTGTCTGGCCAACTTACCTGAAGAGTTGTTAACCTCTAAAGGGGTAAAAATGCCTTAAACTAATATACATAAATTTGCATAATACATTGGCTGGTAATATGATTTCTGTTGTTGATTAGAGGTTGTGTTTGGTGAGTCTTAATGGCCTTGGGAGGTAAGTTAACCATCAGGTGATCTTGTTCTTAATTGTGGAAAGATGGTTTACAGGTGTTGAAGGTAATTTGCATAAGAGTTTGTTAAATGATGTAATTAATGGTGAGGTAAATAGCGCGTTGATTTTATTTATATTTTGTTTGGTTTTTATTTATTTATTTATTTATTCATTATTTATTCATTTGTGTATTTATTTTATTTATTAGTTTATTTATTTATTTATTTATTTATTTATTTACCTTATATGTTGTCCTCCCCGGCATATATTAACATCAAGCGTCTCTTGTTTACATAAATACCAGACTCTCCAGCTAAGAATAATTTCCCGCCAATTTTATAATAAGATCCAACCCTCTATATAGGGTGTTTGGGGCCGCGTCATCCTTTATAAGGGAATTTAATGCCCCTTCACACTTATCGCTCTTCAACTTTTTTATGGAGGGTTGGCATTGAGGCGACTCTTGTTATCTCCAGGTTATGTAGTTTATAGATCTGGCATCTCGTAGATAAACATTGTAGGGTGATAAGTCTCGATTCTTTCTTTCTTTCTTTCTTCTTTTTGGCTGGGATGGTTAAAATGGCTGAATAAGGTGGATTTATGGGTTGCCAGAGAGAGAGAGAGAGAGAGAGAGAGAGAGAGAGAGAGAGAGACTCGCTGGCAGGTGTGTGGGGATGGCGATGGATGATCTGTTAAAGGAATCTAATCCCAAGTAACACAAAAAATAAAGACGATTATAGAGAGTTGGATCCACTATGTTTGGGCTTTTTAGTTCACACACGTCAAACTTAAGTCCTTATTAAAGAGACTTGTTTGTAAACTTTGCCAGCCACGAGCAGGACTTAGTGCAGAGGTGTGTGTGTGTGTGTGTGTGTACACACACACACACACACACGTATCTGTACCCCCACTTTCCAAAACACACACACTAACACCATCACCCACACACACGCAAATTCCTCACACACACACACACACCCACCCCTCTTCCCACACACCCCAACCCCCTCCCCCCCCACACACACATACAGAAGCGGATGTTGGCAGTGACACCAACAACATGGAGACGAATGATAGGTCCATATAAGCCACCCCGAGCCATTAAGCCAAGGACCTCTGGCTGGTAATCGATACATGTCCTGGCGATCACCTGGACAACACTGACTCACATTAACACAACCAGAGTCAACCTTTGTTAACTGTGTGTGGGTGTGTGTCTGCTTGGGAGTAGGAGGGGTGGTATGTGTGGGGTGGGGGGTATGTGTGGGTGGGGGTATGTGTGGGTGGGGGGTATGTGTGGGTGGGGGGTATGTGTGGGTGGGGGGTAGTTTGTGTGTGTGTGTGTGTGTGTGTGTGTGTGGGTTCGGTTCCGGGTTTGAGACTGGGCTGTGGGTATGATTGAACATCATTACTCAATGGTCAGGAGACTGTCAGGTGAATAAGACTGTGTGAGACCGTACAGTCACACAGACAGTTCGATCCACCAATCCCTTACAGTCTAATATTTGGCAGCGTCGACTATTATTACTATAATTACTATTATTACCTTCAATGTTAAAATAAATCTTATGTTAATAATTTGTCTACTGTATACTATAAGTTTAAAAAAACAGTATCATTATTTTGTTACTACTTTTATTAAAACAAATAAGTTTAGCCACACACACACACACACACACACACACACACACACACACACACACACACCTTTAATCAACAACACCTGTTCATATCTCCTTTATAATAATAACAGTCGGCCCAATCCGATTAAAAGGCAACTTAAATTAAACTACTCTTATTCTCCTAAGTATTTATATAGATATTAATTGATATATATTAGAGGTAAATATTATACACACTGGCATCTTGTTTTAATTTAATTACATAAATCAATTACTTATTATTTCCAGGTCGTTGCATAAAAGGCTGCCTTTATTTTGTTGGGGGGATTATTAATACTAAAACCTTTTATTTAGTCTCCATGTTACGACCACTTGCCACTGTCTTTCCTTCCACCATCTTCTATGACCAAAACATGAACTAATCTTTTACAAATATGAAGTAATGCACACAGCCCTTAATCAGTGTATATTATTATTTTTATTATTATTATTTTTATTTTCATTCGTTATAATAATAATAGTAATGATAACAACAACAACACCCAACAACAAAAACAACAACACCCACTCCACAACAACACCCACTCCACAACACCACCCACTCCACAACACCACCCACTCCACAACAACACCCACCCACAACACCACCCACTCCACAACACCACCCACTCCACAACACCACCCACTCCATAACACCACCCACTCCACACCACCCCACTCCCCACACCACCCACCCATAACACCACCCACCCACACCACCCACTCCACAACACCACACCCACTCCACAACACCACCCACTCTATGCAACACCACCCACTCCATACACCACCCACTCCACAACACCACCCACTCCACAACACCACCTACCCACAACAACACCCACTCCACAACAACACCCACTCCACAACACCACCCACTCCACAACACCACCCACTCCACAACACCTAAATACACCCACTAACACCTTATATTCCCCCCAGGTGTACTAGTGTTGACCCTGAGCTACACACACACACTCACCAGGTAGCCTCTGTCCTCCCACCTGTGATCCATAAGGGGTGAAGTTAATGATGTGTGTGTGTGTGTGTCACCTGTCCTTCCACCTGTTGTAATGATGGAGAGAAGAGGTGGTGACAGACCCTGGATTTAAGGAGGAGGGAAGGGGAGGAGGAGGAGGAGGAAGGGAGGAGGAAGGGGAGGTGGAGGAAGGGGAGGAGGAAGGGAAGGAGGAAGGAGGAAGGGAGGAGGAAGGGGAGGAGGAAGGGAAGGAGGAAGGGGGAGGAGGGGAGGAGGAAGGGGAGGAGGAAGGGGAGGGGAGGAAAGGGAGGAAGGAGGAGGAAGGTGTAGAGGAAGGAGGAGGAAGGAGAGGAGGAAGTGGGGAGGAGGTGGTGGTGAAAGTGGAGAGAGATGGTTTAGTGAAGAGGAGTAGGAGGAAGAGGAAGAAGAGGGAGAGAAGGTGAGGAAAGATGGGTGAGGGAGGTAGGAGGAGCAGGGGATGGGGTGAAACATGTACAAATACAAAACCGTCACTCAGTCACTCAATCCGGGTCCTCAGAACACCTCTCATTGGACCTTGCTTCCACTCCGGTCCCTCAATAATATAACGACCCGAGTAGAGTAACTGAGTGACCATCCGAGGTGTGTGTGTGTGTACCCAGACGTCGAGTGGCGAGTGAGTGACGGGTCCTTAGCCAACACCATGATTGAGTTACCATCTAGGAATATCTCAACCTGTGTTTACCATATCGTCAAGGATGGTCACTCCCCTATAATATAACCAACTAGTGGGTAAATATATCTCCCCTGATATAGCTTATAAAACATGTCATATAAAAGTACATAACATAACCTTTAAATAATATACTTCTGATATCCAAGAATAATATTAACCTCTCATCTCTCGTACAGGTGAAAGTTAATGATTGATTCCGCCCTTAACACAGAAGGTGGTATATCGTGTTCTCGACCCTTAACTAATATGTGTAAGACGTCAACACAATATATTTCTGATATGTGGACAAATATTGACCTAACCTGAGGCTTTACTTGATCAATAAACACTAAGACGTTGGGTTAGGTTAGGTTGGAATCTATTTTGTGTGGTGCGGAGGGAGTGTCTGAACAAGCGGTAGCCCGGTCAGTGTGCTTGCAGAGGTTGTTTTCATCAGTGTTAGTTCAGTGTTAGGTTACAGCGCCTTGACGTATGTAAGTAGTGCACTCAAATGTTTTGTTATGGTAATCCTCGACCCCTCACACACACACACACACACACACACACACACACACACACAGTCCAGAAGCAAGGAAGCAGACAGGCAAGCAAACATGCATACACATACACACAGTCCAGTAGCAAGCAAGGATGCAGGTAGGTAGGTAGGCAAGCAAACGTACACATATATACACAACACACAGCGTACACACACACACACACACACACACACACACACACACACACACACCATAGTACTGTAACCTCATCACAAGATCAAATGATACAATCATCTGCCCACACCTGCCCACACACACACTCTTAATAAACGTCCCACACCTGTCCACACCTGTCAACACCATCACACACACCCTCTAATAAACGCCCCACACCTGTCCACACTATCACTCACACTCTAATAAGCACTTCACACCTGTCTACACCTGTCAACATCTGTGCACAAACTCGTAATGGCGGAGACAACGAGTTTTAATGAAGAGTCACCTGGGAACTGGAACAGGTAAGAGTTCATCACACACACACACACACACACACACACACACACACAGTAGCTGGACCGTGTGAATGTTTCTCCCGCTCCCAAGATCCACAGCTGAGTTACTACATTAATGATACATAAAGTTAGTTTTTATTTCATGGTTTTTATAAGTGTATTATTTTATTACTTTCACTGTACCTGTGCCTGAAGGTGTGTGTGTGTGTGTGTGTGTGTGTGTGTGTGTGTGTGTGTGTGTGTGTGTGTGTGTGTATTGGTGATGTCTCTCTGTCTCTTTTTCTCTCTCTCTCTCTCTCTCTCTCTCTCTTCTGCTTCTCTTTATGAGTGTTTTTCCTTGTTATTTCCTTCTCTCTCTCTCTCTCTCTCAACCTAACCTAACCTCACCCCCAAATAGTATCAGGGTGGTTAATCTTCAGGTGATATAAGCCAGCGTGGAGGAAATAATTCTTCTTCAGGTCATCCATTTTTGTTGACATCAGTGTGACGCCATCTTGAAATTGAGTAGGAGTTGAGATTTAATCCAGTTATTTTCTTCTTTCTTCCTTCATCTCTTTCTTCATCATCTTCTTTTATTATGTTTCTTCTTTCTTCCTTCATCTCTTTCTTCATCATCTTCTTTTATTATGTTTTTTTTATTTTTTTGTGTGTTTTATTATTTATTTGGAGTTCCTTAGCGCGAGTTTTCCATCGTCATCTTGGGTAAGTGGTGGCCCCGAGGTCTGTGTTCACCCATCTCTCACGCTAGTCAGCCAGGTTTTTCCTTGTTCTTCGTCTTCTTGTTATTGTTCTTCTTATTCTATATTATTCTTCTTCTCTACCTCCTCCACCTTTCTTCTTTTCCTCTTCCTCCTTCCTCTTCCTTACGGTTACTCAATAACACTCTAAATGTCCCCACTCCTCTATTTAAATTAAACTTTACAAAAAAAAAACCCTCACAAAACAAACTTAATACCAGCGTAAATAAGACACAAAATTCAACACCACATGCCATCACACTTAAGACCATTGGCCTATCAACAAACAGACAAACAAACAAACAAGACAAACAAACAGGTAATCACAATATATCCCCCTGGAGGGTACACAATAATAAACCAGTCCAGGTAACAGCAAGCAGCACAGCACAAGAGACCGCAGGGTTAAAAAAAAAAAAATAAGTAAAACAAAAAAATAAATGAGCATCAGGGGTGACCAGCTTTGTTAAGTCGTCTATAGAACAAGTGTAGGATCAACCAATCAGTACATAGGCGATGATGACGTCATATACAATAACTGGACTAATCAGGAGCGTTGTTGACGTTCTGTATGGCCGCCGCTACTCAGACCCTGACAATAAGGGGCCCCGGTTGGTTGTGTGGCGAGGCGAGCGTTGAAATACCTAGAAAAATGGTGGTGTCAGGTTGTTCGACGTCGCGAGTCTGTTTGGAGCGTCCTAGTGTTGTCTGTTGTAGGGGGAGGTGGGGGGGTGTGAGAGAGGGTAGTAGGAGGGGAGGTAGGGGTGGGGAGAGGGGTGGGTAGGAGGGGAGGTAGGGGGGTGTGGAAGAGGGGTGGTAGGAGGGGAGGGAAGGTGGGGATTCAGGATAGGGGTAGGGGTTTTAATAGAAGCATCCCCTCAGTAGAAGACAGGAAAGGAAGTGATGGGGAGAGGGACATGGGGGGAGTAAATGTGGAGGGGAGGGGGGGGGGGCGGAGGGGAGTGGGGGGGCGTGGAGGGAAGTAGGGGGCACAAGGAAGGATGATGGGGAGAGGGAGGAAGAGATGAATTATAAACTATCTGAAGAAAATATAACTGGAGTTGATGAAATATTGTCTGTCTCTCTCTGTCTGTCTGTCTGTCTGGTCTTGTCTGTCTGTCTGTCTGTCTGGTCTGTCTGTCTGTCTGCTGGTCTGTCTGTCTGTCTGGTCTGTCTGTCTGTCTCATGATCACCCGGTTTTAGAAGCTGCCCACCAACAACCACTGGACTCCACCTGACGATCACACACACACACACACACACACTCACACACACACACACACACACACACACACACACACACACACACACACACACACACACACCACACACACACACACACACACACACACACACACACACACACACACACACACACAGAAAATAATTATATATATCCATGATGGAACGGTACGAACGTAATAAATAGCTTTCAGAGTTAATTCTACAATTGTGCCGCCATTTGTCTTAACACGTGCTTTTAATGGTGACTGTACAAGCCTGGAAACCTAGCCTAACCTAGCCTAACCTAGCCTAACCTAGCCTAACCTAGCCTAACCTAACCTAACCTAGCCTAACCTAGCCTAACCTAGCCTAGCCTAACCTAACCTAACTAAAATTAACAACTTCATTCTCTTCTTTAGCGTGAAGGAGGTAGAACATAGGAGAGAGAGCTAAAGAAAGAGAAATTAAAAAAAGAAAATGAGAGAGAGAGACAGAGAGACAGAGATTAAGAAAAGGAGAGAGAGAGAGAGAGAGAGAGAGAGAGAGAGAGAGAGAGAGAGTGTCACCCAGGAGAGCATATCAGGGGAGGATCAGATAAACCTGCCCACGCCACCGTCATATCGCCCGCGCGTAAATAACATGGGCGTGAGATGAACAGTACTGCCAACTCCACGCCCACCACACCCCACCACACGCCCACCACCACCCACCACACACTCACCACCACCCACCACACGCCCACCACATGCCTTCTACACTAATCCAGGACAGTGTTACCAGAACCCGGCAGGATATATGTTTCATCTGTGTGTGGTAGAGCGGATGGTGTGGTAGAGTGGGTGGTGTGGTAGAGTGGATGGTGTGGTAGCGTGGATGGTGTGGTAGAGTGGGTGGTGTGGTAGAGTGGATGGTGTGGTAGAGTGGGTGGTGAGGGGAGGGATGGTGTAGGGAGTGGTGGTGTGGGTAGAGTGGTATGTGGTGGTAGAGGGGTGGTGTGGGTAGAGTGGATGGTGGGTAGAGGGATGGTGTGGTAGAGTGTGTGGGTAGAGTGGATGGTGTGGTAGAGGGGTGGTGTGGTGAGAGTGGGTGGTGTGGTAGAGTGGATGGTGTGGTAGAGGGATGGTGTGGGTAGGAGTGGATGGTGTGGTAGAGGGTGGTGTGGTATGGTGTGTGAGTGGATGGTGGTAGAGTGATGGTGTGGTAGAGTGGGTGGTGTGGTAGAGTGGATGGTGTGGTAGAGTGGATGGTGTGGTAGAGTGGGTGGTGTGGTGGCCGTCAGTAGCGAGGGAGTACAGTATCTAGATAATTAGGGTGGAGCGTTGGTGGGTGCCGCCCACCCCTGCTGGCCCAACGGGTACGTCACCCACCCTCCCGTGCCGGGGGCCAGGGTGCTAGGCCACCTAGGGCCAGGGACCAGGGTGGGTTGGCCACACCAGGGCCGGGGACCAGGGTGGGTTGGCCACACCAGGGCCGGGGACCAGAGTGGGAGGCCACGCCAGAGCAGAGGGTCAGAGTGGTGGGCCATCCAGGGCCAGGGTGGGTGGACCACACCAGGGCCGGGGGCCAGGGTGGGTGGACCACGCCAGGGCCGGGGGCCAGGGTGGGTGGACCACGCCAGGGCCGGGGGCCAGGGTGGGTGGACCACGCCAGGGCCGGGGGCCAGGGTGGGTCCTTCTCAACAACTCGTTCTCTTAACCTGACTGTACCTGGTCCTGGGCGCCAGCCTAGTCCCCCAACCATCACCTGCAGGTGTAGGGAGCTGTGTGTGAGAACCAGCTTGTAGGAGCTGGGAGGGAGGTGAGGCAGGTGTAGGTGAGGCAGGTGTAGGTGAAGCAGGTGTAGGTGAAGCAAGGGGTGTAGGTGTGCAGGTGGATGAGGCAGGTGTAGGTGAGGTGTAGATGAGGTGGTGTAGGTGAGCAGGTGTAGTGAAGCAGGTAGGTGAGGCAGGTGTAGGTGAGGCAGGTGAAAGGAGGCAGGTGTGAGGTGAGGCAGGTGTAGGTGGTGCAGGTGTAGGTGAGGCAGGTGTAGGTGACAGGTGTAGGTGAGGCAGGTGTAGATGAGGCAGGTGTAGATGAGGCAGGTATAATTAAGACAGGTATAGCGGCAGGTAGGACTATGAAAGGTGACCTCGTGTCCTTTAATAACACCTGACCAAAAACTTCTCCAGGAGGTCGAGTCAAAAGTAAGCACACAAACAGACACACACACACACACACACACACACACACACACACACACACACACACACACACACACAAACAGATACACAAACAGACAGACAAACAAACTCTACATGTAGAACTGATCAAGAAGCGTTGGTTATGCTAAGTAATTAAACGGTGAGTCAGAGTGAACACACACACACACACACACACACACACACCGCCCAACAAGGTCAAATTTACAAGTTTTTTAATCACACAACAAACAATGGTGTACAACGCCAGACAAATATGGTTTAGACTCACAAACACACACACACATGCACACACACACACACACACACACACACACACACACACACACAGATCGATTCATGCAAGATCAACTATGCAAGAGCAACAGATAACTATTGCAACACTGAATGCAACACAAACAATAATTGCAACATCAGTCTTAATATTTTGTTCATTAGTTTTATGAATTATATATTTATTTTGATTATATAGATAATTTAAATACGTTTTTAAATTATTTTTTAATGTTCTAAACTTTTTAAACTCTCTCTCTCGGGTGCTAGCTTAGGTAGGTGTACAGTACTACTGCTTCGAGATAAAATCCGAAGCGTCTCGGACCACCGGGCGTCTCGGACTAACGAGATCTGGCTATCTGGGAGTCATCAGCTGACGTATCGACACATCGTGGATCGTGAAGCTTATGAATCAACTCCCTGCTGGTAAATCTCGCTTTTATTGAGAGCAAAATCCAGTAAAGCGTTTGGCTGAGTCGAGTCCGGTTCACTTTATTAGCTCGTTCACCTGTTCATTAAATCCTAATAAGAGTTAATGGTGAATTTTATTATGTATTGGTTTTTAATTCTTTATTTTTTTTTCTCCCTGGAGATAAATTCTTCATGACATAAATACAAAACTTTAGTATTTTTTTATATTTTGATGTAAACTTTTGTTGTAAAGGTAAATTATTTATTTTGTATTTTTCTCTGTAATTGAATTTTTTATTATTATTTTTTTACATTACAAGACAAATTAATTATCATTATCTTCGTTTGTTCAGCTTAATATTTTATATTAACTGACCTAACTGATGGATGTTTTGCTAGAGAGTAGTGTGAGGAGTGTTTCTCATGTGTACACCAAGTCTCTACCTTAATTTTGACTTCTATTTGGTGCTAAGTGGATGTATCTAGTTAGGGTAGAGTCTCAGTGTACTTTTTCTGCCATTTTGTGAATATTTCCTTTTTTCCTGAAGCGAGTTATGAGGAAAATTTAGCCTAAGATCCTTCAAGAATCACCTTCCTGGATTCTAATTTTCCACATCTCTTACGGTAAATATTCCCCCTTAACTTAAACCACGACACAAATATCCATTCTCAAGTGTTCATAAGTTAAATTTATCCCCTGATGATAAAAGACCTTATGTAACTAACTTAAACTACGTCAGAACATTTATAGATTCTCAAGGATTTAGAATTAAAGTTTTTCTCGGAAGTGGTTTGATAATTCTTGTATCTTAAACCACTATATTGATTCTTAAACCACTGTAACCTTAAGTTCCTCTCGCGTGTGTTGGTGTTAGACGGTATCAAACTGACTCACTTAAACTGTCACACAAGGAGGGACTCTCAGAAGCTCTTGGGCTGTTTTAACTCTTCCACTTGATGGACTTAAGATGTAACACGAGTATATATTCATCAAGAGTGTCTTTACGTTCGATATTTTCCCTTGTAAGTTAGTTTATGAGACTTGGTTATAGTAGAGTCTCTGCTGTTCTGGTCGCCATCTTTGCCTTAACACCGAGACATTAATGGGGGGAGAACTTAATGTAGAAGTCTTTGAAATAATCGTTCTGTAAGTCGTAGCTTCAGTGAGAGAGTTATATACGTTTTTACAGGTCCAGTTAGGGCGAAAATACAACGTAGGAGCTTTAAAGAATCCGTCTATATGTCGCAGCTTAAGAGAGTCATTTAAATACCTTGTCACATCACTAGTTAGAGGACAGTTAAAGGTGCAGACGTTAGAGGCTCCTCACATCACTAGTTAGAGGACAGTTAAAGGTGCAGACGTTAGAGGCTCCTCACATCACTAGTTAGAGGACAGTTAAAGGTGCAGACGTTAGAGGCTCCTCACATCACTAGTTAGAGGACAGTTAAAGGTGCAGACGTTAGAGGCTCTCACATCACTAGTTAGAGGACAGTTAAAGGTGCAGACGTTAGAGGCTCCTCACATCACTAGTTAGAGGACAGTTAAAGGTGCAGACGTTAGAGGCTCCTCACATCACTAGTTAGAGGACAGTTAAAGGTGCAGACGTTAGAGGCTCCTCACATTACTAGTTAGAGGACAGTTAAAGGTGCAGACGTTAGAGGCTCCTCACATCACTAGTTAGAGGACAGTTAAAGGTGCAGACGTTAGAGGCTCCTCACATCACTAGTTAGAGGACAGTTAAAGGTGCAGACGTTAGAGGCTCCTCACATCACTAGTTAGATGACAGTTAAAGGTGCAGACGTTAGAGGCTCCACCACCCAGATCTCGCTTCGTTCGTTATGCAGTGTTGGGTGACCACAATACCAGTTACGGGAAAAATTTAAATTCAACGTAAGGACCTTTAAGATTCAAAGCTCTGGGCAGCTAGCCAGACACGGGCGAGCATGTGGGCGTGTGGGCGTGTGGGCGTGACAAGGTGACTTATATAGACCTGTCCTCACCCACCGCCTGGCTTAGCGTGTGGTAATAGTGAACGTTGCGGTGGGCATTAAGGTCGTCCACTGTGTGTTGGGTGATGGTACCTGTCCACACACACACAGTGGACGGACACTATAGTACATCTTACTCTCGTTGCACAATATAACGCTATTATATGAGAGGTATATAGTGTGATATAACACTGGTATAATAGAAGTGTATCTATATATAATTAATATATTGGGGTTATATACGGGAGTTATATATCTCTTACTTAATATTAATCTTAATCTTAATCCATGACGTAGTAATTATATTTTCTTCTGAACTTCAACACAAAAACCGGAATTAATTATATTTAATTACCTACGTCGAGTGACTCATCAGGTGTATAATTATATTGAATTAAGATCCATGTATCGTGATGTATCCAGGTATTGTCATCTATGTATCACGACGTATCCATTCATTTGTCATCCATGTATCGTGATGTATCCAGGTATTGTCATCTATGTATCACGACGTATCCATTCATTTGTCATCCATGTATCGTGATGTATCCAGGTATTGTCATCTATGTATCACGACGTATCCATTCATTTGTCATCCATGTATCGTGATGTATCCAGGTATTGTCATCTATGTATCACGACGTATCCATTCATTTGTCATCCATGTATCGTGATGTATCCAGGTATTGTCATCTATGTATCACGACGTATCCATTCATTTGTCATCCATGTATCGCCATGTGTCCTGATAGACTCATATGATAACTACCTTGAGGTTTTGTGGACTAGATATCGTTGTGTTGTATCTTTGAACTTTTAAATCAGTGGTGGTGTAATAGGTGCCAGATTGGGCGGTGGTGTGGGCGGGTGGGGTGGGGTGGGGTGGGGTAGGGTGGAAGGCGATAATGGGAGGAGGGGTGCCGCCCACACACACACACACAACGACCGTCACAATATTTTTTTTTATATCATATGTTTGTTTATCTTTAAGGGAGAACTTAGGTATTCATATATTGTCACTTTTTTTATATATTTTGAGATATATAATGTGTTTACATATTGATGGTCTGTGTTGTTGTTATTGGTGGACGTAGGAACAGCACATCCCCAACACTACCCCAGCACACCCTTAGCACATCCACAACACATCCTAGCACATCCTAGCACATCTCCATCACACCCACAACACCCTAGAGCTTGGTTATGTAGACCTAACAAAAAACACACTCCAACACATCCTCAACACATCCCCAACACACCCTACATCTCAGTGGTGTCGACAGAACCAACTCCCTAGCACCACAACACAACACGTAAATAAATGCTCTGTCACAGTAAGTGGGTTGGCATAATGGTCTGTCTCGGGGCACTGAATTGCACAACAGGATTCGGCCACTAGTGTTCGAATCCTCAGGTGTTCATAGGTTTAAAAGGGGTTCATTTTAATGGTTCACAGTCGAGTGTTAAAAGGTTTATTTTAAGGGTTCAGAGTCGAATCTTGATGGGTTTATTTTAGGAGTTCAGAGTCGAGTATTAAAGTGTTTTATTTTAGGGGTTCGTTAAAGGGTTCAGAGTCAACGTTTAAAGGGTTCATTTTCATGGTTCAGAGTCGAGTATTAAAGGGTTTATTTTAAGGGTTGAGGAGATAAAAGGGAAGGAGTTATTTTCAGGTAACTTATACATATTGTTAGAGTCTCAGACCCAGTTCAGGCCCAGTTACTACACCATATTGACTGTCACCTCACAGACCCAGTTCAGGCCCAGTTACTACACCATATTGACTGTCACCTCACAGACCCAGTTCAGGCCCAGTTACTACACCATATTGACTGTCACCTATTGTTAGAGTCTCAGACCCAGTTCAGGCCCAGTTACTACACCATATTGACTGTCGCCTCACACTGTTTGGATGCCTCAGTCTGACGCCTTACCCATCCAAAGCCACGGTAAATATGTGAGAATTTCTGCCTGAGGATGACAGTAGCGAGGGTCCATTCTAAAGCAGGAGGGAAGGAGGGAGGGAGGGAGGGAAGGAGGGAGGGAGGGAAGGAGGGAGAGAGGGAGGAGGGGCAGTAATTATTCCCACCTTTTACAGTCTCAGTACACTTTAGACGCCATATTAGATACAGTGTCGTTGCTTTAAGTGAGTCAGTTAGTTGCTTTCTCACCTCCTCAGTCATCTGTATTTAGACTATTCTTCTACAGTGTTCACCGTCTATAGTCTTAGTGTAGTTTTGCCGCCATGACAGCTACAGAAGTGGACCTGTAAGATGCCTCCATATTGCCTCAGTTATGAAGAAAATTCGAGACGTAAATCTTTTATTATGAGGAGCTCTTGGTTGTTGTTAACCAGTCATTGTATACAGCAAGTGTCGGTAATAATGTCTCTCTCACCTTATATAGCCTCTGTGTAGTCTAGGCGCCATATTACTCATCGTATTGTCTTTTAAATGAGATTATTAAATGGTCTTTCAACCTCAGCCATAAGGAATGACATCAGAATCTCAACCCGGAGCAACAAGATAGAGCGATGCATTCTGAAGCAACACGTGATGACCCCCCTCCCCCTTGCCCCTTACCCTTCCCCTTGCCCCCCTACCCTTCCCCCAGACCCCCTCCCCTTACTCCCCGCCATCTTTTACAGTCTCAGTCCACTTTCGACGCCATATTGGTCATATTATCGTCTCTTTAATCCAGCTATTAATCCGTTCTCACAACGTCCGCCGTGGGAAAAGCTCAAGAATCTCAGCCCGAGGCAGCGAGAGAAAGCGACACATTCTAAAGGAAAAATTGCCAGCTGGGATGACCTCCTCTCCCCTTCCTCTCCTCTTCAAACTCCCCCCCCTCTCCCCTTCCCCCTTCCTCTCCTTCCCCTCACCCCCATCCCACAACATGTACAGTCCTAGGTAAAAGTCGACGCCATATTAGTCACATCATCTCACATCCACTGGTGAAGGAATCCCAGGACCTGACCTCAAGGTAGTATCAGAGACCAACTCAGTGTGAGGCAATAAGTGGAGGCTGCGATGACTCCCTCACTCCCTCACCTCTCATGGTCTAAGGTGGGTGGTGAGAGGGTCGGTATTTCCTCTCTCTCTCGTTCACACTATTGCGCTTACCGTTGTTGTGGTCAGCTGTTGTTGTTGTTGTTGTTGTCTCAGGGTTGAGCAACAGCTTAAGAGTCTTATCTGGCGAAAATTTTTAATCAGTTGAATGAGTCTCTCTCTCTCTCTCTCTCTCTCTCTCTCTCTCTCTCTCTCTCTCTCTCTCTCTCTCTCTCTCTCATATATGCATATGGATCCAATCCCTTCCCTTCCTTTCCCTTCTCCCCTCCTTCCTCCCTCCCTCCTTCCATTCCTCCTTTCTTCCATTCCTCCTTCCCCTTCCTTCTCCCCTCCCTCCCTCTCTCCCTACCTCCCTCCTTCTCCCCTCCCTCCCTCTCGCCTTACCTCCCTCCTTCCCTCCTCCCTCCCTCTCTACCAGTATACACTCGGGTCGACCTTGAGTTATAGGTCGACTCCCCTCACTAGTGTGTTGGGCGGAGAGATGGAAGAGTCGGCTGTAGTACTCTTGATCCCGGAAGTGTTAGGCAAGAGCCACGGGACGTTCAAAAGTCGCCACGGACGTTCAAGAGTCGCCACGGACGTTCAAGAGTCGCCACGGGCGTTCAAGAGTCGCCACGGACGTTCAAGAGTCATCACTGACGTTCAAAAGTCGCCACGGACGTTCAAGAGTCGCCACGGACGTTCAAGAGTCGCCACGGGCGTTCAAGAGTCGCCACGGACGTTCAAGAGTCATCACTGACGTTCAAAAGTCGCCACGGACGTTCAAGAGTCGCCACTGACGTTCAAGAGTCGCCACGGAGTTCAAGAGTGGCCACCAACGTTCAAGAGTCGCCATGGACGTTTTCTCTCTCTCTCTCCGTGAGGTAGCTGGTTTATATCCACCAGACTATTGCTCAGGTTAAATTAGATTACACTCATAAACCGCCTTAATTATCTTTTCACCTTATATATGTTTTATCGGCTCAGTTCTCAGGAGATTAAGTGTTCCTTTAGTAAGTCAGATTAACGGAGGGAGGAAGGAAGGGAGGGAGGAAAGGAGAGAGGCAGGGAGAAGGAAGGAAGGGAGAAGGAAGGTAGAGGGAGGGATGGAGGAAGGGAGGGAGAGAGATGAAGGAAGGGAAGAGGGAGAGATGAAGGCAGGGAAGGTAGTGAGAGATGAAGGAAGGAGGAAGAAAGGTGATATGAAGGAGGAGAGGGAGGAAAGGAAAGGAGGGTGGGGGAGGAAGTTATGGGAGGGAGGAATGGGTGGTGGAAGGGAGAGAAGGAGAGAGGAAAGAAAGAAAGAGGGAGGAAAGAAAGAAGGAGGGAAGGAAGAAGGAAGATAGGGAGGGAAGGAAAGTCGTAAGAGTTGACTTTGTGTTAATTAACAAAACGTAGAGTTGATTTATTAATATGGTAATTAACCTTGGTTCTGGGCGGCTGTTTGGTGAAGAACTTAAGACCTAGTGGACGGTGCTTAATGACCCTGGGTAGTTAGAGCACCTGGAACCACCCATAACCACCACAACCACTACCACCACCACCACAAGTACTACCACCATCATCACCATCACCACCACAACAATCACAATCACTACCACTACCATCAGTACTACCACTACCATCACCACCACCATCACCAGTACTACTACCACCACCCCCCAGTACTACCACCACTACCACCAGTACCCCCCCCCTCGACGTACCATCTGGCAGTGATCGAGCTACAACTCAAGTCGCCCTTAAAAGGTGATCAAACATGAATCTATTCTCCGCTACACTGTACATGGGAGTCCTTTAGGGATCCTACTGCACAAAAGGATAAACCACATCTAGTATCCTGCCTCCTTCAAGTCCTTTGTGTTTCTTTCAGTTTCATTCTTTTTTTCCTTCCTTCAGTTCGATGTGTTTTGTGTTGCTCTTGGCTTCGTAAATGTGTTTCTTGTGGAGTATAATCTTGTGGTATAATTTTGGTGGATTTGTGTGTTTCATCCGTCTGCTGCCTGTTACATCCATTCTCCATCCACCCTCTCCTACACTCCATCCACCCTCTCCTACACTCCATCCACCCTCTCCTACACTCCATCCACCCTCTCCTACACTCCATCCACCCTCTCCTACACTCCATCCACCCTCCATCACTCCATCTACACTCTATTTCACTCTTCAACACTCCACCCACCCTCCACCCACCATTTCTTCGCCACTGACTAAATATTTATTTCCTCGCTCCTGCCAACATATGGTGTCACTGACAACACCCATTATGTACCACTAACAACATATGTTTTTCGACGCCATTGACAACACATATGGCATCCCTAGCAACACAATTTTCTATCACTTAAAACATTATGTAACTTAACAACACTCATTTATGTATCACTGACAACACACACTCGTGCATCACAAACAATACATATGTTTCGTCAACACACACACATGTATCACTGACAACACACACTCGTGCATCACAAACAACACATATGTTTCGTCAACACACACATGTATCACTGACAACACACACTCGTGCATCACAAACAATACATATGTTTCGTCAACACACACACATGTATCACTGACAACACACACTCGTGCATCACAAACAATACATATGTTTCGTCAACACACACACATGTATCACTGACAACACACACTCGTGCATCACAAACAACAAATATGTTTCGTCAACACACACACATGTATCACTGACAACACACACTCGTGCATCACAAACAACAAATATGTTTCGTCAACACACACATGTATCACTGACAACACACACTCGCATCACAAACAACACATATGTTTCGTCAACACACACACATGTATCACTGACAACACACACTCGTGCATCACAAACAACAAATATGTTTCGTCAACACACACATGTATCACTGACAACACACACTCGCGCATCATCAACACAGTCACTCACTCTAGCGTATGTAGGGTGAAGGCTTACTCCGAGAAGTCCACTATATGTAATCCGGATTCATCTTCAAAAACGCGACAGGAATCCGGCTCGTGTCAACAAACGAGACGGAGACCTCTTAGGGCCTTCATACCAGGCATATACTTTCACGTGAGGTTCGGGACGCTTGCTGCATATTTAATGTATTTAGTGACCGACAGATGGCGTGATGGCCGGCCAGGTGGTCAGGTGAATAGGTTGGTCAGGTGAATAGGTTGGCCAGGTGAATAGGTTGGCCAGGTGGCTAGGTGAGAGGGCCAGGTGCGTAGTGGGTCAGGGATACTTAGGTGGTTAGCATTAGTCTTTTGTGGTATGTTGTTTTGAGTCATTTTTCTAAGTTTTCTCTCTCTCTCTCTCTCTCTCTCTCTCTCTCTCTCTCTCTCTCTCTCTCTCTCTCTCTCTCTCTCTCTCTCTGATGGGTGACGGGAGGATGATGAACCGCCAGCAGCAACACTCACAATATTGACTCTCCTAATTGATAGTTTGGCTTCTAACTAACGACCTCCTTCATCAAGTGCATTAAGCCACATGGGAGAAAAATGAAAACGGACTCGAATCTTTCAGGAATGTTTTTTGTAATATTATTTGTCATTTTCTTTACGTTGTGGAAGTTCTTTTAAGTTTCTTGGCTGTGGTTAGTCGTCTCAGTGGTCTACCTAACCTAACCTAACCAAACGATGTATTATACTGACCTAAAACACATTATAACTGGATATACCTTAAGTGGAACATGGTAGGGAACTTTGTGGGGGTGGAGGGGAGTGGGTGAGGGGGAGGTGGGAGTGGGTGAGGGGGAGGTGGGAGTGGGTGAGGGGGAGGTGGGAGTGGGAAAAAAGCAGGATAATACCAGTGGTGAATCATAGGCGAGGCAAAGTTGAAGCAGCCTTGAAGTGGACCCCAATGATCTCCGTCTTAACCTGTCTGGCAGCTGAGGGAAAAAGAAGAAGGTTGGCAGCAATCAACATCTCCTGACGAAACACGTGAAATTACTGCACCAGCTCCTAGTTTTTTCCTTGTTCCTGAGGGTCCAAGCAGCCCTCCTTGGGGGCATCTCGACCCAGGTACTCGTGGCCTCAGGGACCTAACACCCTTCTGATCACTAAGGTTCATTATCTCACAGGTAATACATCCGAGTTTCGACCTTATCTCAGTTCTGGTTTTAGCGCTATGTTGCCTTCCACTTCGACCCTCTTCGTTACTTGTCCGAGGCTTGTGATAAAAATCTATTGTGGGATCATTAGTGAGCGAGTGATTGAGATGGAGTTTATAATTACAGACAGCAGTGGAGGAAAGCGCTGCCACCCTAATGTTTATGACGTATTTATAAAACTAATATATTGGAGAGCTTCACTAAAGGCCACAAGACGCCTGGATGTCAAAGCAACACCACCACCACCAGCACCGTCCAGTCTCTGTCGGCAGCCTCTGATCCCCCCGCTCGGTGATGTACACAAACAAGTGAATTATCTACAGCGGCATTGACTTGTTTTGGCCCTCAGAGGTAAACCAGACCTAACTGACTTAGCTGATTAATGTACAATAGATGTTGGCTACTTTACCTGCAGACCTGCACAGATAGAGACTGTCTCCTTAACTGTTAAACGACTTTATTTCTTATCTTAGTGCTGTGAGTTGTACTGTACAGTGGGTGGTGCTGGAAGCTGGCCATACACTACTGGAAGCTGGCCATACACTACTGAAACCTGGCCATACACTACTGGAACCTGGCCATACACTACTGGAAGCTGGCCATACACTACTGGAAGCTGGCCATACACTACTGGAGCTGGCCATACACTGGGAAGCTGGCCATACACTGCTGGGCTACATACACTACTGGAAGCTGGCCATACACTACTGGAAGCTGGCCATACACTACTGGAAGCTGGCCATACACTACTGGAACCTGGCCATACACTACTGGAAGCTGGCCATACACTACTGGAAGCTGGCCATACACTACTGGAACCTGGCCATACACTACTGGAAGCTGGCCATACATTAAGACAGGTTTAAGTGGATGTGTTATACATTAGTGTTATGTTTAGTACGCATTGACACTGAGAGAAAAGAGAGAGAGAGAGAAAGTGAGAGACAGCCTCAGTCTTTCACCCTCTCTTTACCCTCACACCCTCACCCTCCCCCACACCCTCTCTCACACCCTCACTTCCACCCTCCTCACCCTCCCCCACACCGTCACTTTCACCCTTTTCACCCTCCCTCACACCCTCACTTCACCCCCCCACCCTCCTCACCCATATCTCCACCCCACCCACCCCCCATCACCCATCTCCCCCTCACCCCCCCCTCACCCCTCCCGTATCCTAAAGCTCTGAGCCAAGGTTACAAAACACACTGTACCCACCAGCGTAAATTACAGGTCTCGAGTCACTGCTCCCAACAGCTGTAACAATAAGCTGTACTCTGCTGTAATGTGCTGGTACAAAAAGCTGCTGTAACGCGGATATACTGTGTGCAGTGATGTGAGTGTTGTCTGTAATGAAGGCGTAGATTCCTCCCCCTTAACCCCTTATTTTCCCTTATTTTCCATTTAACCCTTTATTTTTCTCCCTTATTTCCCCCCTGGCCCTTATTTTATCCTTATTTCCCCCTAGCCCCTTATTTTTATCCTTATTTCCCCCAGCCCCTTATTTTATCCTTATTTCCCCCCTAGCCCCTTATTTTTAACCCCATTTTTCCTTTAACCCCATATTTCCCCCTCATTTCATCCATAAATCCCCCATAACCCTTTATTTCCCCATAACTCCCTCCATAACCCCCAGAGTCAGGGTCAGATCCCTCCCAGAATCAATCATCAAGGTGTCTACCGATGACCTTTGACCTCGAGCTGGTCAAATCTTGCCCTTCGCCCCAGTGTAATTGGGCAGTAACCCTCTTGCCCTCACACGTCCAAAGAGGGGCAAGAATGTGCTAGGAGAGGTGGGTGAGGAATACTCTCTCTCTCTCTCTCTCTCTCTCTCTCTCTCTCTCTCTCTCTCTCTCTCTCTCTCTCTCTCTCTCTCTCTCTCTCTCTCTCTCTCCCGTACACACACACAAATAGCAGCCACTAGCAAGATACTAGACTCTATAACTCACAAGACAGCTAGGCTCATAAACTAACATGAACTACTAGCAAAATAAAAGACCCCAGAGCTCACAAATACTAGCTACTAGCAAGGTCAAGAAATCACTAGAGAACACGCCCATAAGACGCCCAAACGCTCACGACTCATGCCCATACGCCAATGATTCACGCCCATAAGTAACGCCCACACGCCCACGATTCACGGCCACACGCCCAAGATGAAGCAACGACACACTTCCGGTATGGGTGTTCGTGTTGGGTGGAGTAACGTGGCGTATGTAAATTGTCCGAGTCTCTCTCTCTCTCTCTCTCTCTCTCTCTCTCTCACCATCCATCAGTTTCGTCACCTACACGCCCACACCTACACGCCCACGTCGTCTCACGGGCTGTTACCTGGAAGATGGCTGCCTCCTCAGTCTTATTTCCTAGAATATATTCATCTTCATCATCCTCCTCCCTTGTCCAGGCTCACCCTTAAGTCCCTCTCACTCTCCCTCTCCCTTTCTCTCCCTCTCTTTCACTCTCTATCTCAGTTTCTTAGTTATATAGTCTCCCCCCCCCCTCTCTCTCTGTCAATTATTTAGTCATCTCTCTCTCTCTATCTCTCTCAGTTGCATAGCCCTCTCACTCCCTCTCACCCAGTAACAGCCCACTCGATGATCCTCCCTCTCACCCCTCACTAACCTACTCCACCTTCCTCAGTCTCTCACCTTTTAATAACCTCATCATCTACACTACACCCTCGACCTCTACCTCCCCCGCGGGTCCCTCCACCCCCCTCGAGGCCAGGTCGACCTCGCCCCCGCCCTGTGGCCGGGAAGGTGATGGGCGTGGGGCCACCTGCGCCGCCCACACCACCTGACCCCCACGACCCCCACCTGTGTCTCAGTCGATCCCTGTGAGGTAGTCGTCCAGCACAAGTCGTCCCTCTCTTATCTCCGTTATCTCCTCTCATCACTTCATGCTCGGGTTAAGGGCGCGGTGATTGTCTACAGCGATGTATGTAGACAAGTTCAGTGTAAATATTATGTAGGGGAACTGACTGTACGTGTGTGTGTGTGTGTGTGTGTGTGTGTACGACAAACAGGTCGGGCGTGGAGTCAGTGATCGCGAGGGGGTCGATTCAGAGGGTTAACATAACTGGTTTATTGTGTGGCTTTATTTATTTATTTATTTTTATTTATTTTCATTTTTTTATTTGTTATTTATTTATTTATTAATATTTGTTTATTTATATATTTATTTATTTATTTATTTTTCTTTCTCGCTGCGGCAATTCTCGTGATAATTTCTCCTCCGTGTCTCACTATAACACCTCACTCCTCACCTCGCCCTCCTCACTCCTCACCTCGACCTCTTCACTCCTCACCTCGACCTCTTCACTCCTCACCTCGACCTCTTCACTCCTCACTCCTGTTATTCATACAAGTACTGAACCTCGGAATTAAGATGCCAACCATTCCGATTCGTTCCGACAAACCGGTTTTGGTCGGTCGGTCGGAGCAGAGTCGGTTCGGTCGGTTACGTCGGTTCCTTGCTAGGTCCTTCTCCTCCTCCTTCTCTTCTTTCTCCTCCTCCTCCTCTTCCTCCTCCTCCTCCTCCTCTTCCTCCTCCTCCTCCTCTGCACTGATCATTACTCGCTACAGCAGAAGGCACCGCCAGGGACGCCCACCACGGTAATTTGCTCTCCTGCCGCTTATGATGAATCCTCCGGCAGCACGACAACCCCCCCTCTCTCTCCGGCCCCACCCACCACCCACCAGAGATCTTCAGGACCCACCACGACCCACCAAAACCCACCCACCAGGGATCTTCAGGACAACAGAAGGACATTAGTAACATCAACAGTGTCAACAGGAGCAGCGTTAACAGGAGTGGAGACGACAACAGCAGAGGCAACAGTAAACAGTAGCCTCCAGTGAGGTCTACAATGATCCTAGTCTGGTGTTACATTTCCTCGCTTCTTCACGTCTTGATTTCAGAGTCAGTGGTAATGGCTGACCCGCCCCGCCCCCGCCCCGCCCCACCCCGCCCCGCCCCGCCCCGCCCCGCCCTCCCCACCCGTGATGCTTACAATACCCGGGTCACTCTGACAAGGCTCTATTCCAGGGTGATAAGGAGTGCCTGGCGGTGGTAAATGCTTGTACTGGCGTTAATTTTACGGTTCAAGGTGGGAAGAAGCGCCTGGCGGTGGTAAATGCTTGTACTGGCGTTAATTTTACGGTTAGGGAAGGTTTACTACAGGTAGGAGGTGCGAAGGAGTGCGTGGCGATGTTGATTGCTTGTACTGGCGTTAATTTTACGGTTCAAGGTGGGAAGAAGCGCCTGGCGGTGGTATATGCTTGTACTGGCGTTAATTTTACGGTCAAGGGAACATCACTAGAGATAGGAGGTAGGAAACAGTTCGCCTGACTAGACATCCATAAGTGCCAGACGATGTTGATTGCTCGTACAGGCGTTAATGTTGTGATAAGGACAACATCACTGCAGGCAAAAAAAAAAGACAAGAAAACTTTCGCCCGAGTTGACTTCCATAAGCGTCAGACGGTGTTGATCGCTCGTGCTGGAGGTTCGGGGGGGAGGGGGCAGGAGGAGGGGAGGGGGGGTTATACTACAGACCAAAGACTCGCCCTAAAAGCCTCTCATTTTCAGCCCTCAGGACCCAACAGGTGGAACCAGGGCGTCGCCAGGCTGTAGACGCCCCTCGACCCTTGACCTGACCAGCCTCCACCACCTTCCTTTGCCCTCCTCTTCCCTCTTCTTGCCCTCCACTACCCTCCTCCTTTTCCCTCCATCACTCTCCAACCATCCTTCTCCACCTCCCTCCCCCTATCTTCATCACCCTCCTTCTCTGTTGTTCTCATTTGTTAAGTTGTTGCTTTATAGGAGGAGGAGGTCGAGGGGAGGGAGGAGGGGAAGGTGGAAGGAGGGAGGAGGTGGAAAGGAAGGGAGGGAGGGTGAAGGAGGTGGAAGGAAGGGGAGGAGGAGGTGTGTGAAAGAAGGAGCTTCTACCAGATTTCACAAATAGACGAGAGATGACGAGACACGAGAGACGAGAGACCTAACCTGATCTTATCTCAACTCGAGGCGACGTTTGTGGTCCTTCACGAATACAAATTGCCCTTCTTGCCCCGTCGATAAACTGGATAAGTCACTGGTGATTCTCATGCCCTTGTGTTCTCTCTGAGTTATGTGTGTGTAAGGAAGCTCTGGATATCATTTTTCCTTGGAAGATTTGTCCCAGGCGAGAGATGGGAGACAACAGGACTTATGGGGATATATTTAACCTTTTTCCACATCCACCACAGTTCCTTGATGTAACCAGTTGGCGTTCCCTAAAGTTTCTTGGGGATTTAATGTAGCTCCTTGTCCTCCGCAGTTATTTGGAGACTTAATATCGCCCGTCGACTTCCTTCACATTCCTCAACATAGCCCGTCGACTTCTCCCGTATTCCCTCAACATAACCCGTCGACTTCCTTCACATTCCTTACCATAACCCGTCGATTTCTCCGTATTCCCTCAACATAACCCGTCGACTTCTCCCGCATTCCCTCAACATAGCCCGTCGACTTCCTTCACATTCCTTCCATGGTGTTTTCCTACCATACCGTCGATTCTCCGTATTCCTCAACATAGCCTCGACTTCTCCGTATTCTCAACATAGCCGTCGACTTCCTTCTTCCGTCGTCATTCTCACATAGCCGTCGATTCGATTCAACACCGTCGCTTTCATTCTGTGTTCGTATTCTCAACATAGCCTGCTTCCCGTATTCCTCAACATAGCCCGTCGACTTCCTTCTTCCCTCTCTCAACGCCTCCTCCACATACCCTCACCATAACCCATCGACTTGCTGTTCAACTTCCATTAGTTATCAAAGTGACGTCCTCCTTCCCCCCACATGACGTCTGGTATTGGTAAACAAAGCTTGATACTCTTGATCTGTCGCTTTACACTGACACAGGCTCGTCATGGATATCGATGTCAGCACGCGAGCTAAGACCTTCTGCCTGGCCCCCACACTCTCTCCCGGGGTAATGGAGCTTCACCACTTAGCTCCTGAGACTGTTTAGTTAATAGACACCAAAGACTGTTATATCACCAGTCAAAACCCCATTACCCTTGTTCCCTCATTAGGAGACTGTTACATCACCAGTCAACACCCCCAATACTCTTGTTCACCACCAGTCCCTCACCAGTTACATCACCAGTTACATCACCAGTCAACACCCCCAATACTCTTGTTCACCACCAGTCCCTCACCAGTTACATCACCAGTTACATCACCATACAACACCCCTTCTTCCATCACCAGTTTAGTTACATCACCAGTCAGTTTAGCAGTTAAGGGATCGTCACCAAGAGAGGATCACCAGACAGAGGTGTTTACAGAGAGGCAGGTAATGGTTGTCGCGGCAGCTATTAACATAAACAACCAACCAATCCAACACCCGAGACACCCACAAGAGGCAACCAAATTTGGCCTCTTGTTCTGGGGGACTTTGGGGGAAGGGGTTGAGGTGGAATTGGGTGGATTGAGAGGTTGAAAGGGGTGAGTTGAGGGGATTGGATGGTTTTGGGGGAAGGAGTTGGGAGAGGGTGGGGTTGGGGTTGAAGGGAGGCTGGGAGGAGAGGGTGGGAGTTGGGGGTTGAAGGGGAGGCTGAGAGGAGGGTGGGTTGTGGGAGAGGGGGAGTTGGGGTTGAAGGGGAGGCTGAGGAGGAGGGTGGGAGTTGGGGGTGGAAGGGAGGCTGAGGAGGAGAGGGTGGGAGTTGGGGGTTGAAGGGGAGGCTGAGGAGGAGAGGGTGGGAGTTGGGGTTGAAGGGGAGGCTGAGGAGGAGGGGGGGGGTTAGATGGAATGAGAGGTTGAGAGGTTGACTAGGGACTTGGGGTGGATAGGGCGGTTGAGGAGGAGAGTAAGGATGGAATTGAGATTGGGGGAAGAGGAGAGGGGTGGGGTGTTGAGGGGGGGTTAGGAGGTGAGAGGTTGAGAGATACAGACAGACACACACCTGGTGGTCACTCTCCCTGCCTCTCACTTCGTCTCATCATCAATACTTAGGTACGATTTCTCCACGCCCACACACGCCTCCCTGCTGACACTGCCCACGCCCACACACGCCTCCCTGCTGACACTGCCCACGCCACACACGCCTCCATGCTGACACTGCCCACGCCACACACACACCTCCTTGCTGATACCGCCCACGCCCACACAGACTGACACATTGACACTGCCCACGCCCATACACGCCTTCCTGCCGAGACCGCCCACGCCCACAAATTTATAACACCTCTACTATCCAGGAATGGAAACACTGCCTTTATCATGGTAAGTGAAGCTGTCTCTCTCTCACGCCCACGACTCCCACGATCACATGAAGATTAGACCCCCACCTTGTTATACCTCAAGCTTAACCACCCTAGCGTTAATTCCTAACCTAACCTAACCTAACCTAACAAAAAAATCTGGCTAAAATAAGATTGAAATTTAAAACACGGTCGATTTTTTTGTTCAAGAAAAATTTAAATGTCCAGCCGCAGCGAGAGGGATTTAACCCCTTGAGTTCGATTACTTAACCTCACTGAGTACGTCGTTATCGTACTCAAGTGATGAAGTCATTGTACTCACGACCTTTCATCTTATTACTCAAGAGGTTAAACCATCATAAATATTCTCCTCATACAGTAAAACCTCTATTTACCGGACCATGTGGCGAGTAAAGTCTGTTATTGTTTATCACGAGGCTCCCTGGGCGGCTATAGTCCTGTGTTAGCTCGAGGCAGGGCTGACCATCAACAATCCTGGCTCTCAATATAATTACATCACTCTAACGTAAACAGATATATTACTACTACTACTACTACCACTACTACTACTACTACTACTATTCTTCCTCCTCCTCCTCCTCCTAGGAATCCTAAATAGATGGCCCATGTTCTACAGTAGCATCCTTCACCTCACAGTAAGGATCCCTAACTCGTAGAAATCCTAGGTAGCGTGTCTCTGTCCTAGGTCCTGTGAGTGCCAGCAAGAGCAGATAAAATGTCAGCAGCCGTCAGCACCAGTTTACCCATAAAAAGCCCCGTGTGTAAAGCCAGCACGTCAGTACTGTGTGTGGGCCGCACCGGTGACCTCCCGCAGGTGTTTTGGTGGCCGCCCACACCGCTTATTCGCCCACCTGTGATGGGCGTCTGCTGCCGCCATGGTGAGGAGCGCCCACGCCTGCCTGCCTGCCAGCCTGCCAGCCTGCCCACTCGTCCCTGCCACACTTCACTACTGGCTCATATATGTCACACTGCTTGTTGAAGGTCATGAGGGGGTGGCACCACACCACTACTGGGTACACTATCTACACCTCTTTACCTACATATTTATCCTTCTCTCTCTATATACACCAAGATATACACACACACACACATATATACTCGTGTTACATAACCATAAAGTCTTATATTATCTCAATTTCCTCGTGTCATCCTCCGCGACAGCTGTGTATGACATATTGAACGAGTCTCCGCCGGGAAGAGATTTTTAGGTGATCCATCACTGCCGCCGAGGAGGGCAGTAATGTATTGCCCTCGACCCTTCCTGGTGGAGCTGTGACGACCAACACACACTCAAGACCCTTACTTGTTCCATTGATTAAGACTCGTTGTTGTGTGTTACTGACTCTAGGAAGTCTTCTGGGTATAAGCGACCACCTCCTCCTTATCTACTAGTGTTAGTTACTGAAGAAGTGTTAGTTAAAGCTGTAAAGTTTCTCATCATTCGTAAATAAACTCCCTGAGAGCGAGGAAGTCCCAGCGTGTGTCAGCTTATTGTAAACCTGAAGGCTGTTCATTCGCTCTATTTACACTGGGTATTTTTAATGGACTATTTATTTATACAGCAGACTTCAGCTATAAATCTTTCTGAAGGCCAGCTCACTACGTCCTTTATACGGAAGACTTTACCTTTTAGTATCTGTCTGGTGTGAGTGTGTGTCTCAAGTTCGAGTATGACTTGAGACGAGAAGGGGACAGCCAAAGGTCGAACTAATCCTGTGGTGGAGTCCTCGTGATCGTCGACGGAGGGCAAGGAGGTCTGGTGGGGTCATTAGTGTGTTATCCTCGTATCTGACATTAAGACCACCAGACATCTTAACTTGGTGTGGCAGATTTTGTCAGTTCGCGTCAGTGCTTGAGATAAGTTGCCACACAGGATGTATATATAGTTGAGCGAGGTATATAGCGCTTCCTGGAGACCTTAAAGGAACTTAATATCTACGGTATATCTAACGTGTTTTAAAGATGGTAGACTCGAGGTGGTTTATGCTTAAGGCTCTTCACGTCTTCATCATCCCTTGAGATTTTGAAGATATTTTACTCCCCGGGAATGACTTCTTGGCCATTACCTCTCATTGACACACCTGCAGTCAGCCCTCAGCGTCACCTCAACTCTCTTGGGTGTGATCGTTAGCTCTTAATTTTTTGGACGGCGAATATCACCTGTCATATTGTGTAGCCCCGCGAGGTGTCCACTGATGGCCTGCTTGGAACTCCTCCTCCTCCTCCTCCTCCCTCCCTCCTCCTCCTCTTTCTCCTCCTCTTCATTATCCTCCTTCACCTCCTTCTCCTCCTCCCCCTGTAGCAAAAACATAATAAAGGTTAGAGTGTTGTGGTCTGCGCCAGCGTGTGGGCTTCAGGGACGAGATAAGTTCAATAAAGTAGACATTTCATATAAAACAATAGGACCCAAGTCCCCTGAGGTACGCTGGCTACTATTAGGTGACTCTCAGTCTCTACTCCATTAAAAGCTCTGTAGTCTGAACATGTCCTTGATGGCAGCCGCTGGGGAGCTACACAACGTCCCTCCGTGGTATCCTGCCTCATGGTGTACTGTCAGGTCATCACCTTGCTGTCATACACGCTCAAAGGCACCGTCAGAGGCCAGTCACATCACGTAGCTGCTGTTTTAGGAGTCACAGAGAACTCGGCGCCTCAACTTGGAGTGAGTGGCGAGCATCGACCTGTTCGCTCTTTAAGTATTGAAGAGTCAACCTGTGTAAAAGAACCTGGTCCTCTGGTAGATGGTCTGTGTGTTAGCGTCTCTCTGATGGCCGGAGCAGAGGTCACCCCCAGCCATACTGTTTTGTTTACTAGTGTAGCAGAGACTGTGTTTGTCCACTGGGGTTTTATTGTGTGTGTGTGTATCTCTCTCTCTCTCTCTCTCTCTCTCTCTCTCTCTCTCTCTCTCTCTCTCTCTCTCTCTTTTTTTTCTCTCTCTCTCTCTCTCTCTCTCTCACCACTCAACGTATCGCCCACATGTACAGGACGTTCCTCCACACCCACGCTTAAACCAGAGCTTACTTACCATCCCCCCTCCTCCCCTCCTCCCTCCTCCTCCCTCTCTCCCTCCCTCTCCCTCTCTTCCCCTCCCCTCCTCCCCTCCCCTCCTCCCCTCCCCTCCCTCCCCCCTCTCCTCCTCCTCTTCCTCCTGTCAGCTGGTGTAGTAAGGTCAGACTCGCCCACCTTTCGGCCCAGGGCGTGGACCACAACCCACGCCCACACGCCAGGTGACCCACGCCCACATGCCAGGGTGACCCACGCCCACACGCCAGGTGACCCACGCCCACACGCCAGGTGACCCCGCCCACACCAGGTGACCCACGCCCACACGCCAGGTGTTATATTGGAACGTTTATTGTCTTTGTGGTTTAGGTTAGGTCAGGTTAGGTCAGGTTGGTTAGGTTAGGTTAGGATAGGATAGGATAGGTTAGGTTAGGTTAGGTTAGGTTTGATGACCTAACCAAACACAACCTACCCAGCCACAACACGAGGTTCAGTACAGATACTCAGAGTCTGGTTCCTGGTTCGATGAAAACAAAAAATTGACACCTAGAAAAAACTGTCAATTTACCTGCGAATTTTAGGGAGTCCGTATCCTGTGTGTGTGCGTGTGTGTGTGTGTGTGTGATTGTGAATGCGTGTGAGTGTGTGTGTGTGTGTGTGTGTGTGTGTGTGTGAGTGTGAATGCGTGTGAGTGAGTGCATGTGAGTGCATGTGTGTGTGGTGGTCCGCCGGTCACACTTCATTATCATGGTATGCAGGTGATCATTCAACATGTGATGGAGGTAATTTGCATACAGACCACAGATTCATCATGAGTAACTTACCTGTCCACACGCACTTCATCTCTCGTGTTAATCAATTACTTTTCTGCTACCTTCCCTCCCTCCTTCCCTCTCTCACTTAATCCCTGCCTGCCTCTCTTCTCCCTCCCTCCCTCCTTCCCTCTCTCTGCCTTCTTGCTTGCTTGTTACCTTCGTTACCTTCCCCTTTGCCTCCCTCCCTCCCCTTCTTCCTTCCTTCCTTCCTTCCTTCCTTCCTTGTCCTCAAGGGCCAACCAACAGCAGGACGGTGGTAATCAGTGCGTTAGGTGCCGAAATAAGGAGGATTATTGTGTGTGTGTGTGTGTGTGTGTGTGTGTGTGTGTGTGTGTGTGTGTGTGTGTGACGTCATCAAGTCCAGGAAGTGTGAATACAACCCTTAAGTCATCTCGCCCTTCCTGACCTCACTGATGGATGTTTTTTAACGTGTAGGAGAGGGAGTGTTTCTGAACGTGTGGTTTAATTTTCAGTTTTATTCAGTTTGGGTTTAATGTGAGTGTTTATTTTGTGTTTTTGTTGTGGGTTGTGTAGGTTTGTGTTTGTTGTGTGTGTGTTTGCTGGGTGAGTGTTTGCTGGGTGAGTGTTTGCCGAGTGAGTGTTTGCCGAGTGAGTGTTTGCCGAGTGAGGTGAGTGTTTGCTGGGTGAGTGTTTGCTGGGTGAGTGTTTGTTGTGTGAGTGTTTGCTGGGTGAGTGTTTGCTGGGTGAGTGTTTGCTGGGTAGTGTTTGCAGTGAGTGTTTGCTAGTGAGTGTTTGCCAGTGAGTGAGTGTTTGCTGGGTGAGTGTTTGCTGGGTGAGTGTTTGCTGGGTGAGTGTTTGCTGGGTAGTGTTTGCTGGGTAGTGTTTGCTGGGTGAGTGTTTGCTGGGTGAGTGTTTGCCAGTGAGTGTTTGCCGAGTGAGTGAGTGTTTGCTGGGTGAGTGTTTGCTGGGTGAGTGTTTCAGGGTGAGTGTTGCTGGGTGAGTGTTTGCTGGGTGAGTGTTTGCTGGGTGAGTGTTTGCTGGGTGTGTTTGCTGGGTGAGTGTTTGCTGGGTGAGTGTTTGTTGGTGAGTGTTTGCTGGGTGAGTGTTTGCTAGTGAGGTTTGCTGGGTGAGTGTTTGCTGAGTGAGTGTTTGTCGATGAGCGGCTGGGTGAGGTTTATTGCGTGAGTGTTTGCTATGAGGTGTAGTTTCGAGTGAGGTTTGCAGGAGTGTTTTCGAGTGTTTGCCGAGTGAGTGTTTGCTGGGTGAGTGTCTGGGTGTTGTGAGGCGGGGGGAGTGTTTCTGGGTGAGTGTTTTTGTTGAGTGTTTGCTGGGTAGTTTTGGAGGTGTTTTCGTGAGTGAGTGAGTTTTGGGTGAGGTGTGCTGGGTGAGTGTTTGCTGGGTAGTGTTTGCTGGGAGTGTTTGCTGGGTGGTGTTTCAGGTGAGTGTTGGGTTTGGGAGTGTTTGCCGTGAGTGTTTGCTGGTGAGTGTTTGCTGGGTGAGTGTTGGGTGAGTGTTTGGTGAGGTTGCTGGGGTGAGTTGCTTGGTGTTTGCTGAGTGTTTGCTGGGAGGTTTGCTGGGTGAGGTTTGCTGGGTGAGTGTTTGCTGGGTGAGGTTTGCTGGGTGGTTTGCTGGGTGAGGTTTCAGAGTGTTTGCTGGGTGAGTGTTTGCTGGTGAGTGTTTGCTGTGAGTGTTTGCTGGGTGAGTGGTTTGCTGGGTGAGGTTTGCTGGGTGAGTGTTTGCAGGAGGTTTGCTGGGTGAGTGTTTGCTGGGTGAGTGTTTGCTGGGTGAGTGTTTGCTGGGTGAGTGTTTGCTGGGTGAGGTTTGCTGGGTGAGTGTTTGCTGGGTGAGTGTTTGCTGGTGAGGTTTGCTGGGTGAGGTTTGCTGGGTGAGTGTTTGCTGAGTGTTTGCTGTGAGTGTTTGCTGGTGGTGTTTGCTGGGTGAGGTTTGCTGGGAGGTTTGCTGGGTGAGTGTTTGCTGAGTGAGTGTTTGCTGGGTGAGTGTTTGCTGAGTGAGGTTTCTGGGTGAGGTTTGCTGGGAGTGTTTGCTGGGTGAGTGTTTGCTGGGTGAGTGTTTGCTGGGTGAGGTTTGCCGAGTGAGGTTTGCTGGGTGAGTGTTTGCTGGGTGAGGTTTCGGGTGAGGTTTGCTGGGTGAGGTTTGCTGGGGGAGTGTTTGCTGAGTGAGTGTTTGCTGGGTGAGTGTTTGCTGGGTGAGTGTTTGCGTGAGTGTTTGCTGGGTGAGTGTTTGCTGGGTGAGGTTTGCTGGTGAGTGTTTGCTGAGGAGGTTTGCTGAGTGAGTGTTTGCCGAGTGAGTGTTTGCTGAGTGAGTGTTTGCTGGGTGAGTGTTTGCTGGGTGAGTGTTTGCTGGGTGAGTGTTTGCTGGGTGAGTGTTTGCTGGGTGAGTGTTTGCTGGGTGAGTGTTTGCCGAGTGAGTGAGTGTTTGCTGGGTGAGTGTTTGCTGGGTGAGTGTTTCGGGTGAGGTTTGCTGAGTATGTTTGCTGGGTGAGTGTTTGCTGGGTGTGTGTGTTTGCTGGGTGTGTGTTTGCTGGGTGTGTGTTTGCTGGGTGAGTGTTTGCTGGGTGTGTGTTTGCTGGGTGAGTGTTTGCTGGGTGTGTGTGTTTGCTGGGTGTGTTTGCTGGGTGAGTGTTTGCTGGTGAGTGTTTGCTGGGTGAGTGTTTGCTGGGTGAGTGTTTGCTGGGTGAGTGTTTGCTGGGTGAGTGTTTGCTGGGAGTGTTTGCTGAGTGAGTGTTTGCCGAGTGAGTGAGTGTTTGCGGTGAGTGTTTGCCGAGTGAGTGTTTGCGGGTGAGTGTTTGCTGGGTGAGTGTTTGCTGGGTGAGTGTTTGCTGGGTGAGTGTTTGCTGGGTGAGTGTTTGCTGGGTGAGTGTTTGCCGAGTGAGTGTTTGCTGGGTGAGTGTTGTTGGGAGGTTTGCTGGGGTGAGTGTTTGCCGAGTGAGTGTTTGCCGAGTGGTTTGCGAGTGAGTGAGTGTTTGCTGGGTGAGTGTTTGCTGGGTGAGTGTTTGCTGGGTGAGTGTTTGCTGGGTGAGTGTTTGCCGAGTGAGTGTTTGCTGGGTGGTGTTTGCTGGGTGTGTTTGCTGGGTGTGTGTTTGCTGGGTGTGTGTTTGCTGGGTGTGTGTTTGCTGGGTGAGTGTTTGCTGGGTGAGGTTTGCTGGGTGTGTGTGTTTGCTGGGTGAGTGTTTGCTGGGTGAGTGTTTGCTGGGTGAGTGTTTGCTGGGTGAGTGTTTGCTGGGTGAGTGTTTGCTGGGTGAGTGTTTGCTGGGTGAGTGTTTGCTGGGTGAGTGTTTGCTGGGTGAGTGTTTGCTGGGTGAGTGTTTGCTGGGTGAGTGTTTGCTGGGTGAGTGTTTGCTGTGTGTGTTTGCTGGGTGAGTGTTTGCTGGGTGAGTGTTTGCTGGGTGTGTGTTTGCTGGGTGTGTGTTTGCTGGGTGTTGCTGGGTGTGTGTGTTTGCTGGGTGAGTGTTTGCTGGGTGTGTGTTTTCTGGGGTGAGTGTTTGCTGGGTGAGTGTTTGCTGGGTGTGTTTGCTGGGTGAGTGTTTGCTGGGTGTGTGTTTGCTGGTGTGTGTTTGCTGGGTGAGTGTTTGCTGGGTGAGTGTTTGCTGGGTGAGTGTTTGCTGGGTGAGTGTTTGCTGGGTGAGTGTTTGCTGGGTGAGTGTTGCTGGGTGAGTGTTTGCTGGGTGAGTTTGCTGGGTGAGTGTTTGCTGGGTGAGTGTTTGCTGGGTGAGTGTTTGCTGAGTGAGTGTTTGCTGGGTGAGTGTTTGCTGGGTGAGTGTTTGCTGGGTGAGTGTTTGCTGGGTGAGTTTGTTGGGTGAGTGTTTGCTGGGTGAGTGTTTGCTGGGTGAGTGTTTGCTGGGTGAGTGTTTGCTGGGTGAGTGTTTGCTGGGTGAGTGTTTGCTGAGTGAGTGTTTGTTGTGTGAGTGTTTGCTGGGTGAGTGTTTGCTGGGTGAGTGTTTGCTGGGTGAGTGTTTGCTGGGAGTGTTTGTTGTGTGAGTGTTTGCTGGGTGAGTGTTTGTCGTGTGTGTGTTGCGGTTTAATCAATTGTTATATCGCGTGAGACATATATTCAGATTTGATTCCATATTCACAAAAAGGGCGATTCTTTTCTTGTATTGGGACCTTAAGTGATAACAATGCTAAAATTGACGTTAATAATAATAATAATAATAATAATAATAATAATAATAATAATAATAATAATAATAATAATAATAATAATAATAATAATAATAATAATAATAATAATAATAATAATAATAATAATAATAATAATAATAATAATAATAATAATAATAATAATAATAATAATAATAATAATAATAATAATAATAATAATAATAATAATAATAATAATAATAATAATAATAATAATAATAATAATAATAATTAATAATAACAACAACAACGATAATGATAATGATAATACTAAATGTTTTTCTCCTCCCAAGGACATAAAATATAATTAACATAAGAAAACAGCTCCAAGGAACACGGCCACACTGAGAGAGAGAGAGAGAGAGAGAGAGAGAGAGAGAGAGAGAGAGAGAGAGAGTTTAACAGACAGACTAAGAGGGTGATGTAACACAGTGAAGCGAGGGATAATAACTCTCTCACACACACACACACACACACACACACACACACACAACCAAATCTATTACAAACGATCATACGAATATATACGCACACATACGCAAACACTTACATACGCAAACACACATATAAGTACATACACACACAGACACAATTATATACACACGCGCGCGCCCACACACTCCCTCACTCTACATCTGAGCCGCCCACCCCCAGGATTATCAAGGGCGTGGGTTAAAGTGGAGACGCCCACGGCCCCGACGCGTTACCCCGACAACGCCCTATGAGCAGCCCCTGCCCTCCCTCCCTCCTTACCTCTGCACTCTCCCTCCTTCCCTCCTTCTGTTACCTCCCTCCCTCCTCCCTCCCTCCCTCCCTCCCTCCCTCCCTCCCTCCCTCCCTCCCTCCCTCCCTACCTAGAAACACATGAGTTTGTTTCTTTCGCTTCCTTCTTCTTCCTCCTCCTCCTCCTTCCTCTTCTTCCGTTTTCCTCCTCCTCCCCTCCTCCTCCTTCCTCTTCTTCCGTTTTTCCTCCTCCTCCTCCTCCTCCTCTCCTTCCTTTCTTCCGTTTTCCCTCCTCCTCCTCCTTTTTCCGAGTGTTAGTTGTCCTCAGCGTAAAATATCACACTTAGTTTAATATATATTCTATTTACCTGTGGTTGTATGGTCGTTGTATGGCTGCTGTAATGCTGTAGGTCGTATGGCTGCTGTAATGCTGTATGGTCGTATGGCTGCTGTAATGCTGTATGGTTGTATGGTTGCTGGATGGTCGTATGGCTGCTGTAATGCTGTATGGTTGTATGGCTGCTGTAATGCTGTATGGTCGTATGGCTGCTGTATGGTCGTATGGTTGCTGTATGGTCGTATGGTTGCTGTATGGTCGTATGGTTGTATGGTTATTCCTGGTCAATACTTCTATTGTTGTGACATCAGGTATTATAATGCTGTCACCAACTCCATATTATCATTGCTGTGCTAAATAAGAGACGGGGGGGTACTCTGGCCTGCTGTTCACTGCTGTTAGTAGTGTCCCTTATGCTGTTCCACCATACTCGTGTTGCTGTCCTAAGCTGTTGTGAGTATAGTTTAATTACTTGTTACTATTAAACCCAACAAAGAGAGAGGCGAGGAGAGGAGAGGAGAGGTGAGGTGAAGAGAGGGAGGTGAAGAGAGGTGAGGCGAGGTGAGGAGAGGAGGAGGAGAGTAGGAGGAGAGGAGGAGAGGCGAGGAGAGGAGAGGAGGAGAGGCGAGAGAGAGAGGCGAGGTGAAGAGAGGCGAGGCGAGGCGAGGTGAGGAAGAGAGGCGAGGTGAGGAAAGAGGTGAGGTGAAGAGAGGCGATGAGAGGAGAGGAGAGGCGAGGCAAGGCGAGGCAGTACCCAATATTGTTCCATCGCTGTAGTTACTATGTCTTAGAGCTGTTCAGCTTCCATACTGGGTTGGGGCTGTAAAAGTGTATCCTGATATAGTCTAATTACCTGCTGTACCTACGCCCACCACAGGTATTTGCTGTGGTCGGCTGTACCACTAGAACTACTACTACCCCTCTGCTGCTGCTGTGCCTACTTGGTCGTGTTGCTGTGCCCGGCTGTTCAGAGGGCAGTTTAAGGGTTGTTGTCGTTGAGTTTTGTTGTAATATATATGGTGCTGTTCTACCCTGTGGCTGGTCTGGTTTAATTAAATGGGTTTTATGGGATTTTAATGGGTTTGTTATGAGTTTTAATAACTTTTAATGGGCTTTAGTCGGTTTTAATGGATTTTAATAAGTTTTAATGGGTTTTAATGGGTTTTAAATGGTTTTATTGGGTTTTATTGGGGTTTTAAGGGGTTTTAATGTGTTTTAATAGGTTTTCATACATTTTTATGGGTAATACCTGTAGTCACCTGTATTTTATAATTTACGCTTTACCTGTAATTAGCTTCTATATGAACACTGAATTGTTATGTTAAAATTGTAATAGGTAAATTACTGTACCTGTTCTTTATACCTACACCTGTACATATAGTGCCATGTGGGGTGTCATAGTGCCATGTGGTGTCATATAGTGCCATGTAGTGTCATACAGTGTCACGTGGGGTGTCATAGAGTGCCACCTCCCACCAAAAGGAGTTAATTGGTGTGTGTTAGTGGCGACCGTTCCTGACTCTGGGTATGAGGAGCCTAAGAGTGAGTCTCCTGCCTTATGTGGAACTAATGCCCATAACCTCCAACACCACTGCCACCACCACCATCTACCACTACCACCACCACCATCTACCACCACCATCTACCACCACCACCATCTACCACTACCACCACCACCATCTACCACTACCACCACGACCACCACTACTACCACCATCATCACCTACCATAATCTACCACCACCACTACTACCACCACCATCAGAACCAATAACAGCAACAAGAAAATAAATACCCACAGCACTTGCCTGGCGCCCCCCCCCCCTCCTCCTCCTCCTCCAACTTGCAGAGGAGGGCCGGTAAATGCTCCTCCTTCCTGCCCCCCGACCGTAAGGAGGACATCATCAGCTGCCGAAGCCTTACAATCAGAGTACGAAAACACTAATTAAGCTAAGAGGGGAGGATGATTAGGGGAGAGGAGTAGGAGGGTAAGTGAGGTACAGTAGGATAATTATAAAGAGGGTAGGAGGGAGGGTTGGGAGGGTAGGAGGGTGGGTAGGAGTCCCAGCTTGCGTCACCCGGGGGTAGGGTAGAGCGGCCAGCCAGCCGCCCGGGTGTCTCCTACGCTCTACCACTATCTGGCTCCACCCGTCCTTTTTTGGTATCTGTTTTAATATTATAACTATCTACGTTTACTGGCGTGGTTGACGGAGATTTTCCGTCAGTTTTGTCTTATGTGAGACGTTGTTGTAGGTGAGGGTGGGAGGGGGCGGGGCTTGGGGTACACCCGGTAGAGGGGGCGGTTCACCTCGCGAACTTTACCTCCCACTAAACCAACCCGCATCGGTAATATTTGCTGGGCGTTTTCGGCCGAATGAGGGATGAAGACGATAGCTGGGCAGTTGTCTGTGTGAAGTGGAGGAGGCCGCAAGGAAGGACCGAGGCCTCTCATTCCTGAAGGAGCACACGACACACATGATCATCGTCACGACCGACCACCCGAGAAGGATTCTTGACGGAGGTGAAAGTCAAGCATAGCAGAGTGAAGTCCAGCGTGTGTGTGTGTGTCCGTGTGTGTGTGTGTACCATCGTGGTGGTGGTGACCATAAACAGTGCCACACACAACCTGCTGCTGCCCCCCTCCGACACTTCAGTCTACCCGCAAACACCAAGCTGTGAGGGCGTCCCCCAGCTCACGGTCTCCCTCTCTCTCCAGCAGTGAGTTACGACGTCACTCACTGAGGATATAAAGACACGCGAGAGTGACCTACACTTGACACTCCCAGTGCATGTATAGTGTAACCTTGTGTGGCGCCCTACAGATAAGTGTTGTGAAGGGGCAGAGGCGACACTAGATCTTGGTGCCTCTGAATGAAGTGACGTCCATTCTTACGTTTGGCTGTGAATGAACACAGGGACAACACTCACCTCACCTCCAGCCAACACATCTTCACCCCTACGGTAAGTTATTTAATGTGTTTCTTGTTTTATTATTCAGTGTTAGTTCTGTAGACAGTTATGTTCACTATGTATATTATATGACTTACTCTGTACACACATTGCTAACAACCTTGAGTAAACATTAGATATTGTTACCACTTAGAGGATAACTTAGACACTGTTGCCACCTTAGTGTAAAAATAAGTCTGGAAATTTGTCAAGTTGGTCGTGGTAGTGAGCGTTAACCCGGCCAGGTGGTGAGTCGTCCCCCTCAACTGCTTCTTGTACTGGCATCTTATCACAGAATCTATTACGGTCATAAACATTCCCGCTAACCAAGAGATATTTGGCCGGGAACAGTTATTGTTCCCGGCGACCAGAGGAGCCAGTCGCTAGTTACCATCTCCCATAACTGGTGTAATAGTTCTGCCGGGTGTAGGTACTGTCACGGCTCAATAATTACCACAAATGGAAGAAAACGACTCTAAAACGGCAACAAAACAAAAGATAATTGCGAGGGAGCAGCGACGTTGGCCCGGGGTGAAAGCTGGCAAAAGGCTGCCTTATAAGGTATAATGTATTAGGAGTCAGCAGACAGCCTTTTTATCTAGCGGTTTGATAGCTCTGCGCACCTGTTAATTTTTCCTCGTTTTTAGCTCACTGTTGACGATTTTTTATGATATTTTTCCACTGTTATGGTGAGAAGAATGAACTTGTGTTGTCTGCAACGTCAGAACCCCAACAATCGGTCCGTTTCGAGGTTGTTTCTGATAGCCGAGGGCAAGAGCGGGATTTGTCATTCACACCACGATCTTGTCTCGCCGTCTTTTCTTCGCTTGACCACCAATAAATATCCATTTGTTGCTTGCCGGTGAGATAGTCTGGGACCACTCACTAAAACCTCCTTCCCTCCACTTCCTTACCATGAGCGTGACCACCTGCCGGAGTCAAGAGCTTGTTGGTCACCCTTCACTCACGGCCTTGCGGGTAACGGACGGCTGAACACGACTGAGAAATGAGATCTGGTGCTGACCTTACCAAGAATTTTGATTACGGTGGAGAATTTTAATGAATGGCGGTGACAGTAGAGGCGTGTGGCCGAGGCTGGGAGATGGTAGAGGCGTGTGGCTGAGGCTGGGTGATGGTAGAGGCGTGTGGCCGAGGCTGGGTGATGGTAGAGGCGTGTGGCCGAGGCTGGGTGATGGTAGAGGCGTGTGGCTGAGGCTGGGTGATGGTAGAGGCGTGTGGCCGAAGGCTGGGAGTGATGGTAGTAGAGGCGTGTGGCTGAGGCTGGGTGATGGTAGAGCGTGTGGCCGAGGCTGGGAGATGGTAGAGGCGTGTGGCCGAGGCTGGGTGATGGTAGAGGCGTGTGGCCAGGCTGGGTGATGGTAGAGGCGTGTGGCCGAGGCTGGGTGATGGTAGAGGCGTGTGGCCGAGGCTGGGAGATGGTAGAGGCGTGTGGCCGAGGCTGGGTGATGGTAGAGGCGTGTGGCCGAGGCTGGGTAACATGTACTAAGGCCTCTCGTAATAGTAACTTTCATCACACATAAATAAGCTGGAGGGAGAGAGAGACTTCAACGCGTCAGTAGATAGTAAGCTTATAATCTAAATGTAACAGTAAGTCTCATTAAGCTGTGGGTTCTTCTTCTTTCTTCTCCTTTCTTTTCTCTTCCTTTTTCATTATTTCCTTTTCTTTCTTCTTCTTTCATTCTTTCTTCTTTCTTTTTCTTCCTCTTCTTCTTTTTCTTCCTCTTCTTTTTTGTCTTCTTAATTCTTCAATCTTTCTTCCATCTTTCTTCTTTTTGTTTGTCTTCTTCCTTCTTCCTCCTTCTTCATTCGTTCTTCTTTTTCTTCTTCCTTCTTCTTCTTCTTCTTCTTCTTCCTCACCGTATAAAACCTTGTAAGTGGCCTCAGTTCTCTTCGATACACGAATGAGTTTACTAATAAAAATAAATACAACTTTTAATACAATACTATAAATCACGTTCACAATTAATACAAAAACAAGATTAATTTCTCTCTATCAATGTTGTGGATAAAAAAAAACCCACAAAACGATAATTTGACGTAAAAACAATTATTTAAATATAATGGCGTATATTAAACTCGGTAAATATTCTGCTTTTGTTAAATATTATACTTTTGTTAACTTCAACTTTATAAAATACCAAAATATTAACCCGGGGAAAAAATACCATCGGTAACAAATGCCTGACTTAATGAGTACAGTGACAACAGACTCCTAAATCGATATCAGAAACCGGAATCATCTAACTTAAATAAGCCTTACGATATCAAGATTAATTACTCAATTTTGATACCGTGATGAGCTTAATGATATCTGAAGTGGTAATAGGATGAAATAAAGTGATTTAGTGGTTTAATTAAGACTCGTCACGAGGGGTAGAGTTAATTAGTATAGTAAAGGACAGTCTTTATTTACCTGGTGATTTCAATGCTCAGGTAGGTACGGATCTCAGAGTGTTTGGTGATTTACAACAATTAGAAGAATTTGGTTATTTCAGTGTCTGTCTGTCTGTCTGTCTGTCTGTCTGTCTGTCTGTCTGTCTGTCTGTCTGTCTGTCTGTCTGTCTGTCTGTCTGTCTGTCTGTCTGTCTGTCTGTCTTCTGTCTGTCTGTCTGTCTTCTGTCTGTCTGTCTGTCTGTCTGTCTGTCTTCTGTCTGTCTGTATCTGTCTGTCTGTCTCTCTCTCTGTCTGTCTGTCTTCTGTCTGTCTGTCTGTCTGTCTGTCTGTCTGTGTTTTGAATAAGTGTGAATATAATATGTGCAGATATTTTAGTATGTGTGTATGTGTGTGTGTGTGTGTGTGTGTGTGTGTGTGTGTGTGTGTGTGTGTGTGTGTGTGTGTGTGTGTGCACCATAATAACCCTCGTTGCAACACACCTAATCCACCTGGTCATTATATACACCTGTGACGGTAAATACTGTGGTCAGAGTAATTACCTGCGAGTATTGTTTTAAATGGTTCATACATACATACATACATACATACATACATACATACATACATACATACATACATACATACACCCCCTCCTCTTCCCATCTCCCACATCCTCCTGCTCCTCCTCCTCCTCCTCCTCCCCCTCCTCCTCCTCCTCTTCCTCTTCCTCCTCCCAGCACCCCCACCATCTTAGACTGTCATGTGACTGCCTCATAAGGACTGTTTGAATCGCCTCCAGTCTTAAGGTGGGAGGGGGAGGAGGAGGAGGAGGAGGAGGAGGAAGGGGGAGAGAGAGTGTTGCCATCTTGCCATCCATCATATAACGTCCTGAGATAAACATTAATATTTGTTTTAATATTTTGTAATTTTTAGTTGTTAATGGTGGCAGATGTTGTTGTTGTGTTTGTTAAAGAAGTTGTTTGTGTTTGTTATTTGTAAAGATAAAGTGTTTTGTTTGGCCTCACAGAAACAGTTGTCGATTAGTAAAGGAAATTCCTGAATATTAAATTTCAGTACACATGTGTTTCTTGTGGTCACGTACATACATACATACATACATACATACATACAGGAAGTTCTCGGGTACAGCACACACACATATACACACACACACACACACACACATGTACATATATACGTACATTAGTGTGTGTGTGTGTGTGTGTGTGTGAGAAATATCATCTATCGTAAGTTATATTAGTGAATCAGACAGCGGCTATATACTGCACAAATCTAGGGAGTTAAAACACCATTGTTCATATCCTGAGCGAGATGCCTATGGTGTTAAACTACTACGGTTGTTTACTCCTGAGTGTTAGTCCGTCTCTACACACTAAATTATTATTATTATTATTATTATTATTATTATTATTATTATTATTATTATTATTATTATTATTATTATTGTTATTATTATTATTATTATTATTATTATTATTATTATTATTATTATTATTATTATTATTTTTATTATTATTATTATTATTATTATTATTATTATTATTATTATTATTATTATTATTATTACTTTACGTTCGATAGTGTACTTCTGTTTCCATATTATTGCTTTAACGAATTATATAACGAATAAGACAACGTACAAGCACTCAGCCAATCACATTATATAACTCACAAATCGATACCAAATATGACCAAGTGTTCGGATAATTTTGACCACAATTGAACAGCGTCAGATAACTGTTTAAAATATCATAATCGGGAGTAATATTATAGGAGCTGTTATCTTAATTAATATAGCTTATAATGGCTGCCTCTTCATATTATATCACGCCATAATAACTCTTCATCATCGAGTCTTGGGGTTTTTGTAATGATAATGATAATGATGATGGCGCGTCTCATAACTCAACCCGGGTTTATAGGGACGCCTTCAGGGTTGGATAAAGGAGTTTAGGTTTATTTTTTTTTATTTTATTTTTTTGAGGAGGGGGGGAGAGGTTTAAGTGTTGGATAAGGGTTTAGTTGTTTGTTTGTGATTAGATAAGTGGATAAAGATGGATAAAGTGGTAGATTATCACCCTCCTCACCTCCTCCTTGCCTCTCTCCTCCCTCCTCATCCTAACCTATTCCTAATCCTCCCCTCACCCCTCACCCCCTCACCCCTCACCCCTCCCCCTCCCCTCACCCCCACCCCTCACCCCTCACCCCTCACCCCTCACCCCCTCACCCCTCACCCCTCACCCTCACCCCCCTCCACCTCACCCCTCACCCCCTCCTCCCCTCACCCTACTCTTAACAGGATGCTTTGCTAATTAATTGTCTTCCCGATAACAAAACTGTGGAAGGAATGTTGGAAAATTGCCAGTTATCTACCTAAGTGGATCCCCCTCCCCCTTGGTGCTGGCTGAGGAGGAATAATAGAGAGGATAGAGGTGGGGATGGAAGAAGGGGTGAGAGGAACGTGTGGAGGGGGGGTAGATGGAGTCCAGTAGAATGAGGGAGGGAAGAGAGTGACGGAGGGAGACAGGAAAGAAGGAAGGAGAGAGACCAGTAGAATGAGGGAGGGAAGGGGGATTTTTTTTTCGATTTTATTAACATTTTGGCAGAATTATTATATTTAGGATTTTCTTACCATAGACAAAATTAACGAAGAATTATTAAATCGTTATAGGAATTTTTTACAACATATATTAACATAAAAAAATCCATATATAGGAAAAATATATAAAAATAAATATTCTCTCATATATAGATTTTAATATAAATTTTAGAGGAGTAAAAAAAATTCCCTTCTTGTCAGTTGATCGAAATTTCTCATAATCCATCGCTACTTTGGGTGTTAAACGGCTTCAAATTTTCATATAAGAAATTTAAATAATTTTTCTTAAGGATTCTCGCTAACTGGTGATTATAAATTAAGGAGGAATGTGGCGTTAAAATTCCTTATGTAAAATTTTGATACATGGAGGTGTGTGTGTGTGTGTGTGTGTGTGTGTGTGTGTGTGTGTGTGTGTGATTACTTCTTTTTATTATTATTTTTATTATTATTATTATTATTATTATTATTATTATTATTATTATCATTATCATTATTATTATTATTATTATTATTATATTACGCCAGGTGAATGTTGAAAGACGATAACTACAGTAAACACACAAACTAAGCATCTTAATACTAAAATAAACATTCGTATATTTATCCCACCAAGGATTTAAATACCAAAGTAAACACATTCAACCTAAACATTTAAGCACCTGTATAAACACTCCTGAACTTAACCCACACATTTCAATGGCATCTTAAACATTTACAAACTCAAGTTAAACATTTAAGTTCCAATATAAACATACATTAATATAATTTATTATCACTAAGGTATTATCTCAATATGTAGGTAGATATGTGACGTAGATTAAGTAGACCAGGTAGATATGTGACGTAGATTAAGTAGACCAGGTAGATATGTGACGTAGATTAAGTAGACCAGGTTGATATGTGACGTAGATTAAGTAGACCAGGTAGATATGTGACGTAGATTAAGTAGACCAGGTAGATATGTGACGTAGGAACCTTTAGAGAATGTGATCCGTTGATGGTCAGTGTTACAGGTGATAGGAGGAGCAGCCACGGGCAGGTCTAGACACACTCCTCTGATGCTTTTGTGGACTTGTTTCAGGTGTGAGGCGCCCACGGGTTGGAGCTGCGCCAGAGGACGCCATCTCCTGCCTGTTTGCCTGCTTGCCTGCCTGCTTGCCTGCTTGACTGCCACCACTGACGGACGCGGCGACCTCCACAACGTCACGAGAGGCCAAGGATAAGACGTAAGAGGTGAAGAACAGGACGCAAGAGGCCAGGAACAGGACGCAGAACAGGACTAGAGATATTGTGATACAGTGCGGTCAAGGTCGTCACACACTACAAAACTCCAACAGTACTGCTGCTGCTGCTGCTGCTGCTCTACAAGTCTACATAATTAAAGGAAGATATATAACTCAAGATTCAACTCGTGTGATATATAACAAGAACTAGAGGACCCCCACACACACCCCCGGCGAGCATTACCTAACCGAACCATTCGTCTGGGGTCGTTAGGGCGGCCCGGTAAACGAGGAACCACAGAGACGGGATTGTTAATCATATCAATGAGCGTCTGAGTCGGCCTCTACAGGATCTCCACCTCCAGTGTTGCCAGAACCCAGGTGTCTAAGAGAGAGTTACGAGCCTCTGTAACCTTCACTGTCCTACACCAATAGTTAGCTGGTATCACTGTTTTTCACTCGCTCATATTACTTAAAAGGGATAATAAAGGCTCGTTAGGGGCAGCGCTGCACCTCCCATCTACTGAGCCGTGGATCCAATTGTGGTTGGAGGATCAAGGGTGGATCAGAAGGGCGTGAGCCAGCAGTACCTGACAGCGGGGGTCCCCAGGTGATGTAGCCGCGGCATCCACGCCCCGCTGTGTGCCCGAACCCCGCCTGCCCTCCACCCCGCCTTCACCATTAGCGCGGGAGCTACACTCTCAACAAACATATCCCGCGCCTTCTGCAGTGTGTGTGTGTTGAGAGCACCAGCAACGAGAAACATTTATTCAATGTTTTTAGTTAATATTTGTGTGAAACAACTGAAAACTTTGCAACATTTATCACCAATGTGAATCTTTTTTAAGTGTGAATATATGTCTCATTCTGTGCCAAGGATCTGGTCACACAAGTAAAGACTCACCATATACTCCCAGACTGATAATAACATAACGAGTCTTGCTGCCGTAAACTGATTGTTTTATACAGCCAAGACTGCGGGAGTTACCAACAGCCAGCAGGTGTGGAGTATCATGCACTAGATGCCCCACACACACCCATGAAGACGCCAGCCTTGTTGAGAACATCTCGCAAGAGGACCCCCAGCCAAGCTCGACTCCACCCGTAAAACAGACAGTTCGCGGCCCTTAACACGTAAAGTGACACCCCAGCCCGCCCTGCTCCATCACCAGTCACACTTCCTCCTCTCCAGACCCACTGAACGAGGGTTTAACCAATCTAAAATATCCCATTTATGTCCCTAATCGTCCCATATAACCCATGATCGTCATCTAAAGTGCAACAAAACGCGGAGTTGAGGTTTGAGGGATTCACCTGCGCGTCCCAGGGGCAGGCCGAGCCCACCACCCCTTTGTTGTGGCTTAGTGGGGAGGCAGCGTTATCTGAGGCGGGGACGCCCACCCTGTGCTGATAAGCCACTCAGTCTCCCCCACGTTGGCGTTTTATCGCTCAGAGAACACCCAGAGACGCTGCCCGGGAACGGTAGCAGATGTGATCAAGTGTGGTGAAAAAAGGTCGGAGATATATGAAAAAAATAATGAAATTGTGCTAAAGAATAAGACTCGTGGCCTCGAGACTCTGACGGTGGTAAATAAAATTGTGATTTGAAAATAAAACGTAAAATATATCGAGAAATTATCCTAACATTGATGTGATTAAAGACAGGGAGTGAAGAACATAGTTAATGAAAAGACATTTAACTCAAGTAGATGTTAACGAAGAAGAAGTAAATAGTGTTGTTGTTACTCTAACCTGAAACACTTGGCTGAGAAACATCTACAAGAGAGAGGAGATTACTTCAGGTCCGCCTCAGAGACATTCTAGTGATCACTTCTTTATGTAAATGATCCTCGACCTGAGACACAATAACAGGAGACATTGTAACGACGCCAGACAGTGACCCGAGGCGCTCCATCACAACACATACCTTATATTAAACTCTCTTACACCACCCGGAAACTATAGAGAATTGAGATAAAGATAAATAGTGGTAAATATTGTGACCACGAGAGAGGATTTGGGAGTCTAAGATTACCAGAGACTCCCTCCAGTGTACACGAGTGACTGACACCAACCACTCCCTCACCTTCTCCCTCACCTTTCCTCACCCTTTTCTCTCACCATCCCTCACCTGTCACCTCTCATCTTCCCTCACCTGTACCAACACCTAAATATTGATCGTGTTATTGCATAGATAATTCCAACGAAAATACTAAGAATTTTTTTTTTGTATTTTCTGGGTTTATAAATTAAATTCCTTGATCTATAAATTTTAGGCTAATTAGTAAAGTATTTTGTGTATTTTACTATTAATATTTTTTTCTGTTAACATTAAATAAAATAATCTTCCCTGGTTTAAGTTTCCTGTATTATATTTCTTCTGATATATAATTTTTTATATTCAAATATCTTGTATATATATTTGTACTACAACTTCCTTAAGATCTATATAAGAATAGTATTTTTGTTGTTGTACTGTATATGTCTTAGGTATTATATTTTTACTTATATATATTTTGTAAGTTTTTGGCAATATTTTGTATGTTTTATGTGTAGTGAAATATTGAGTGTTAATATTGGGACGACCATTGGTGTGTGTAGACGAGGCAAGAGTGTTGTGTGGTGGTCGAGGTTCGCTGTAGGGGGGAGGTGTGAGGGGTTGGGTGCGCCAGTAGCCTACACAAACACCCGTCAGCAAACATCTCCACCTTGTCAAGAACCCGCGCGGTCTGACTCTCTCTCTCTCTCTCTCATGGCGACCTCACTTTAGGCCTTTCTGCTACCTTACACTCTTTGTTTAGTGTCTTGGCGAGTGTCAGTGAACCCCGGGCAGTGTACTGTGAGGTGGTGATGTGTCGAGAGTTAGGGACACCTGCGACACCCAACACTCGTCCGCTGGAGCAATAAGTGTGTGTATAGTTTTATCATTCCTTAATAATACTCATTAAGATGAATATGGATGACATAAACGGGGCCAAGTACGCTCTACGGACTAAGTCGATCATTAAGAGAATAGAATCAGAGAAAAACAGAGCGACGTCTAAAAGGAGAGAACCTAAGGAGAAGCAGAAGCCGCCGCCGCTGAGTAAGTACCGCCGCAAGACAGCCAACGCCCGCGAGAGGAACAGAATGAAGGAGATAAATGATGCCTTCGTCACGCTGCAGAAGGCCATCCCGGATCTGCCTGGTGCTGACGCCGAAAAGTTGACTAAGATCACCGTCCTGAGACTCGCCGTCAACTACATTAATGCTCTGGCTGGAGTCCTCAACGAAGACGATTTTGGTCCAACAGACATCGAGGACGTGAGAGAAATTTGGTGTTTAGAAAACGCTCATATGGCTCGACCAGAGCACTGTGTGAGGCCGGTGATAAGAACTAGTAAAATGGCCCTCAGTAACACGGGCAAGAGTAGCGCCAACAACAACATTAACAACAACAACAACAAAAATCATAACAAAATAAATAAGCCCAAATGTTCTTCTGTTACGAAAATGCACGAAAATAAAAATAAAAATTCATTAGGCGGGAAAGTGTCTACTAAGCGACCAAGTAAATCTAAAATTAAAACCAAAATATGTAAGACGGCGAGCATAGCGACCAACAATGGCGCCTACATCACCCTGAAGAACGTGGCCCTCCAGACCCCGCCACACAGACTAGGAAGATACGCTAACAATGAGCCACTCATGATGTCCATGACGGTCAAGAGGCCAAGAATGGAAACTTTTACGGGACCTCGAGAGGCTAAAATACCTCGTTTGGAACCTCTGATGCCTCTAGTGGCAGTCAACCAGCCCCTACTGGCCCTCACGCCCTACGGGACGGACCTGCTGCACGTACCGGCGTCCATCCCGGGGCATAACACTCCTGAACCTCGCATAGGGGCGACGCCGTTCACGCCGCGTCGAGTCTGTAACCCTAACATGCCATCGTTCATCAGTCAAACGGACAGCTTCTCCGTCAATGTCCTTCAAGACTTGGACAGTCCGGTTGTGAGGAACGACGTGTTGCTTGAGTTCCCGAGGAGTGGACGTCACTTGAGTGACTCCTCGAGCGCCGACTCAGCCTTCTCCAGCGAGGGGTCGTCCCCCCCAAGTCCCATCACGGGCGCCACCTTCTCAACAGCTGTCCCGGTACCCATAGGAGACAGTTCTCCCTCCTTCTCCGTCACGTCCAGCGACTTCTCCGGGTGTGGCTCTGCGTCTGACTGTGAGAGCGTCTTGACGGCGCCCGTGGAGCTGGGCAGTCTACTCGGAGACGAACCCTTCGAGGAGGAGCTGGACCACCTGACCTCCACCTTTGCCGAGGGTGACGACACGCTCAATCTCTTCCTCGCTCACTCCTCCTCGAACTTTATCTACGCGGATATTGACGACTGTTAGGAGGAGTCTGGTCCATGTTCTCTCGTACAAACATTGGTTGTTAAGTCAGTATAAACTGATGTTGAGCCGGAATAAACTGTCGTTAAGACAGTATAAAGTGTTAAGTTTTGTTAAGTCAGTATAAAGTGTTCCCGGTGATGTAACGTGATGTGTTCGTCGTCAGGATGTTCTTGACGGCGTGATGTAACAGAGATGTGTTCCCACCATAACATAACCTTACAGCGTTGGAGTCTTGTTGGTGATGTTGACCAGTTGTCTTAATAATGATTACTATGTAATACTGAATGTTGTGACAGTCTGTACAATACAATAATCACTGTGTTGGTCACTACAAGATTATGTAATGTTTATACGTAACTTAAGTATAGAAGTATACATATCAACCTCCTGTGTTCACATTTTGTATATAAGATGTTTTCCACTTTTGCTTTTTATGTAAATAAAACGATTTTCATTATTTATGAATTTTAATTTAAAAGAAGAATCCTGCCACAGTAACCCGACACTTGAGTGAGTGAAGGATGACCAGAGGAGGAGACTGGAGGGTGACGCGCGCCGCTACACACAATGTTGTACTTTATGTCACTATTAAAACCACCATTAACGACACCTATTGAGGCCCGACGCCATAAACCTCCCACACCGTCCACCTCTGTGTCCTCCTGAGCCTTTATGTTGTGAGGACCCGAGTGTTGTGCCGGGGAGACTGACAGCTGAAGAAGAGCACCCAGGTCTCCCCGTGGGGTGAGGAGACGGCCCCATACAGTAGGTGGGGGTGATGATGGTACACCGGCAGGACCACATCAGCTGTGTTGTGTTGGCATGGGCGGTGGACAACCTCGAGGGTTGGCCTAGGGGGCTCTCTCTCACACACACACACACATGTACATATAGATAAACCTACTTGTGTGTGTGTGTGACAAAGGCAGACAAACAGAGAGTGATGCAGACAGACAGACAGATTTCTCATTCAGTATGTTTCTATTTCACTTTCTTAATATAAAAAACAAAAACAAAAGCCATTTACTGGTGTTAGTAGCCCATAAAATACACGGCTTAATAACTCCACACTCTATACCTGTGCCTGACGTCACCACCACCGAAATCCTACCTTTTACCTGAAATAATTAACAGTTTTACCTTTGTGGGTGCTAAAACGAGGGACTGGGTCACCGTCATGAAAAACTACCTCCACCCAAGTGTTTGTCGCGGGTAAAAACTCTCCTGGCGGCCTGATCTGTAAAATGACCCGTAGACCCATCCATTCCACCTGTGACGCCATCTTGGAAAGGGAGATGCCTAAGATAACTTTGTCGGACATTATTGATAAGATGTGTTGGTTTATCAGTGATTTTAAGATTATGGTTTGTAAAATATATAGAAGAATTATTTAATATTTGGGTTTTTTGTGGTGGTTTTATGATCTTTGTTTGTGAAAAATTTAGGTTAAATAATATTAAAGACTGGTACGTTTGTGAAGACTTAATTCTATGGTAAAAAATTTTCGGCTTATTTTTTTAAATCTACAGAAAGTTCTTTGAAACATGTACTTTATTAAGACGATTAAAAATTAGAAAAATAAACTTTTTTTGTCAAGATTTCTAAAGTTATGTTGCAATAAGTTCTCGGAGTTGAACTTTCACAAGACGAACTTCATCAAGTCTTCAGATGGTTAATGTTTTAGTGACATTTCCGCTCTAGATCAAAGGAGCGTGTGTGTGTGTGTGTGTGTGTGTGTGTGTGTGTGTGTGTGTTCTACTTCTGTACGCACACGATCATCAACACAGGTGGACACACACACACACACACACACACACCTGAAGCAATATCCACCTTAATTAATTTACCTAAATAATATAAAACACAGGTGCCACGACCCCCCAAGACACCCATTGGCTTACACCTGTCTAATAATCGTCACTCTCAGGGTAGTTTATATCCTTCTAAGAGATGAGATAATCGACCTTATGGCTGGAGGGAGGTTATCGTGGCCAGGTGTGAGAAAAGGGTAAGGTTATCGTGGCCAGGTGTGAGAAAAGGGTAAGGTTATCGTGGCCAGGTGTGAGAAAAGGGTAAGGTTATCGTGGCCAGGTGAGAGAAAAGGGTAAGGTTATCATGGCCAGGTGTAAGAAAAGGGTAAGGTTATCGTGGCCAGGTGTGAGAAAAGGGTAAGGTTATCGTGGCCAGGTGTGAGAAAGGGGTAAGGTTATCGTGGCCAGGTGTGAGAAAAGGGTAAGGTTATCGTGGCCAGGTGAGAGAAAAGGGTAAGGTTATCGTGGCCAGGTAGAAAGGGTGGCAACACTTCTCTCTACTGTCGTCTTGGAGGTCGGCAGCAAAACAGACAGAGAAGAATGTGGTCACCAGGTAATAGCTTTCTAACCGGGGCGCAGAGAGGCAGTAACCGGGGCGCAGAGAGGCAGTAACCGGGGCGCAGAGAGGCAGTAACCGGGGCGCAGAGGCAGTTACCAGGGGCACTGAGGAGGCAGTAACCGGGGCGCAGAGGCGTAACCGAGGCAGTAGTTTGTGATTAACATGCTAGATCAATGTATAATCCCCCCTTCCCTATCCCTCCCTTCACCTCACACTTTGCCCTCCTTTACACTCTCCCCTTCCCTCTCCCCTTCCCCCTCTCTTACCCCTCCCCTGATCTCTCTAACCACTTCATCTGATCATCCCCAGCAAGCTCAGATCGTCCGTGTACGTCTCCATCCGTGTACGTCTCCATCAGCCGTACGTCTCCATCCGTGTACGTCCAGGAGGTATGATTACAGTAAACAGCAGGTAACTGAAGGATTGTGGCCAAACTTGGTGCTGGGATCCTACAGCTCGCCCTCTACAACACGTTCAATAATCAATAATATCTGTTAGAATTTGGCGCGACGTGGGGGTGTGGCTGCGCGACGTGGGGGTGTGGCGCGACGTGGGGGTGTGGGCGACGTGGGGGTGTGGCGCGACGATGGGGGTGTGGGCGACGTGGGGGTGTGGCGCGACGATGGGGGTGGGCGACGTGGGTGTGGAGCGACTTGGGGTGTGGCGCGACGTGGGGGGGTGTGGCGCGACTTGAGGTGTGGCGCGACGTGGGGGGTGTGGCGCGACTTTGATATGGAGGGTGTGGTGCGACTTGGGGAATTGTGGCGCGACGTGGGGTGTAGTGCGACGATGGGGTGTGGAGCGACGTGGGGGTATGTGTGATGTGACGTGGGGTGTCGACAGGGGGTGTGGCGCGACATAGGGGGTGACTTGGGGTGTGTGGCAAAAAGGGGAGGGTGTGTGCCAGAGTGTGAGGTGGGGGTGTGGCGTGACGTGGGGGGTGTGGCGTAGAAGGGAGGATGTAACGCAGAGAGAAGGGTGTGGTCCGGTGTAGGAGAGTGTGTTGTGACAGATCTATATTACTGTTATTTTACACACGTAAACAACACACTCAGAGAGCATAGTGCCACAGTCCACTCAGAGAGCATAGTGCCACAGTCCACTCAGAGGCATAGTGTATAGACCCATAAAGAGCATAGTGCACAAGTCCACTCCAGAGAGCATAGTGCCACAGGCTACTCAGAAAGGAAAAACGGTGCCTGAATCTCAGAGAGCTTAGTGCCACAGTCCACTCAGAGAGCTTAGTGCCACAGTCCACTCAGAGAGCTTAGTGCCACAGGCCACTCAGAGAGCATAGTGCCACAGGCCACTCAGAGAGCTTAGTGCCACAGTCCACTCAGAGAGCTTAGTGCCACAGGCCACTCAGAGAACACACTGGCACAGGGTACAGACAGAGGTTTACAACATGTGGCAACACTGGCCGGGGATTTATGAGTTCTTGGTAAAAACTGGAGACTTTGTGAGGCAGTGAAGACCAAATTGGCTGCCGGGATTTATGATCCGAGCTGAGAGGCATTACTGGTGTCTCTTAACATTATAGTGTGAGGCTTTACTGCGGCGGTGTGAAGGGCAGGATTATCCCCAGCTTATATCACCTTAACATTAACCACCCTAATACTTACCTGACCTAACCTAACCTAACCTAACACATGCCTGCTGACCTAACCTAATATTATCTCTCTCTCTCTCTCTCTCTCTCTCTCTCTCTCTCTCTCTCTCTCTCTCTCTCTCTCTCTCTCTCTCTCAATAACTACCTCCTAGATAGACAGAAGGTCGACAGAGAGACAGGTGGGTTATACAGACATCAAGATGGCGGGGATGATACAGGTGTGGTGGACAGGTAAATTAATATGGGACAGATGGCGAAGGTGTGTGTGTGTGTGTGTGTGTGTGTGTGTGTGTGTGTGTGTGTGTGTGTGTGTAAGCTAATATTTACATTCTTAACCACTACACACAAACCTTTTATCACAATGTAATACCAAATAATCAACAAATTAATCTCTTTCATATTTTTATTCCTGTTTATTGATTTTATTAATTTATTATTCATTAACATTGATTGAAACATATGTATAATGTTTTGAGTCAACACACTTGTTCACTACAGACCTGAAGGGAAACTTGAGTTGGTTCATTAAGGCGACCCGAGGTGACGTGGCCAACTGGTACAAGAATGTTGCTCGGTCATTCACTTGGTTCTTAGTTATTGTGGGACTACCAAGTTACCTCTTATTCACTCACTCATTCACTCACTCACTCACTCACTTGTGTATTCACTCACTTGTTAACTCACCCACCCACTCACTCACTCAGACTTTTGTATTCACTCACTCACTCATTCACACACTCACTCCTCTGAATGCACTGTGAATGGAGTTCAATTTTCAATTTCAATAGCTTATTCCTTGATAGAGGAGGCGGGATCCAAGTGCTGTCACGAGGTACAATAACACCAGAAGCATCTAGCAAGTGTCTCAAGTATATACGGTATCAATATTATAAAGGGGCTTACTAAAGCCTAAGGAAAGAAGGATATTCCTTTGGCGTTTCATTCACAGATTAAACTCTAAAACGAGAATGAAATTGATGCATTCACTAAGGACTTAACTTTTCATTCACAGACTTAACTCTCGTTGTGAATGAATTTGTTGCGTTCACTGAGTGTTGATCGTCCCAGCAGGCAGAAGGCGGGAGAACGTTCACCTGACGTAAATAACCATATCATAGAGAACTGGAGGAGAATGCCTGGCGTTGTTGTTCGCTCATGCTGGCGTTGGGTTTTATGGCCCAGAACTAAGTGCAACAGCCAGCCAGTATGCACAGCCGAGGCTACCATGCTTCGCCAATACGAGCAATAATCTTCGCCTGACGTTCCCTTCTTACTTAACAGTGACTAATAATAAAGGTGTTATGCCTGGCGGAATTTCGTCCGGTTAATGCCTACAGTGGCGTTGTTTTATGGTTGCAGAAAGGTAAGATGTAACACGTATTGTCCATCACCAGGAGTCTCCCACGCCGCCCCGACCACCGATAAAGTTAGAGCAAGAATTGTGTCTCTTTTTGGGTGGAGACTCCCCCCCATAAACCGCCATAAGAAGCATAATAACAACTCGGGGTCTCTGGTGGTGAGGAAGGATCCAAAACATAACCTCTGCATAATTCATGACAAGTTTTCTTTTATTAGCAATGCAAATGTTGACAACCAGTAGATCGAGCCAGGCCACGATAATAAAGTGACCGCCGTACGATAATTGATGCACCATAATATCAGATATGCGTCCACGTCTGTTTGTTTTACCTGGCCCTCGTCCACTCTCTGCATGTGGGGTCATTTGAATAATATCTGATTACAGGTAGTAACAATAAAAGCTTTTCTTGATATCAGAACCTATTGTCAAGATACCAAAAATGGCGGCGAATTTACAGGTGTTGAGATGTGTTGTGTTATGGTGTGTTGAGGTGAGAGGCGGCGGTAGTGTGGTGGAGCTGCCAGACGTACAGTAATGGTTCACTGTGTCCAACATGCCTGCATCTCGCCTCACACTGGACACAAGTTTCATTTATGACCTTTTTTGGACACGGTTAATTTTTTTAGGCCAGGCGGTATCCATCTGTGTTGGTTAGTTTCTCTTACCATTTTGTCTGTCTGTATGTCTGTGTGTCTTTGTATGTCTGTGTATGTCTGTGTATGTCTGTCTGTGTTTGTGTGTGTCTGTGTCCTTATTAAACAAGATTAATGAGATAGAATGACCAGATTTTTGAGAAGTTCTCTGTGAAAATCTGAAAATCTGGGCAGTCTTTCTCTATAACTTTGTATAATAGATGGATATATATTTTAGCTGAGAGATAACGAGTGCATTATCCGTCTCGAGACACACACACACACACACACACACACACACACACACACACCAGCACACGGGGCACTAAAAGCTTATACCATTATTAAGGGAAGCCCCACTTAGGATTACTTAAGATTACTGAGGATTACTATCACCTCGAGTCACATTTATTATGGTTCAAAAAATGTTGCACCTAAAATATTAAATCCTTCCTGACTTGACTCTCGAAGGGATTTTGAGGTTAATATTGTAATCCCTGATGAGACCAAGTATCAGAGGAAGGAATTAAATCCCCTAACTCCCTCCTTCCTCATGGGGATTTAGGGGAATAATTATTTCACGAGGGATTTTTTTATTTGTTTTTAAGTGTCCAAGTCGAGGGTGGATATGGATTAGGTAATCAATTATCGATACACAGGTGAGTCCAGGTGTGTTCTACCTGCCCAGACACCATAATAACGTATTTAGGGGATGACTTATCTTAACTCGTATGCAAATGAGAGCCAGTTGGACCTTGTTGAGTGATAATTCTTCTTTTGGTATATCGGTCGTGTGCATTCCTCTCTCCCACACTCTCTCTCTCTCTCTCTCTCTCTCTCTCTCTCTCTCTCTCTCTCTCTTGAAAATGTCTGCAATTCTTCCTGTATCCCTTCACATCTTTGTACTGTTGTCTTTGAAATAGTGAGGAGGCGTGTGGGCGTGTTGTTGGAGCGTCTGGTGGGCGTGGAGGCGTGGGAGGGCGTGTGAGTAGGAGCGTGGAGGCGTGGGGAGGGCGTGTGGTAGGGCGTGGAGGCGTGGGGAGGCGTGTGGTAGGGCGTGGAAAAGGCAGTGATGGGCGTCTGGTGGAGCGTGAGTCGTGGGGAGGGCGTGTGGTAGGGCGTGGAGTCGTGGGGAGGGCGTGAGGTAGGGCGTGGGGGGCATGGAGGTATGTGGGACGAGAGGACAGAAAATCTATGCTAAAACACACATTTTATTCCTTGCCAACCACCACCACTACCACCACCACTACCACCACCACTACCGCCAACCACCACTACAACCACCACCACCACCACCCCTACCATAACCACCACTACAACCCACCACCACTACCCACCACCACCACTACAACCACCCACCACTACCACCACCACTACGACCAACCACCAAAACAGCCATCCCTACCACCAACCACCCAACACCACCACTACCACCAACCACCACCACTACCAACCACCACCCCACTACCAACCCACCACTACCACTACCACCAACCACCACCACTACGACCAACCACCAGAACCAGCCATCCACTACCACCAACCACCACCAACCACCACCACTACCACCAACCACCACCACTACCAGAGAGGCGCCATACTCACGTCATTTATACACAAGCTAAAATCCTACATAGAAGACTCTGAAGAATTATGTAGCTGAAGACTCTGTTCTGTAGTCTAACTAATGGAGGTATTGTCATCCCGTGTACTTAGAGGTTTGTTAAAGAATAATTGGTGCGTATAATTCACAGTGATGGGTTGGTTTATGTGTGTCTACCTTATTTAATGTCTGTGTTTGTGTGTTTGTGTTTGTGTGTTTGTGTGTTTGTGTTTGTGTGTTTGTGTGTTTGTGTTTGTGTTTGTGTTTGTGTGTTTGTGTGTTTGTGTTTGTGTGTTTGTGTTTGTGTGTTTGTGTTTGTGTTTGTGTGTTTGTGTGTGTGTGTGTGTGTGTTTATGTTTATGTGTTTGTGTGTTTGTGTTTTGTGTATTTGTGTTTTGTATGTTTGTGTTTGTGTTTGTGTGTTTGTGTTTTGTGTTTGTGTGTGTTTATTTGTGTGTTTTTGTGTTTGTGTTTTGTGTGTTTGTGTTTGTGTTTGTGTGTTTGTGTTTGTGTGTTTGTGTTTGTGTTTGTGTGTTTGTGTTTGTGTGTTTGTGTTTGTGTGTTTGTGTTTGTGTGTTTGTGTTTGTGTGTTTGTGTTTGTGTGTTTGTGTTTGTTTGTGTTTGTGTTTGTTTTTGTTTGTGTTTGTTTTTGTTTGTTTGTTTATTTTATGGTTCACACTCATAATATATACAATACATCCACACACACACACACACACACACACACACACACACACACACACACACACACATACAGGTCACCCCACATGCAGTACAGTACAGGATATGTGCCCCGGGTTGTCCTGCACATAGTTAAGCTCAGCAGTCAGGTCAGCAGGCAGGTCAGCAGGCAGGTCAGTCAGTCAGTCAGTCAGTCAGGTCAGCAGGCAGGTTAGTCAGTCAGTCAGTCAGTCAGTCAGTCAGTCAGTCAGGTCAGGCAGTCAGGCAGGATCTCTTACATAAACCCGCCCAATAGGTTCCTCACATTCCTGAATTTAATCAACTGACAGTATACAATAATCTGGGCGGGCAGTACACGGTGTCGCCCTTACCTCACCTCACCTCCCAAGTCTACACCTTATAATACACAAAATCTCACAAAAATGTATACAAACATCCCACTGGAAATAATACTTAATCTGTATACATTTTTCTGAGACACCCTGAATATTATCCTAAAAATATTTCCATGTTTTTATGAAGCAAATCGAATTATCGTGTCCATGTTAGTTGTCTGAATGTTAAGTTTGTATTACCAACACCCGGTTATATATCACAGGTAATATTATAGCAGGTGTAGAGGTGAATACTGTTCACTCATGTTAACAATTGTCATCAAGAGAGATATACTTATTGTTCAATGTTTATAAATGTGTATAGATTTTATATCATGTGTATATATATAATGTGTATTTTATAAATTGTTTGTATTATATGTTTGTAGATATGTAAAACAGGTGTGTATATGTGGTATGTTTATGAATGTATGTCTGTACCGTGTGTGTATATAAACTATGTATGTCTGTACCGTGTGTGTATATAAACTATGTATGTCTGTACCGTGTGTGTATATAAACTATGTATGTCTGTACCGTGTGTGTATATAAACTATGTATGTCTGTACCGTGTTTGTATATAAACTATGTATGTCTGTACCGTGTGTGTATATAAACTATGTATGTCTGTACCGTATTATTATATAAACTATGTATGTCTGTACCGTGTGTGTATAAACTATGTATGTCTGTACCGTGTGTGTATATAAACTATGTATGTCTGTACCGTGTGTGTATATAAACTATGTATGTCTGTACCGTGTGTGTATATAAACTAACTTATGTCTGTACCGTGTGTGTATATAAACTATGTATGTCTGTACCGTGTGTATAAACTATGTATGTCTGTACCGTGTGTATATAAACTATGTATGTCTGTACCGTGTGTGTATATAAACTATGTATGTCTGTACCGTGTGTGTATATAAACTATGTATGTCTGTACCGTGTGTGTATATAAACTATGTATGTCTGTACCGTGTGTGGTAGAGGTGGAGGAGAGGTAATTCCCCACGTTTATTCCTTGTCTATAAAGATTTATTTTCACTATTTTATTTCCACTGAAACCAACCCACCTTATTCACCCATCTACCCACCTTACCCATCTAACCCACCCACCCAACCAACCCACCCAACCAACCCACCCAAAATTGCTTTAAAAAAAAATCTCTCTTTTACAATGCCTTTCCTTTCCTCTTTTATACAAGGAAAAAAATAAACGATTTTCCAAATATCTATCGTAAATATATCGTAAATTTATCGTAAATCCTAAATATATCGTAAATCTATCGTAAATTTATCGTATTAGTTAAGGTAAGAATCTTTTATGGAAATTTTTACACAAAAGCTCGTAAAGTTTTTTCATCATTTTGTTTCTTTTATTTTAACTATTTTTCTTGTCTTTTTTTTTCCTCTCTTTTGTTTTTATTGTTTTTATTTATGTTTATTTTTATTTTTGTATTATATTTTCTCTTTTGTTTTAGTTATTTAATTTATATTGTTGTTTTAGTCTTTTGTTTTATTCCTCCTCTTGTTCCTCTTCCCCCTTTCCTTTCTACTACTTCTCCTCCTCCTCCTCCTCTTCCTCCTCTTCCTCCTCCTCTCCCCCTTCTTCCTCCTCATTTGTTCGTCTTAATTTGCACTCTCAGACTTATTTGGTCAGTGGAGGCGGGAGTACAGGCATCTCTCTCTCTGTGTGTGTGTAAAGCACCGTGTAAATACCTGATAATTGTGTATTTACCTTTAATTAATACATCTATGTTTACCTCTTGTTACAGGTAAGGACCCTGGCTGAGTCTGTAGTAAGGAAATGAATAGGTTTTGTAAGTATGAGTTTTAAGATTTCTTTCACACTATCTTAATCAGTCAGTGAGTCAGTCAGTGAGTCAGTCAGCCAGAGCAGGGTTGGCGACCACAGTCCTTCAATCTAGACGGCTTCTGGGTTATTTTTTTTTTTACCAGTCCTACGAAATATTCCAGTCTCAACTCCCCCTCCCCCCCCTGGTCCTTCCACCCTGGCCTTCCCACCCTGGCCTTCCCACCCTGGCCTCCACCCTGGCCTTCCCACCCCAATACTATACTCTGCAGAACTTGTCCAGTATTTCTCTCATATCAACGTCCATACGGTCACCAGATGAGAGTTATCACATCTCTTGCTTGACTCTGGTCTCGGCAAGGTCTCTCAATGTGGGAGAGAATTTACATGTCGTCAGAGAATCGAGAGTAAATATACAATGGTAGTTTCCTCAGTCACCACTCATATAATACTGTAAATATATGTAAATCACTGTGTGTCGTCTTGATGGTTAAGTCTATATTTTAGAAGCCTTTTGGAACGCTCTCTGTCAATGCTGGTTTGACTTTCTATTTTGCAAGGAAATTAAAGTTTTATCTACAATGTTATAATATTTAGATTACTGTAACTTAATGCAAATAATTCTGTACTGTATCGACAAGTTCCAACATTTGTGGCGCAGGAGTTTGTTGTTAGTGTGCCGAGCTATCAACAAGGGCACAACAGTGACGCCTTCACCCACCACACGATAGAAATGCCTCGCTGGATTCCTGAACCAATTAGCCGAGTTATCTGATGAATATTAAGCCAATTTGGTGTGGGTGGGTGGGTGGGCGGGCGTACGGCTGGGTGTGCGGGTGGCTTATCGTATAAACCAGTTTTAGTTTCCGAAATAGAGGAATTCTGGTGGTGTTGTGAGGCTGGGAGAGGGCAGAGGAGGGTGGGCTGTGAGGGGTGGCTGGGTGGGAGGGTGGCACAGAGAGGGTGGGCTGTGAGGAGGGTGGGACAGAGGGGTGGCTAGAGGGTGGGTACAGGAGGCGGTGGTTGAGGAGGGTGAAGTGGAGGGATGGCCGAGAGGTTATGAGGCGGTGTGAGGTGGGTTTCTCGGGTCGCTAACTCTCTTGTTCAATTATAATGGGACACAGGTGCTGATAGTGTGGTTAAAGTGGTGCCTTAATTATTACTGCAGCTGTGAGGGTGATGAGGGAGGAGAGGAGGTGAGGGTGATGAGGGAGGAGGGGAGGTGAGGGTGATGAGGGAGAGGTAGGGGTGATAAGAGAGGGGGAGAAGGGAGGGAGGAGAGGTAAGGGTGATGAGGAAGGAGGGTGAGAGATGAGGGAGGAGGAGAGGTGTCCTAACAGTGTCCACGTGTCCTAACAGTGTCCACGTGTCCTAACAGTGTCCACGTGTCCTAACAGTGTCCACGTGTCCAGGGAGCTTCATCAGCGAGCACTTGCGGTGCCGAGTGATCCCTGGCAGGACTGGGAATAGACATTACCTTATATAGTGCAGTGTAATCCAGCGTGTAAAATCCTCCAGTGCCCACGCCCATGCCTGCACTCCACGCCCATGCCTACATCCCACGCTCACACCTGGACCCCACACCCATACCTGTACCCCACGCCCATACCTACACCCCACGCCCATATCTGCACCCCATCCCCCATACCTGTACCCCACTCCAATGCCTACATCCCACGCCCATATCTGCACCCCACGCCCATGCTTACACCCCACGCCCACGCCCATGCTTACACCCACTTGTATAACCCTCACGATATCCACGCCCATATCTTTTTAAATAACATCACACATACACTAAACTTATTCATGTGTACATACATATATAAACACACACACACACACACACACCGAGATATATATTGTTTATTGTATATACGTTTGGCCAGACATTTTCCTATACTGTATAAGGCAGGATGTGTAGTGGTGCTTGTGAGGTGTTAACACAATACCTGGCCTCTGTGTGTGTGTTTATATAAGATTCGATCTATTGCGCCACAAATACTGACTATTACGACACCAACACTAATTGATTATTAGGACATGGGCGCCACAAACAATCACCAACAGGTCATGGGCTCCACAAACAGTCACTAACAGGACATGGGCGCCACAAACAGACACCAACAGGACATGGGCGCCACAAACAGTCACCAACAGGACATGGGCGCAACTGATAAGGGTCGTCTTTGAGTGACCAGCCCCGAGTTGTACCTTCATGTACACTGATCACAGACCATCAGGTCGAGGAAGTGACGTCCTGACTCTTAGACAGGGTGAGCTAGCTCTCTCTCTCTCTCTCTCTCTCTCTCTCTCTCTCCACTAAGACATGAGAGAATAAGTAAACGGCAAGAAATATACCAAAGAAGAGCAAGTAAATTTTATAAAAGGGGCAAGACATACAATAGAAGGCATGAGGGCAAGAAGGCAAAGGAGGGTATAAAGGAGGCATTACACAGGTCCTCCCATCTCTCGGGCAGGTCTCCGTCGGGTCACTCGTAATGGCTGGCGTTGTCATCTCTATAACCCAGTTTTAGTGAGGTGTCTCGGGGTATCTACGGGTTGTGAAGTAGATGAATTGGTAGTTGTTGGTGGCCATGTCTCCTAGGTGTTGAGATTGTGGCCATGTCTCCTAGGTGTTGAGATTGTGGCCATGTCTCGCAGGTGTTGAGATTGTGGCCATGTCTAGTAGGTGTTGAGATTGTGGCCATGTCTAGTAGGTGTTGAGATTGTGGCCATGTTTTCTTGGTGTTAATGTTGTGGCCATGTCTACCTACCTACCTACCTACCTATTTATGTATCGGTCAACACGGTTTGTCTCCTTGTGTTGTGTGTGTGTGTGTGTGTGTGTGTGTGTGTGTGTGTGTGTGTGTGTGTGTGTGTGTGTGTGTGTGTGTGTGTGTGTGTGTGTGTGTGTGTGTGTGTGTGTGTGTGTGTGTGTGTGTGTGTGTGTGTGTGTGTGTGTGTGTAACGTGCCATACGATCCTGAGTGACCACAGTACACCATACTGTCCAGTGATTTATAGTTATTTATATTACACGATACATCCCTCCCTGTCTGCCTCTCTCTCTCCCTCCCTCCCTCCTTCCTCCTGCCTCCCTCCCTTTTCATCCTCCTCTCTCTCTCCTCCCTCCTTCCCTCCCTGCCTCCTCAATTGCTATATCTTCGCCCTTTTTACAAAACATACTTCAATAGGACTAGAAAATCACGTCTATTCAGGACACACTTGTAAGAGAGGAATATTTACGACTCCTGGTACACCCCTCTCTCTCTTCTCTCTCTCTCTGCACCCTTACACACACACACGTCAGTTGTGAGATAAATGGTTGTTTGAGATATAATTGACTTGTATAATTCTCACATCACTCACTAACGACCAGACGAGGAAATATTAACAAACAATTAGATGAAATGTAAGACTATGTAAAGCAGAGTGGGTGGAGGGAGGGGGAGGGGAAGGAAGAGGAGGCGAAGATGGGTGGAGGAGGAGGAGGGGGAAGGAAGAGGAGGCGAAGATGGAGGGTGGAGAGAGGGAAGGAAATAGTGAAGGAGGAAGAGGGAGGAGTAATGTGTGGAGGGAGAAGATGAAGGAGGTAAGAGGATGAAGGAGAATGAGGGGAGGAAGAAGAGAGAGAGAGAGAGAGAGAGAATAATGCACCAACTACCATTGATGAGCGAGGCTGCAAGAGCTACCCCCCCACCCCGACCTCTTGCAACACCTTACATCATCACTAATCACCACCAACACGGGCCCTTCATAACTCTTCAACCCAACCCTCCATCCCACCCAACCCTCCATCCCACCTAACCCCCCAACACCTCTTCACCCTCCCCAGTCACACCTGAACCCACTGCTCAGGTGAGAGGCGGACTACTCATCTAGCAACGTGTGCAAAAGACGTCTATTCAGCACCATTGTAGATTTAGTTTATTAAGTAATTTGGAATATTATTGAAATTTGGAAGTGGTCTTGATCCTCCGAAGAGTCGAGTTGGGAGATTAATAGAGACGATTCGATTGTTTTTATAAGGTGATTAGATCGTGTATTCGACTCTGTGTTAAAGCTTATATACTGTATGTAGTATATGCTAGCTATGGTCTTTTATCCAATATATTATAATTGATGATAGTCCCTAATACTAACTAAACAATGTCATTCAAACACACAGGAATGGGAATCAAGTCTAATTTATGAACGCAAACTGCATTCATAAATAAATTAAAACTCCCATTAACCTACAACAGTTAATAATCATCACAACTTATATTACACAGCCAACAAACACCATTATTATAGCTCTTTGGATAAATACACAGGTGTTTTAAGCCAATCAATGAGGTCAACTGTGAGACAAGTCCTAAACCACCTTACCTGGCAATCATTAGACACCATCAACCAATACATAAGATCTACTTCCTCCCATCAAGCACACCTGAACCACTGCACTATAAACAACGATTAGTGTGGGTGTTGGCCATACTGTGGGGGTGTTCGAGGCCAAAAGAGGGGTGAGGGGAGGGGTGGAGTGTTCTCGAGGCCAAGAGGGGGGTGAGAGTGGGTGAGTGTTCTGAGGCCAAGAGCGTGGGGTGAGTGTTCCGAGGCCAAGAGGGGGGAGGAGTGGGGTGAGTGGCTCGAGGCCAAGAGGGGGTGAGAGGGGTGAGGCTCCTGAGGCCAAGAGCGGGGGTGGTGGTTCTCGAGGCCAAGAGAGGGGGGTGAGGGTGAATGTTCTCGAGGCTTCATCACCAACAAAGAAATCGAAGATATCAGGACGATGAGTAATCGAGGAGTGTTGATGTTTGCTGAAGTGAATGACTCTCTCCTCTCCTAACCAAACTTGAATTAACCTAATTTAATTTAATGTAACTTCAACTAACCCAACCCAACGTGTGTGTGTGTGTGTGTGTGTGTGTGTGTGTGTGTGTGTGTGTGTGTGTGTGTGCAATAATAATAATAATAATAATAATAATAATAATAATAATAATAATAATAATAATAATAATAATAATAATAATAATAATAATAATAATAATAATAGTAATAATAATAATAAACGGTTTATTAAAAGAGTTGCAGCCGGTGGCTGAAAATATACAGACTTACATTTGATTTAGACATAATGATATAATATGCATTGAATACATTTACAGGGCTGTGCAGTACATAAATCAGTGTTGTTTATTATTTTAACAATAGCTGGGATGGTGCTGTTCTTATATCTATCGGTGCGGGCTCTATGGGCTGAATTTTGTTGTAGTGGCGGACTGTGCGTGGTGGGGGCTGCCGGTGGCAGGAGGTGGCGATGGCGAGGGGTGTGTGTGTGTGTGTGTGGTGTGTGTGTGTGTGTGTGTGTGTGTGTGTGTGTGGTACTAGGATATATAATACTACAGACTCAGAATAGTCTCAAGTATATAATAATCAACACTAAGATAATAAATAATCTATGAGAGTCAAGGACCCAAACCACCCTCCACCCCACCTCTCCACCAGCCTATTTATCAATCTATTGGTAACATATTTCTCCAGTATGACCACTAGGAGGTTTAAACTATTCTGTGTTTCAGGTGTTTGTTCTCGACGATCCACCTGTCTATCTCTTTACATGACCACCGCACTTTGGTGGTGGCTTTGTAACAGGTCCCTGATCTGGAGGACAGCTGTGAGGACGACTTTTCCTCCATATCGTCGACTTCATTACTCCAGATAAAGTCTGGGTTGAAGGAGGCCGAGTGGTGTACTCTTTCCAAATTGTACTGCCTTTTCTCATTTTGGTTATGTTGGAGAGGCAGAAGAGTGTAGTGGCAACGTCATAAGTCCGTTTAAACCCGATAAAAGGATTTGTTTCTTATATGCCACACCGACGCCTTTTGCCGTAAGGTTATTGTGAGTATAGCCAGCGCTGTGGTAGGGCAGTCGACTGTGTAACAAAGAGAGAGCATTGTCTTCAGGACGACATCCTTTTTCGGCTTCTCCTCCCAACAGGATCTTCAAAGCTTGTTGCAAGGAGGGAGTTATGAGTACGGCTAGGGTTTATTGAAGACGCCGGCGACGCGAGGTAGTCCTGAACCCCAGCCAGCCTTCCATGGTGACTAACGCTGTCTTGCTGGTCTTCATCAGCGAAATAAATGGCACAGAGGTTTAGCATATGTCGGTCAGCAAACTCAGGTTAAGACTCCGCCAACCTTGCCCACACTCAAGCCGGGTTGAGACTTAACCTTGGGCTTTGAAGACGCAAAAAACACTTATTCACTATAACCAACAACGCCAATGTTATAGTGATAATCACCATATTGCCTAGCAACTTTGCTCTGGGGAGATTGGTGGGGTTTTGGAGCATGGTCAGGTAATCTGCCATCAGTTTTTCCTATAGACGAAGTGGTGCTTCAGTATGACAGCATTCTCAATAACGGGCAATTCCACACCATACTGAAATAGGGTGATCTAGACTTCTGGCTCAACTGCCTTACTGGGAAACAAGATCGGGGTCAACAGTTTAGGTCATTGCTAAACACCTTGTCTTTCAGATTTTCTATATCATTTTCCAAGTTAATTATATTAAGGAGCAGTTGATAGTTCAGGTATTACAAACTGAACTAAAACTACAAACACGACCAAGAAACACATTGTTAATCCTATTTTTGTGTCTCGGTAAACAGGAAAACAGTTGGAAATGCATTATAAAATATATGAGAGAGCTTCACTGAACTATATAGGTATGGGTCCAAAACATAAACAGGGGTGGGAATTATTATCAGAACTTATTTCTGACCTCTTTTGAGTTTAGTGGTGTAGTAGATGGTGTAGTATAGTGTAGATGGTGGTGTAGTGGTGTAGTGTAGTTGGTGTAGGATAGTGTGTGGGTGTAGTGTGATGGTGGTGTAGTTGGTGTACTGTAGTGATAGTGTAGGATGCACTGTAGATGGTGGTGTAGTAGTTGGGTAGTGGGTAGTGTAGATGGTGGTGTGTGTGGGTGTAGTGTAGATGGTGGTGTAGTGGGTGTAGTGTAGATGGTGGTGTAGGGTGTAGTGTAGTTGGTGTAGTGTGGGTGATGGTGTAGTGGTGTAGTGTAGATGGTGGTGTAGTTGGTGTACTGTAGGTGATAGAAGATGCATCAGATGGTGGTGTAGGTGTAGTGTAGTTGGTGTAGTGTAGGTGATAGTGTAGTGGTGTAGTGTAGATGGTGGGTGTAGTGGGTGTAGTGTAGGTGAAGTGTGTAGTGGTGTAGTGTAGGTGATAGTGATGTGGGTGTAGTGTAGATGGTGGTGTAGTTGGTGTACCTGTAGGTGATAGTGTAGTGGGTGTAGTGTAGATGGTGGTGTAGTTGGTGTACTGTAAGAGTGTAGTGATGTACTGCAGATGGTGGTAGTGGGTGTAGTGTAGATGGTAGGTGATAGTGTAGTGGGTGTAGTGTAGATGGTGGGTGTAGTGGATGTAGTGTAGATGGTGTAGGGTGGGAAAGAAAGATGTACTGTAGATGGTGGTAGTGGGTGTAGTGTAGATGGTGTAGTGTAGGTGGATAGTGTAGTGGGTGTAGTGTAGATGGTAGTAGTTGGTGTAAGAAGACAGTGTAGTGATATACTGTAGATGGTGGTGTAGTGGGTGTAGTGTAGTTGGTGTAGTGTAGTATAGGTGTAGTGGGTGTAGTGTGTAGATGGTGGTGTAGTTGGTGTAGTGTAGTGATATGATGTACTGTAGATGGTAGATGATAGTGTAGTGTGTAGATGATGGTGTAGTGGGTAGTGTAGTGGGTGTAGTGTAGATGATGGTGTAGTGGGTGTAGTGTAGATGATAGTGTAGTGGGGTAGTGTAGATGATGCAGTAGTGGGTGTAGTGTAGATGATGGTGTAGTGGGTGTAGTGTAGATGATGGTGTAGTGGGTAGTAGATGATAGTGTAGTGGGTGTAGTGTGTAGATGATAGTGTAGTTGGTGTAGTGGGAGATGATGGTGTAGTGTAGTGTAGTGGGTGTAGTGTGATGATAGTGTAGTGGTGTAGTGTAGATGATGGTGTAGTGGGGTAGGTAGATGATAGTATAGTGGGTGTAGTAGATGATAGTAGGGGTGTAGTGTAGATGGTGGTGTAGTGGGTGTAGTGTAGATGGTGGTGTAGTGGGTGTAGTGTAGATGATGGTGAAGGTAGTGTAGATGGTGGTGTAGTGGGTGTAGTGTAGATGATGGTGTAGTGGGTAAAGTGGAAGTGTAGTGGATGAAGTGTACAGTGTTTGGCGTCAACCAGGAGTACAGGTTCACAATCATGCTGCTCAAATATTTCTGGTGGCGTGAATGGTAGCTTCACCTCACCCTGGTTCTCTACAGCTGCCCTGCGATCATCATTAACCACCTCCATTATGCATTTTCCAATGATCCGTGTCAGCCTCACCCCCCAATCCCTATAGGCTCAGATTTTGCCCAAGGTGATGAGAAGCTGGCCATGAGAGGTTGTAGCTGATGGCAGGAGAGATGCTGCTTGTCTGAGAAGTATGGATAGTGGAGGGGAGTGGGGAGTGGGGGGGGGGAGGGTACATTGAGTTACTCAGAAATAAGTAATGCAGCGCGTGTGCCCGACGAGGTAATTTACACCCACGCCACCCAATCTCCAATAAGCTAAAATGTTGAATATATTATATACTTCCCACGTAATAATACACATTACTAACACTATATCAATCAATGTAATCAAGATGGTTGAGGTGAGGTCGCCCCAGTGCCCCAGCAGGCCGAGGTTAGGCGAGGCGAGAGAGGCGAGGCGCTCCACCACACACACACACACACACACACACACACACACTAATCTTCAAAAACAAGAACAAACAAATTTGCTTTTTATATTTATTTCTCTGTGTGGATCACCAGTACGTGATTCAACCATGTTCTAATACCTAGCCATTTTAATATACATTTCCCCACGCCAGAATGTCAAACAGACGATAAATTAATGTATTATGTATACTGTATGAATCTGTGCGTCTCCCTCCTTCCTTCCTTCCTCCCCTCCGTTACCCTGATCTCCACCCTAGGATAGGGGCGTGACGAATGTTCGGGAAGACACACCGCCCTTGCAATGCTGTCCGCCCTGGAGCACAAGTTTACAACACCTCGCATACGGATTCAACATGATATACTGTGGTGCTAAGCTCACTGGCTGATCGTAAACAACAGTTGCCAGAGAAAATGATCACTAGGTTAACATGAAGTGTAGCGAGGTTTAGTTAATGGTTCTCTCGCATCTACAGAATGATCATTTTACCTGAGGGAGACGTAATGTGAGTGTGAGCCACCTTGAACCTGCAGGTAAACAAAGACTGAGAAGAATGATAAAGAGAATTTGGAGAAACGGTTGAGAGAACCTTAGGGAGAATATTGATGGGTTGTGTGGTGGTGGTGGTGGTAGTGATGGTGATATTGGTTGTTGTGGTAGTTCTAATGATGGTGGTGGTGTGGGTTGTGGTAGTGGAGGTGTTGGTTGTGGTGAACGGTTGTGTGGTTTGTGGTGGAGGTGTGGAGTGTGGTGGTAGTGACGGTGATATTGGTTGTTGTGGTAGGTTATTCTTTTTTCTTTTTGAGGATTAGCCACGGGCAGAGGTCACTGACCCACATCAGGGCCTGAGGGCGAAAGGTAATAATAATAATAATAATAATAATAATAATAATAATAATAATAATAATAATAATAATAATAATAATAATAAAGAAATACAAAAGTGAAAAAAGATCAAGAGAAAAACAATATATGTATGTTGTGTTGTCAGTGGTAAGAGAAACAATTGAGACCTACAATTGTGTGTAAATGAGGCAGAGAGTCAGATCAGCAACCTGGGACTTGGTCACAATATTCATTGTGCCATATGGCAGCAGGGTCTCCATATGTCTTCCAATATCTTCCCAGGGTAGTACCTCCTGTTTGGTAGCTGCCTGCTACCTCCTAGTTATAATGATGGTGGGTTTGGGTGGTGTTGGTGGTGGTGGTGGTGAGGGTGGTGGTGGTGGTAGTGGTGATAATGGTGGTGTGGTGGGTGAGTGATAATGGTGGTGTTGGTGGTGGTTGTGGTGATAATGGTGGTGTTGGTGGTGGTGGTGGTGGTAGTGGTGGTGTTGGTGGTGGTAGTGGTGATAATGGTGGTGTGGTGGTAGTGATGATAATGGTGGTGTTGGTGGTGGTAGTGGGTGATAATGGTGGTGTTGTTGTGGTGGTAGTGGTGATAATGGTGGTGGTAGTGGTGATAATGGTGGTGTTGTTGGTGGTAGTGGTGATAATGGTGGTGTTGTTGGTGGTAGTGGTGATAATGGTGGTGGTAGTGGTGATAATGGTGGTGTTGGTGGTGGTGTGGTGATAATGGTGGTGGTGAGTGGTGATAATGGTGGTGTTGTTGGTGGTAGTGGTGATAATGGTGGTGTTGTTGGTGGTAGTGGGTGATAATGGTGGTGGTAGTGGTGATAATGGTGGTGTTGGTGGTGGTAGTGGTGATAATGGTGGTGTTGTTGGTGGTAGTGGTGATAATGGTGGTGGTAGTGGTGATAATGGTGGTGTTGTTGGCGGGTGGTAGTGGTGATAATGGTGGTGGTAGTGGTGATAATGGTGGTGTTGGTGGTGGTAGTGGTGATAATGGGTGGTGTTGTGGTGGTAGTGGTGATAATGGTGGTGGTAGTGGTGATAATGGTGGTGTTGTTGGTGGTAGTGGTGATAATGGTGTGGTAGTGGTGATAATGTGGTGGTGTTGGTGGTGGTAGTGGTGATAATGGTGGTGTTGTTGGTGGTAGTGGTGATAATGGTGGTGGTAGTGGTGATAATGGTGGTGTTGTTGGTGGTAGTGGTGATAATGGTGGTGGTAGTGGTGATGATGGTGGTGTTGGTGGTGATAATGGCTGCCTTAAGAGGGACCCGCCCACTGTGACATTAAACTGGACTCCGCCTCACCCACCTCTCTCCTCTCCGATATACAACATCATACACCTGTCCTGGCTCGTGTATACACCTGTCCTGGATAGTGCATACACCTGTCCTGGCTAGTGTATACACCTGTTCACTGTAGGCAGAAAATAGACTGAAGGAATGACGGAGAGACAGGCAAAGCATATACTTCACACAGGCAAACTGAACACATAGTATATTCTGGTTTCGTGATATATATACTGTAGGTCAGGTTAGGTCAGGTTAGGTTAGGTTAGGTTAGGGGCTTGATATTGCTAGGGACACACACACACACACACACACACACACACACACACACACACACACACACACACACACACACACACCTCATGTACCCTTGAACCACTAAAATCGTCTCAGAATCATTGAACGAAACGAACCAGAGTGAAAAGAGATACTCGAAGTGTCAGAATCTTTCAATTGATACAAAATAAAAATCTTAAACTAAAAAATAAAAAATTAAAACAATTAAAAATCACTCCATGAAAACCAAAATTTCGATCCCAAAATCACCGAACGAAACGAAAAAAAAACGAGTTGTGTTAAAATATCCGAACGAAACGAAATTGGTTGGAAAGACAAGAGTTGGATTTTGGGAAGCCAGTTGGACGGGTGGTGAAGATTACATCAGACCTTCCTTTTTCGGCCAAAGTTCGACCTGGAGTTGGACGGAATCTTGCCTTATACGTGGACCAGACTCGCTCCCGATACAATCCTCGGCTAATGAAGAGTTTGATGGTTGAGGGTAACAATGTGGACAAAATGACATTAACGATGGCCTGGTGGATAGTGTGGTAGAGGACAATGACGGGGCCTGATGGCGGTGGTGGTGGTGGTGGCGAGTGGTAGAAATGGTGATAGGGTGGAAAGGGAGAATAGGAGGAGGAAAATAGGCTAGAAAGGAAGAGGAGAGAGAAAGGGAGGCTGGGAAGGGAGAGAATGGCGAAAAGAGAAGGTAGAAAGGGGAACAGAGAAAAGAAGGGAGTTTTCTCACAGATTCGCACAATAATTACGACCCACATCTGGTAGATAAAAAAAAATCCAATTTGACGTCTGGTTCTTTGACGACAATTATCTTCGACGTCACAATTATCTTCGACGTCACAATTATCTTCGACGTCACAATTATCTTCGACGTCACAATTATCTTTAGAAGGTAATGGATGTTTGCCGTCTTGTCTCATCTAAGTAAGCCAGTTTGAAACAACATTCTGCGGACGCTACTTTTAAAACCTCCATCTCTGTACCGTGGCTTGAGTCAGCTCATCAGATCCCGTTCTCATGTCTGGTTGGGGACGAAAATCAACGTAGGAACCATTGAAGAATCCTCGTTTGTGTCGTAGCCTAAGTGAGTCAGTCCTATGCACTCTCACACGGCTCCAATTTGGGGCTGAAATGCAACCTTTTTCAGAACCCAGTTGACGTCAGAGGTGAGTTAGGGTGGAGTTGTTGACGCCAGAGTTGAGTTAGGGTGGAGTTGTTGACGTCAGAGTGAGTTAGGGTGGAGTTGTTGACGTCAGAGTTGAGTTAGGGTGGAGTTGTTGACGTCAGAGTTGAGTTAGGGTGGAGTTGTTGACGTCAGGTTGGTTGAGGTGGAGTTATTGTCGGTGAGTTAGAGTTGGAGTTGTTGACGTCAGAGGTGAGTTAGGGTGGGTTGTTGACGTCAGAGGTGAGTTAAGTGGATTGTTGACGTCAGAGTTGAGTTAGGTGGATTGTTGACGTCAGAGTTGATTGGTTGATTGTTGGTGCAGGAAGAGGGTGGAGCGATAACTGGGAAAAGCAGAGGAGCACGAGCCAGGGACCCTCTAACCCTGGACTACACCGCGCGATTATCTCAAAGGTCTTGGCTAGCGTCAACACCAACTTCCACTCGGGTTCCAATATTTTGCTGGGTTTTAAGTTGATATAGTTTCTTCTTTTAAAAAAAAAAACATTAATTATCATGAATTTGAGAGTTAATATAATTTATTCTTTGTATGTTACGATTAATATTTTGTTTATAACACACACTACCACGTACACCAAACGAAAATCAACACCATCGTGGCTTTATTGTAGTCTGTCAGAATGTAATCAAAACACACCCTCGAGTGAAGCAATATGCAGTCTGGGTTTTATTGTGTGTGTGTGTGTGTGTGTGTGTGTGTGTCGGAGACTAACCAACCGAGGAGACACCAATGTAAACAAATAAATCGTATCGGCGTCAGTGTACATTGTTAAAGCGAAGGGAAAATGTTATCAGTGATAAGCTGCAGGCATGTATGTTGTATACCTGGACGACGATCACACAAGACTGCCACTGTTTTGTACGCGATGACAAA
>NW_024756871.1:2954230-3189219 GCF_018991925.1 Homarus americanus
TCACCAGCCCTTCCTAGTTCTTCCCAGTTCTTCCTAGCCCTCCTAAGCTCTCCCCAGCCCCTTCAGCCCTCCCTCCCATCCCCACCACCGACCTTGGCCCCCTGAAGGAGCACCAGCCGTGATGAACTTCCTCCGGGGTGACGGGAGTGAGACGGGAGGGTGACAGGTGATACTCCCACCAATAATTGTCTTGTCAATCGCTGTGTACGTCCTTATGGTCTCCTCTGTCACTCCTGAGGGCGGCGGTGACGGGGCTGACGGTGAACCAAAGAGTAAGATCCGATGACTGACAGACAGACATAACGAATGGGAACTCTTGTTGGTGTCCGGGGGAGGTGGAGGGTATTCACCACGAGGCGGTGATCCCATAGCGGTGTGTCAGCAGGATTTACAAGATGTTTTTGCCATATTATTTCTCGCCTCTCCGGGAGTTTTTCTCCATTAGATCCAACTTTACATGACAATAATCCGCCCATACTCGACGGGGCCCTACTGGCCCTCCACGCCACCAGGAATAACACTACAAGATATGACGTGGAGGAGTGTATGGCACCTGGACCCCTGCCTGGGCCCTCGACCCCTATCTGAGGTAGTACGTGGGGTGTGGACCCCTGGTTAAGGGAACATGTGGGGCCTGGACCCCGAATAAGGGAACATATAGACCACGGACCCGTATTTGAGGTGGTATGTGGGGTGCAGACCCCCGGTTAAGGGAACATGTGGGGCCTGGTAGTCAAACAGTACTCGGAGTACTTGCCTGAGCCATAATGCCAGACGCTGGCCCACGGTCACGCATCACTGTTGACTCCTTTGTCGATTACTGAAACGGAAAAGTGCCGTAAAAGGCAACACCTCGACCACCACAATACACCCGAGGATTAAATGACACGCGGAATTTGGATACTTGTCATCAACGAGGGAAGACGGAGGAAATGTGTGGTGGTCCAGTGGTCGGTGGCGGCCAGGTAAACACCACCATGTCTCACAGGTAATGCACCTGCCTCCACACCTGTTCTTTTTCACACCTGTTGTCTTGTTCTGGAGCACCACACACATCTGTTGATACTTGTATGAGGAAACAAAGTGATAAAGATCAAAATACATATAGAAACATAGACAAAAATGTGAATATATGTAACAGTATTTATTATTTATTTATTGGATGTACAGAAGCAAGAAGTTCAAAATATGTAAATTGTATCAATATTATGTAAACTACACACAGTATATACAGCATATAGTGAGGTGGGAGAGCGTCGTTTAACAAAATCTTTCAGATAAATAAATGTTTATAACTATTTATTAGTTAGATATTGAGAAAAATACGTGTTAACATAAGAGAAATAATTACATTTGTCGTTTTGAAAAGAATTCCGCGAACCAGACAGTTCCACAAGTATCTAGAAAATAATAATCTTTAAATTCACGTTGATGATACAAAGAAAATTTTAAAATCAAGCGACAGAGTCCCTTAAATATTGTAGTTTTATTTCACACATTGTTATAACCAAGGTGTTCGGGGATCATTTATAACATTAACAAAGCCTGAGGCAACGGGAACTGATGGATCCGAATTAAAGTCCATATAACAACATTGTCTATATATATATATATATATATATATATATATATATATGTGTGTGTTGTGTGTGTGTTTTAAAGACTATATTATCACCCATCAGTATATAACTATCAAGAGTCAGTTTATGAGAGATATATATACCACCTTGATATATATAGTCAAATTTGTACACACACACACACTATTACATACATACTGTACACACAGTTGTACAGGTGACCACATATACGTTACGTTAAACACACACACACATGGGTGGCTCGTGTCAGTGTTTGTTCATCTCTCTTGTAAGACTTGAAGAAACCGGCAAATACCTGTAGTGATGATTCCCTACCTTCTCTCCTCCCTCTTCCCTCCTTTCCTCCTTTCTCCCTCCCTCTTTTCTCCCTCCTTTTCCTACCTTCTCTCCTCCTCTTCCTCCTTTCCTACCTTCTCTCCCTCCCTCTCTCCTCCTTTCCCTACCTTCTCTTCCTCCCTCTCCCTCCTTTCCCTACCTTCTCTCCTTCTCTCCCCTCCTTTCCCCTACCTTCTCTCCTCCCTCTCTTCCTCCTTTCCCCTTTCTCTCCCTCTCTCCCTCCTTTCCCTACCTTCCTCTCCCTCCCTCTCTTCCTCCTTCCCCTACCTTCTCCCTCCTCTCTCCCTCCTTTCCTCCTTCTCTCCTCCCTCTCTTCCTCCTTTTCCTTCCTCCTCTCTTCCCTCCTTTCCTTCCTCCCTCTCTCCCTCCTTTCCCTACCTTCTCTCCCTCTTTTTTTTTTTTTTTTTCTCTCCTTTCCCCTTCTCTCCCCCTCTCTCCCTCCTTCCCTACCTTTCTCCCTCTTTCCTCCTTTCCCCTTCTCTCCCTCTCTCTCCCCCTTTCCTTACCTTCCTCCCTCCTCTCCCTCCTTCCTTCCTTCCTCCCTTCCTGCTCCTCCGTTCCTCTCTTCCCCATTGTGTCCCACCACCACCCCAGCCCGTCGACGTGCAGGGTATTGATGTCAGTGCAGGTAGCTGTTACTGGGTGTGTGAGCTCAGGAAGGTTTGGTGTCCAGGTTCTGAGGTTTACTGAAGAAACTCTTATTAACCTTCCTTGTTATGTGACACTTTAAGTTATCTCTGTTGGCAGATCAATTAAGAGTGACGTCATTTAAGAACTAATGAAGGATTCCTTTAAGATACTTTACAAAAATGTGATGAACTTTAACTAAACTCACAAGAGCCGTCACCAGGTAGGTAGGTAGGTAGGTAGAGTCTCTCCTTGTTAAGTCAATAAAAAGCTTGAGGTGAGGAGTCTGTTGAGTAACCATAACCTCCGTGAGAATATGGGAGAAGACGCTTCCAAAAAAAAGAGTCATCGCGGGAAGACATTTTTGCTAATTGCTCTGACTGAGTCATTGTTCCGCTGAAATTAAGGGTCAATGTTGTATTTTTAGCGAGTGTTTGTCCTGTGGAGTTCCTTTACTGCGTACGTTGTGAGCGTTCCTTGTTACTTGTACACCTGCTGATGATGTTACCTCTACCTTCCATGTTGTACACCTGTTAACACCTATGGGCAGGTGCTGGGGGGTGGGTGAGGGTAGGCGTGTGTGGGAGACAGTAAGCGAAGGTTGGGCGTGTGTGTGTCGGTCGTATTGATCTTGGTATAAGGTATCGTGGTCAGTACCCGCGAGTGTGTGCTCACCCGATACTTGCTCCACCGATCATCTTACACAACTGGTCCACTGCCGCAGTCGCCGCCACTGCCGCAACCGACTCCACTGATGCCACCATTGCCGCAGCCACATTACAACCACCACCACTAAACACACACACACACACAGTAGCATCTAACCCCAACTGTCTTTGAACTAAACATTTAAACCTTTGTTCTTGTTGAGTTTAATTAAAAAAAACACCAGTTAATGCAGCAGACAGCTAGAGGGGTGAGGCGCTGAAGACGTCCTCTGTGCTGACGGTGTGTGAGGCACGAGTTGTTGACACCCTCCACGTCGAGGTCGAGGTCATCCTCCAGGTATAGACTCGGGTGTACTGACCACCACTAGGATGTTCTTAACCCCTTGAGGACGATGGTTCTATCCCTCGAGGCTGGTATACTAACCTAACCTACTATCCGAGGGCTGGTAGCTTATATAAACGTCTTGTATATTAACTTAACCCTTAACCTAACTGCCTTAGTTTCTCCAGAGGTAGAGAGTTGCAGCTCGAGTTCTTGAGCTTCACCGTCAAGGTCCTGCTCGACGGTACTCCTCCAAATACCGAAATATACAGAATGGGGAATTAGACCCACTTGGAGTCATGTAATTAAGGGATAATGAGATAATGGTAGAGGCGTGTAATGGGTTAATGGGGTATGGGGGGGGCAGGGAGGGGCAGGGGCAGGAGGGAAGGCAGAACAGTGGTGGAATGAGATTAAAATTTTCGTCCTTGTGTGAGGATTTTGGTAGAAAAAGAGAGAGAGAGACAGTGAGAGAGAGAGACCTAAGACCTCACTCAATCGCCTGTACGTCATAAAGTGCAAGGAACCAGCTAGATTAAGACGTCCATGTATGGCTTCAGTGACGGAACACACACACACACACACACACCGTCTTGCTGAACCCAAATTCAACACTACCCCTCCTCCTCCCCTACCTCCCCTCCCTACTTCCCCACTCCCCCCCTCCTCCCCCTCCTCCCCCCCCTCGTGGTAACACAAGACTAAGAGAACGGATCAAGTTACGGTATAGTCTCGGTACTCTGTGGAAGCCATCTTGGTCAGCCAGTTCTTGTGTTGTGGTGTTTGTAGAAGTGAACCCCTTGAGGACGATGACTTAACCTTGAGGACGATGGCTTAACCCCGCAGGGACGATGATTTAACCCCTTGAGGACGATGACTTAACCCCGCGAGGACTGATATTCACCTTGAGGACGATGACTTAACCTCTTGAGAACGATGACCTAACCTCTTGAGAACGATGACTTAAGCTAAGCAGTTAAGTTAGATTAGATTAGGTTAGGTTCCCGAGCATGACAGTCTGTCTCCGCCCGCCATACTGAACAATGTTACTCCAGTTCTGTCCCGTAGTATCGTATGTCTCCTTCCACCTCTTACTGTCGCAATTTTGCCTCACTCTCCCTTAAGGTCCATTCAGGGTCTTCACAAAGGGCTTTTCTTGTGGTATTTGCCCGCCATCCTGAGTCTGCCCTACCCGGCACTCCGCCCTTAGCTGACTTAACCACCGCGAGCCATGAGTAGGGTGCCTTATATATGACCTCCCTCCTACCCCCTCCCACTCTGCTGTTAACTGAATCTGTGGTCTGTTGCTACTGCTGTTGTTGAAGCTTCACACCTCTTACTACTGCTGCTGTTGTTGCTGTGGGCGTGCAGCATCGTGTGGACTGTGGGGCGTGATGCGGCGTCTCTGTATCTGGCCAGTTTGTTTACTAATAAGGAGAATATCATAGCTCGTGCGAGGTCGACCTGTTGATGGTCTTACCTGCCTGCTGATGAGGACCCTTACCTGGCCTCCACCTCACCTCACATTGTTCTGTACTCAGCCCGTGTCCTGTACTCAGCCTGTGTCCTGCAGCCTACTCCAGCTGGCGTTCTGTGTGTACTCAGCCTGTCTTGTACCCCAGCTGACGTTCTATTCTGTACTCAGCCTGCGTCTGTACTCAGCCCGTGTCCTGTACTCAGCCTGTGTCCTGTACTCAGTCGAGATAAAATTCCTTGATATTTTAGATTCTCTTCTTGGATGATTTTACTAATAATAGATGACACAGATAAGACTAACCTGTTGTGACCCCCCTATGACCTTACTTGACCTCCTGTGGCTTTCCGTGACCTTGCATAAACCTCCATAACTTCCCATGGCCCCTTTCGTGACCTGCCGCCTTCTGCGACCTGTAGGATTTCTGAAACACACACCAAAACAAAAGCATGTTAAGTGCATGACAAATATTAGGAATGATGGCCAGGGTTATACAGCGTCATGCATGATAATGGCTGCATGACCACTGAACACACATGCTCCCTTCCCTCCCTCACCTCCTGCCCTCTCACCTGCCCTCCTGCCCTCTTCCTTCTTTTCCACCCTCATCTTCCCTCCTCTTCCCTCACGTGCCCTCTTCCTCCCTCCTCCTCCCTCACCTGCCCTCGTCCTCCTTCACCTCCCTCTCACCCCTTCCTTCCTCCCACCTGCTCTCTCTCCTTCACCCCCAGTGTACATAACCCAGACATTAATCGCTAGTGATTACACTGAGCCCAAAGCACACACACACACACACACACACACACACACACACACACACACACACTCAAGAGGCGGCCAATACCATTAGAATAAGAGGTGGAGCTGGAGACAACCACCCACACACACACACACACACACACACTTGTATACAAAACATGTCATTACCCTTAGAATCTGTTCATTATTTACATCACCTCCTCATCCCTCCTCCCTCATCCTTCACCCTTATACTCTCACCTCCCTCATCCCTCCTCCCTCATCCTTCACCCCTTATCTCTCACCTCCCTATCCCTCCTCATCCTTCACCCCTTATACTCACCTCCTCATCCCTCCTCCCTCATCCTTCACCCTATCTCTCCCACCTCCCTCATCCCTCCTCCTTCACCCTTATACTCTCCACCTCCCTATCCCCTCCTCCTCATCCTTCACCCTTATCTCTCACCTCCCTCATCCCTCCTCCTCATCCTTCACCCTTATACTCTCTCCCTCATCCCTCCTCCCTCATCCTTCACCCTTATACTCTCACCTCCCCTCATCCCTCCTCCCCTCATCCTTCACCCTTATACTCTCACCTCCTCATCCCTCCTCCCTCATCCTTCACCTTATACTCTCACCTCCCTCATCCCTCCTCCCTCATCCTTCACCTTTCTCTCACCTCCCTCATCCCTCCTCCCTCATCCTTCACCCTTCTCTCACCTCCTCATCCCTCCTCCCTCATCCTTCACCTTATACCTCACCTCCCTCATCCCTCCTCCCTCATCCTTCCCTTTCTCTCCCCCTCCCTCATCCCTCCTCCCTCATCCTTCACCCTTATCTCTCCCTCCGTCATCCCTCCTCCCTCATCCTTCACCCTTATATCTCTCACTTCCCTCATCCCTCCCTCATCCTTCACCCTTATACTCTCACCTCCTAATCCTGATACCCTCATCTCCTCTCACTCCATCCTCTCACCCTATCTCTCACCACTATCTCTCACCTATTCTCCACTATCTCTCCCCACTATCTCTCCTGCTATCTCCTGCTATCTCTCACCACTATTTCTCACCACTATCTCTCCCCACTATCTCTCACCACTATCTCTCACCATTATCTCTCTCTCCCTATCTCTCACCACTATCTCCTATCTCTCACCACTATCTCTCACCACTATCTCTCACCACTATCTCTCCACCACTATCTCTCACCACTATCTCTCCCCACTATCTCTCCACTATCTCTCACACTATCTCTCACCACTATCTCCTATCTCCACCACTATCTCTCACCCTGCAATCCTACCATAATGTCTCTCACTCACGATCAGATTTACCCTGAACGTAAAATCGGTGCATAAATGAGACGTTTATCACCTTTGACCTGACCACAAACTGCCCGGCTAATACAAAATTTTATCATCTTTTTCAGGTCAATATATAACGAAGATAATTACCTGGAGGCCACAAATTAACAGGTAAGGTCAGGTGAGTTTTAATTTTCTATTTGGGAGATTTTTTTTCCCAGGTATAAGAAGAGTTATGCTGGAAATTGTGTGTTAACTGTTTTTTTTCCTAGGATGTTTTCTGGAAGGTAGTGATGTTCTATCTATCTATCTGTCTGTCTGTCTGTCTGTCTGTCTGTCTAATAATAATAATAATAATAATAATAATAATATTTTCTCTTTATAGACACCTCCTCCCCCCTTCCATCAAACATAACAGAGACCAGCTGTACAAACACGTAGGAACAAATTAGTGGTACAGGTGACTCTCTGGTGGGGTGGGGAAGTGGGGCAGGGGAATGAGGTAAGAGGCAGGGCGAGGGTGGGGGCGGGGTGGGGTTGGGCCTTGTGTTGCAAGGTCGTGTTGAAGATGCAAACAAAACTTTATTCTGTAATTACAACACAAAGTTCCAGCGTTCGTCGAGATGTTGGTCGAGCATTAGCGCAGAGGGTCAACACGCGCCCTAGGTGTTTACCGATTCAGAACTGCGAGGTGTTGTTTGTGTGGGAGGTGGGGGGGGAGGGTGTAGTGGGGGTGGGTGTCAGGGGAATGGGTGGAGTGTAGGAGATGTGAGTGGGTTTATATTTTAGGCGTTGTACAGTACATGTATGCGTACACATGTATAGCACCTGTATGTACCTGTAGGTCAGTGTGTGTGTGTGTGTGTGTGTGTGTGTGTTAGTTGTACACCTGCTGACAGACATTCATCTGATGCATTCACACACACACACACACACACACACCATCAAACTCAGTAAGAATGACAGTGATTTATACCTGGTGTGAGGCCGCCTTCTCACCTGTCCAAAAAACCAAGAGATTTAAAACCTCGACGTCAAAATCATTTAATTGACCCCCAAAATATTTCCCAGAAACACAAACACCAGAGAGTCGATTCCTTCCCAAAATCAATCTGGACTTTGGACCTTATGATTCAACTATAGTATAGTTCGTTCTTGCCCCCTCAGACTCAGGTGTCCAGATGAGCGTGTAATCTGAGCTTGATGTTCTAATGAGTGTTGCATTATCTTTCCGTCTGTCTGGCTGTTTTTTTATAAGGTCGATGTTTACTTGTCCACACTGGTAAATAATTGGTCACTGAAAGAGAGGTACAGTGGGGCAGCTCCCCTACACCTCCCTCACCTCCCCACCCCCTCACCCCCCTCCCTCCCCCACCCCTCACCCCCTCACCTCCCCCACCCCTCACCCCCCTCACCTCCCCACCCCTCACCCCCCCTCACCTCCCCCCCCCTCACCCCTCACCTCCCCCACCCCTCACCCCCCCTCCCACCTCCCCACCCCTCCCCCCCCCTCACCTCCCCCACCCCTCCACCCCCCCCTCCCTCCCCCACCCCTCACCCCCCTCACCTCCCCCACCCCCTCACCCCCCCCTCCTCCCTCACCCCTCACCCCCCTCCACCTCCCCACCCCTCCCCCTCCCTCCCTCACCCCTCACCCCTCACCTCCCCCACCCCTCCTCCCCTCCCTAGGTGGTTGGCTCTTCCTGTGTGAGTAATGAGAATTTTATGAGCTGGTTTAGTGGTTCCTGTGATGTATAGGTGTAATGATGACTTGTTTGTGTGTGTGTGTGTGTGTGTGTGTGTGTGTGTGTGTGTGTGTGTGTGTGTGTGTGTGTGTGTGTAGACAGACACAGTATATAATCCCACTAGAGACAAAACATTAATGAACCTCAGTTGGTAATTCTTGTTGAGGACTTCGCTGTGTTCCTGAGCCAGCACATGAAGTGTCTTCCTGTTTGCTGGGGAGTGTTTGCTGCCTCAGTCCTTGTTGTTGATGGTGTACACAGCCTCCACCACACTCCACATCCTTCACTTCCTCTGTGGTAAACGAGGGGTCTAGCCTTAACCTAACCTAACCTAACCTTAGGGAGAGAACAAATGAGTGAAGGAGGGAGGAGATGAGGCGAATGAAGGAAGGAGGGAGGAAGAGAGTGAGAGAGGGAGTGGAGACGAGCCACACCCACTGAGATCATAGTATAATATTATCTGGTTTGGCTTCACCTGTGTATGTATGTATGTCTGTATATGTATATGTGTGTGTGTGTATATGTATGAATGTATCTGTGTGTGTCTGTGTGTGAGTGTATGTTATGAATGCATGTATCTCTATGTGATTGTGTGTGTGTGTGTGTGTGTGTGTGTGTGTGTGTGTGTGTGTGTGTGTGTTTGTGTGTGTGTACGGTGTTCCAATCTTCAAAACACCTACACACGAACATCAGCTGATCGATGTAAACAGTATGTAAACAACAGCATCCATCACCTCAGCTATACTTCACGACTCACCACACTCACAAAAGATCAACATTACAGACTTAGATGACTTTTAACGCGTGGATAGCGTGTGGATAGCGTTGTGCGTATTGGATAGCGTGCAGGGTCACACACACACACATACATGATCTCGTGGTGGCTTTAAAGATGATGACCACGTAAAGAAAATGTAAAATAGAGGTTGTTTATGTATTTTAACCCCCGCCATCTGCCTTAGTGATGGAGGTCTATTATCTGTCTCTTTTGGTGTTTGTTTGTTTGGGTTTAGGCTTTTTAGTTGTTTGTTTTGTTGTTTTGTTTGTAATTCTTTTTATTTGTTTTGTTATTTATTTATTTTTTGTTTAGGGTGTTTTTTGCGTATCTGGAGGTCTTGCCGCCTATTAGTACCCATGCCACCCACCACTAGCCACCCACTAATCTCTGGAGGTCTTGCCACCTATTAGTACCCATGCCACCCACCACTAGCCACCCACTAATCTCTGGAGGTCTTGCCGCCTATTAGTACCATGCCACCCACCACTAGCCACCCACTAATCTCTGGAGGTCTTGCTTGCATGCCCACCACACTAGCCACCACTTTTGGTGTTAGTACCATGCACCCACCACTAGCACCCACTAATCTCTGGAGGTCTTGCCGCCCATTAGTACCCATGCCACCCACCACTAGCCACCCACTAATCTCTGGACGTCTTGCCGCCCACTAGTACCCGTGCCACCCACCACATGCCACCCACCAGCACTAAGCCGTTGACCCGCGGGTGGGTTAGGTCGGCGTATGGTAATATATGTAAAGAACCATCACTTAATATACACCAGGTATAGTGAAACCTCCATTTAGCGGACTGTATGAAGAGAAAAGTCCATTATATCAAGGGTCCGTTAAATGTGGAACCTCTTAATAACGGACTATATAGAGGTGAAAGTCCGTGTTATGGAGGTTATACTGAATTATATTTATGGTTAATTAACGCCTCATATATCTCCATTAATCACCTGGTCACTACCTTAACTTCTCCTTAACTACCGTAGGCGTTATGAGGTTGTGTGTGTGTGTGTGTGTGTGTGTGTGTGTGTGTGTGTGTATAGCTCAAGTCCAACTGCAGGTATACGAGTATTAATCAACCCCCATTCCCCCTTCCCCTCCTCCCTCACTCCCCTCTCCTCCCATCCCTACCTCCCTCCTCCCCATCCCCTCCCCCTCCCCCTCCCTCCCCCTCCCCCTCCCTCCCCTCCCCCTCCCTCCCTCCCCTACCTCCCTCCCCCTCCCCTACCTCCCTCCCCTCCCTACCTCCCTCCCTCTCCCCATCCCCCTCCCCTCCCCTACCTCCCTCCCCCCTCCCCTACCTCCTCCCCTCCCCCTCCCCCTCCCCTCCCCCTCCCCCTCCCCCTCCTCCCTCCCTCCCTCCCCTCCCCATCCCCTCCCCTCCCCCACCTCCCTCCCCTCCCCTCCTCCTCCCCCTCCCCTACCTCCCTCCCCTCCCCATCCCCTCCCCTAACTAGTGGGGACAGAACACGAGTGATAATGTCATTTACACAAACCTCACTCGAGTTATCACATCCTCCCTACCCCCCACCCACCCACCCTCCTCCCCCACACACCCCTCCCACAACCACCCCCCTTCCACCTCCCACCACCCACCTTCCACCACACCCTCCCACAACACCCCCTTCCACACACACCCTCCCACACACACCCACCTCCCCACACACCTCCACTGGAGAACTAATAAATTCAGTATTATCCAGCCAATACAACCAAGTCGACGCAGATATTATACTCATAAACTCACACGGCCAAAAGGCAGCTGAGGAACTGAAAATATTTGATTACATGATCCATAAATCCAATCTATCAGAGGAGCCAAATGACGGGGTGGCCATCGCCGTAAAAAGAGATGCCCACCACAGAATCATAGACGACTTCACCTCTGAAACTCTCGCGGTTCAAATCAAGTTGACCACAGGGCCAATCATAATAGTCACAACCTACCTCCCACCACGCAGGGACTACCTGCCTTACGGGTACTTCCACAGACTCCTCTCATACCACCACCCAACCTACATCATTGGAGACATGAACGCCAGACATCCTCTACTAGATGGTAAGAGGACAACTAACAATGTTGGAAGAGGCCTCGCTGGCTTCATAACAAACAAAAAAGCCCAACTAATAGGCCCAGACTTCCCCACGTTCTACAGAAGGAACTCAGCCACTACTCCAGATATAGCAATAACAAACGGCAGATGCTTCCACAACTATCTCTTTGAACAAGGCCCTGTAACCTCCAGCGACCACCTACCTATAATCATGACCATCTCAGCAACACCAATAACTATACCAGCTCCACCACGGAGAATCGCCAAGCAGACCGACTGGGACTTATTCAACGAAAAAGCTACAGCCGAACTTGAGGCCAAGGGCATGACAATCCTGCAGACCATAGACAGTCAGCCGGTGAACATAATAGACGAAGAAATCAACACATGGTGTGAAGCCATAGGAACAGCCTACCAGGAGGCCACGCCTCTCAAACGCAACAGAACTCTCCCCCACCCACAACAGACGCCAGAACTCATAGCCCTCACAAACCAGTTCCAACTGCTACAACAGAGAGCCGAGACCCATGGTTGGGACATCGTAAGCTGCAATACATACAGAAGAATCCGGGAGGAAATAAAAACAAGATCTCTGGAACAAAGCAACCTTAAATGGGCCGAAATAGTTGAACAACTCTCACATACATACAACGATCCAGGAGAATTCTGGCATCGAGTTAAGAGATTGAAAGGTTGCAGCCGTAACGAGTCATCATATATAACTGACCACGCAGGAAGTAAAATATATGACGACCAAGACAAAGACCCATATTGAGGGACATATGGAGGAACATCTTCCGAATCACAAATGAAGAGAACAGGGGATTCGATGGTACCCACGAGGAGCTCGTCCTTGATGAACTCCGGGGCCAGACACACCGCACTCAGCCTTCCCCTGAAATCATATGGGAGGATCTGAGAGCGGACAGCCCATTGTCCAAACCAATCACCTCGGAAGAACTCAACAGAGCCATCTCCAATACCAAAAATAAAGCCCCTGGTTATTCAGGCATCACCAAGGAGATCCTCAGCCACATAAACAACCCGACCATGGAGAGACTGAGAACCACAATGAACGCTTGCCTGGCCTCGGGTTACTTCCCAACTAAATTCAAAGAGGACATTATTACCCTAACACCAAAACAAGGAAAGAACCCCGCCGTCCCACTAAACTACAGACCGATCTCCGTCCTCGAAGTACCTGGAAAAATCCTAGAAAAAATCATCAATAACCGTCTGAGAAATCACCTGGAAACAACAAACAGAGTCAACTGTAGACAATTCGGGTTCAGGAAAGGGAAGTCCACCACAACAGCGATAGCCCTGGCATGTGAAAACAGAGCCAGAGCCGCGGCGAGTGGTAGACAATGTAAATCACCCATAAATGGGACAGGGTAGGCTGTCTAGTGCCTGTACCGACAGACAATAACTAACCCATGACACAACCCTAACACACTATTAGCTTAGCTGGGCGGTCAGCCCGCCCTCTCTTACCTCCTCCTGAATTTCTTCAATTTCCGAACTATAACTTCCTTCCCCCCACCTCTAATCTTCCTTCATTCCTCCTTTCAATACAAAAAAAAAAACTCCACCACACACCCTCCCACCCACCCCCACACACACACCCTCCCACACCTCCACCACAACCACCCACCCCTCCACTACACACCCTCCCACAACCACCACACACCCTCCCACCCACCCCCACACACACACCCTCCCACACACACCCTCCCACACACACCCTCCCACACACACCCTCCCACACACACCCTTTACCTCACCTATGGAGCCTAATTAACGTCTCCAGCGGCCAGTGACTGATGGCAGACGATGTGTTGATATAACTACCTACAACAATATGTTCACCACCTTCATGTATGTAAAGTGTGTGTGTGTGTGTGTGTGTGTGTGTGTGTGTGTGTGTGTGTGTGTGTGTGTGTGTGTGTGTGTGTGTGTGTAACATGTGTGTGTGTATGTGTGTGTGTGTGTGTGTGTAACGTACAGAATCATAAAACAAAAACTTATCGTTAATAAAAATCATGAATTATAATGACCAACCATCATATATCTACCTTCGTCCGTTAAATAAAGGTTTCACATTTAGCGGACACCTCGATTTAACGGACTCCTCTCCATATAGTCCGTTAAATAGAGGTTTTCATTATACCCCAAGAGGACCTGGAGATCAATTCAATAACCCAACATTTTATCTTCACTGTTTGTATGGAGTTACGAGCCATCTTGCAGCAGTAACTTTGTCTATTATAAATATCCCGACAAGTACCAGAGATTTAATGAGTTTTAAGGTTAACTATTGATATGCTGATCCACTCTCACAACGGAGGCGCTGAAGGGGTAGCCGGCGAGACCTCAATGGACCTTGTTATTACTGCGGCTGTCACGAATTGCATTATAGCCACCGAGCCGACACTAATACAAGGTTGATTTTCATTGTAGGTGGTATCATGATAAGGGTATGAATATGAATGAGGCGTCTGTTTATGTCTATCCCACTCTCCTTGGTTAGTCAGAGGATAGGAGAGTGTAAGGGGGAGGGTATCTGGTCCTTATGTTCAGAACCTTATATTGTGATTGGAATAGTAATGATCTGACCATCCTTGGCTAGTCAGGGATAGATCTGATACACACAGAGGGCGCCGTTCTACTCTTTTTTTTTTTTGGGCTAACACTTAATAACAATTTCACGTGGCGTACAACCAAACAGGATATTTCTGATTCGCGTGAGTAAGTTTTAGAAATTTGTGTGTGTTTGCGTGTGTGTGTGTGTGTGTGTGTGCTGTTTGTGTTTTACAGAGAGAAAGTAGTTGTAGTATTAGTAATGGTTACTTCTCGCGTGTGGAAATTTTATAAGTTGCTTGCGTGTGTGTTTACTTTCCTCCCGTGTGTGTGTGTGTGTCGAGACGAGGACAGTGTTGTTGAGACGAGGACGAGGACGAAGACGAGGAGGGTGTTGTTGAGACGAGGACGAAGACGAGGACGGTGTTGTTGAGACGAGGACGAAGACGAGGACGGCCCTTAACTCGAGTGAAAACCAAAGAGCGTGCAGCATTACCTGATCGTCTTGCAAATCGGTAAATGACCATGCAAGATCGCGTGTCACTCAGCCAGGTAAATGATTGTTGATATCTGTGATTTGGACTGGGTGGGGGAGGGTGTGGGTGGAGGAGGGTGTGGGTGGGAGGAGGGTGGGTGGAGGAGGGTGTGGGTGGAGGAGGTGGGTGGAGGAGGGTGTGGGTGGAGGAGGGTGGGGTGGAGGAGGTGTGTGGGGTGGAGGAGGTGTGGGTGGAGAAGGGTATGGGTGGGGAGGGTGTGGGGTGGGAGAAGGGGTGGATGGGTGGGGGAGGGATGGGTGGAGAAGGGTATGGGTGGGGAGGTGGGGTGGAGAAGGGTAAGGGGTGGGGGAGGTGGGGTGGGGAGAAGGGTAAGGTGGGGAGGTGGGGAGAAGGGGTATGGGTGGGGAGGGGTGGGTGGAAGCAGGCAGGGGTGGGGAGGGTGTGTGGGGTGGAGAAGCAGGTGGGTGGGAGGAGAGGGGTGGGGTGGTGGGAGAAGGGTATGGGTGGGGAGAGGGTGGGGTGGGGAGGGTGTGGGTGGGGAGGGTGTGGGTGGGAGGAAGGAGGCGGTGGAGGGGAGAGGTAAGGAGAAGGGTATGGGTGGAGGAGAGGATGTGGGTGGGAGGAGGAGGGGTGTACTGTAGGTGGAGGAGGAGGGGTGGGAGGAGGGGTGGGTGTAGATGGAGGATGGGAGGAGTGTGGGTGGATGAAGAGAGGGTATGGGTGGAGGAGGGGAGGAGGAGTGTGGGTGGAGGAAGAGTGGGTGTGGGTGGAGGAGGGGAGGGTGTGTCCCGGGTCACAGGTGGGTTTTATATATACTGTCGTCCGCCTTATAATAATAAATGAATTACTGGAAGCGCAAGAGATATTTTTTCTTCTTCTTCATCTTCTCCTCCTCCTCCTCCTCCTCCTAAAGTAACATCGTATATACGTACAGATAATACAAAGTAACTTACCGACAACCCCAGCTACTTATAAAAGTTACTTACCAGCCTGGAAAACTACTTAAGATCCAGGTGTGATAAAATATAGACAGGATAAAACCAACTTAGAAAAAACATTACTTATCTCACTTAACGTTATATAAGTACCATGCCAACACACCAGCTACTTATAAACGATTACTTAAGTGACAGATGCCTACTTAACACTCAGTTCTCAGTTTAGTTTGGCGGTGTAAGAGGAACCCAACCTTGCTCACACCTGCATGTAGTTTAAATATGTATTATTTTCACCTGTAATCACTGTTATTGTAGTCTTGGTTAGGTTCACTATTGACGGCTCACAGGAGTTATCTTCACCGTTAGATGTAATTATTTTCCTCTTCAAACAAGCATTCATGGTAGTTCGTGTTTCTGCTGTTTTCTGATTGGTCGAGGGGGTCTACCTGGTTAAGGTATATAAATAGTGATTTTTATGCCTCAACCTTAAAGGTGAACATTGAACAAGATGAACAAGATGAACATGAACAGTTGAACAGGTGAACAATTGAACAAGATTGAACAATTGAACAGTTGAACAAGATGAACAGTTGAACAAGATGAACAGTTGAACAAGATAAACAAAGATGAGCAGTTGAACAAGGTGAGCAGGTAAACGGTGAACAAGGTGAACAAGGAGCAGTATGGTAATGTTATTGTATTCCTTTGAAGATGTTTTTGTTTTTTTATTACCATCATTATTATTATTATTGTTATTGTTGTTGTTCTCAAGATTGTTATTAATGGGGTAAAATTTAATGGTGCATCTCAGGGCTCTACATTATACTCTTTAATGCACGACTATACGTATAATTCTAAGCACCAATATCCTGTACTTTCACACAACCAAACGACAATACCCCAACACACCCAGACGCCAATACACCTGCAGCTTTTAACACACACTAGGACACCATAATCCCATCACACTAAAGCACCATTATAAACACACACACACACACACACACCAAGACACCAACGAACCTACACCAACATTATATACTTTGTGGCGCCACTTGTCAGGTGAGCGTGTGTTAAAAGGGCACCATTATAGCGAGGCAGGGTGATGGCGCACACGTAATATCGACCCACACTAGTTATCTCCATTTTAAATCTCTATGATCAAGGCAGATGATTCTAAACCCTTCCTATATTTCACGGACCTCGATAACATCAGGTTACGATACGGCGAAAGATCCGGGTAATATAATCGCTCTATGTACTCTTTATATATCAGTGAATTAAACCACAGAAAGAGATATAAACCAGGTGAGATATATTGGTTTTATTGGTTGGTTTATCATTTGTGGTTTATTAAGGTTAGGTTTGTAGTTAAAGATGTAGTCGATTATATAAAGGAGGAAGCTCTTACCACCACCAGTGTAGCCAGATCCCCCGCTGGTGGTAACCTTTGTAACCTCGTTCTATTCGTGTTATTATTTTTTATACCTGGTAATACTTTTTTTAGGGTGGTGGTAAAGGGGGAATATTCACTATGATATTATTCTGTTAAGGGGTATTTAAGGGGGGTTAAAGGGGTTAGTGGTGCGTTGTGGTGGTTGTGGGAGAGTAAGAGAGGGAGGTGGTGTTGGTAACTGTGTGTCATAACCCCCCCGAGCGTGGGCGTCTGCTTGTACACGCCCATATGTGTGTGTGTGTGTGTGTGTGTGTGTGTGCAATACTGTGGTAGATGGGGTGTAATCAGTGGTAGAGGAGGGTGGTAGTAGTGGTGTGGTAGAAGGTGGTGGTGTGGTGGTGTGTAGTAGAAGGTGGTGGTAGGGTGGTAGAGGAGGGTGGTAGTAGTGGTGTGGTAGAAGGTGGTGGTAGTAGTGTGTGAGGAGGGTGGTAGTAGTGGTGTGGTAGAAGGTGGTGGTAGTAGTAGTGTGGTAGAAGGTGGTGGTGGTGGTAGTGGTGTGGTAGAAGGTGGTGGTGGTGGTGTGGTAGAGGAGGGTGGTAGTGGTGGTGGTGTTATCAGCCATCAGTGTGGTAGGGTGTTCGTGAGACGCCGCCCAACCCGAGGTATTAAGACCCTGTGTGTGTTGGGACTACTCACGGGGGTCTGACTGGCTGTACCTGCCCCATTAGACCTCTTTCTCGCTCCCTCCACGCCCCAGACCCTTCTCTAATGACTCTCCGCGGGTCTCAAGGGGCGATAATGATGGTTGAGTAATTAGTAATGAATAATATAATGAAGGAGGAAGAATAGGAGGAGGAGCAAGAGGAGGAGGATAGCAGAAGGAAGAGGAGGAGGAAGAAGAAGAATATGAAGGAGGAGGAGGAGGAAGAAGAAGAGGAATAGCAGAAGGAAGAGGAGGAGGAAGAAGAAGAATATGAAGGAGGAGGAGGAGGAAGAAGAAGAGGAATAGCAGAAGGAAGAGGAGGAGGAAGAAGAAGAATATGAAGGAGGAGGAGGAGGAAGAAGAAGAGGAATAGCAGAAGGAAGAGGAGGAGGAGGAAGAAGAATAAGAAGGAAGAGGAAGAGGAGGAAGAAAAAGAGGAATAGCAGAAGGAAGAGGAGGAGGAGGAAGAAGAATAAGAAGGAAGAGGAAGAGGAGGAAGAAAAAGAGGAATAGCAGAAGGAAGAGGAGGAGGAAGAAGAAGAATAAGAAGGAAGAGGAAGAGGAGAACAAGAATAAGAGGAATATCAGAAGGAGGTGGAGGAGGAGGAGGAAGAAGAATAAGAGGGAACAGGAGAAGGAAGGATAATACAATGATTGCTAGCGGCCGGCCCAGAAGCTCTCCGCCCTGTGAGTAAATCATAATGACCTTGTTCACCCAACCCGACAAAAAGCTGTCCTGAGAGACGATTTAAATGCGTGGTTTTTATTCTTCCTCCTCCTCCTCCTCCTCCTCCTCCTTCTTTCTCCTTTTTCTTCTTCGTCTCCTCCTCCCCCTCTTCTTTCTCTTCCTCCTCCTCCTCCTTCTTAGCCCCACTGTTCCTCCCTATCTGGATTTTATTTTATTTAAATGATTCTGCCTTTAGTCACCTCAATTTTCCTTTACGGTGGAGGCAAGGGACCAATAAAGGGGCTGATGGGCTGTGAGGTAAGGGTCTAGTAAGGGGGCTGATGGGCTGTGAGGTAAGGGTCTAGTAAGGGGGCTGATGGGCTGTGAGGTAAGGGTCTAGTAAGGGGGCTGATGGGCTGTGAGGTAAGGGTCTAGTAAGGGGCTGATGGGCTGTGAGGTAAGGGTCTAGTAAAGGGGCTGATGGCTGTGTGAGGTAAGTGGTCTAGTAAGGCCGATGGCTGTGAGGTAAGGGTCTAGTGCAGGCGTCCAGGCGGGGGGCTGATTGGCTGCAGGTAAGGGCTCCAGGTGCTGATGGCTGGGCTCCCCCGATTAATCTCTTTACGATTTGAAAACAATTACTCCACAAGAGCTCAACATCATACGCTCTGTGTGTGTGTGTGTGTGTGTGTGTGTGTGTGTGTGGCGCCAGACTAAACGACTGTGTGTATTGAGTAAGCACCAACCACTCACTGAGGCAATCACAACGGTAACTCTTCAAGCAATCGTTTTTTTTTCCTTTTTTCATTAACAGTAAATATTGCCAGGTAATAGCTTCATATTATTAAAGAAATGATATCACTTTTAGGGTCTTGTGTGTGTGTGTGTGTGTGTGTGTGTGTGTGTGTGTGTGTGTGTGTTGTGTGTGTGTGTGTGTGTGTGTTGGGCAGGTTATTTACATAGTTGGAGTAAGAGGCAGGTAAGCAGCAGCAGCGGGAGTATGGCGCAACACTTTGTCCAGGTAACACTGTGTGATAATTCTGAGTCAGTCTCTTCCTTGAGACCACGAGATGCTGTCATGGCGTGGGTGGTGTGTGGGTGGTGTGTGGATAGTGTCAGTGATGTGGGTGGTGTGTGGATGGCGTGGGTGGCGAGGGTGGCATGGACGACGTGGGCGGACAAGAGAGAGAAACACCTGTAATGCGCTCTAATGTAACCCTCATATGGGCCGCTTTTAATCCTTCTTTTCAATTGGATAATATTTCTTGTCATAGGCGTGGGCGGCGCAGTGTGTATGTGGGCGGTGTGGGCGACGCAGTGTGTTTGTGTGTGTGTGTGTGTGTTGGTGTGTGGGTGGTGTGGGCGGCGCAGTGTGTATGTGGGCGGTGTGGGCGACGCAGTGTGTTTGTGTGTGTGTGTGTGTGTTGGTGTGTGGGTGGTGTGGGCGGCGCTGTGTGTATGTGGGCGGTGTGGGCGGCGCAGTATATTTGGGCGGCGTGGTGTTGCAAGTGGACGGCACAAGGGAGGCAGCTGATCCCTACCCTGTTTCTTCTCTACACCATTCATGAGAGAGAGAGAGAGAGAGAGAGAGAGAGAGAGAGAGAGAGAGAGAGAGAGAGAGAGAGAGAGAGAGACTGACAGACACAGACAGACAGAAAGAGACCTTGAATATGTGTTGGTCATAATAAAATACCTAAACTTAACTCACTTATCATTTTAACTTAATAAACTACTCGCCTTTAATCTTCTAAAACCAATAAGGAAGATTTATGTCATATATCATAGTATTAAGTTTTTGTCTTCATCAATATAGCTGCGTTAATCTACACTAGGAAGAAAATATCTCTCACTTTAGGAAGGCAATATTTCTCACTTTGGAACCTTGGGAAGAAAAACATCAGTCATATCAGGAAAGGTAGACATTAGCCCCCAAAAAAGTATTCATCCTTAGTTTACGTTTGTGTTATCATAAGTGTTACCAATACACGGGTAGATCTTCCCGGTTTAGTCGCCATATCATCCCCTATCCTCTCCATTCCCCATAACCCCATTTTCACCCCATTTGGTCTGGTTTTTTGTCCCTATTTCGTTTTCATCTCCCCATTATGCCCTACCTATGTCCGCATCTGCTTATTTTCTTCTCCCCACATCTCCATCTCCCTATTTTCTCCTCCCCACATCTCCATCTCCCTATTTTCTCCTCCCCACATCTCCATCTCCCTATTTTCTCCTCCCCACATCTTCACTACACATTCTAACATCTACACTACACATTCTCCAGTCTTCATCACACAAGGCCCTCTGAGACCATAGACTTCTCTCAAATCTCTAATCTAAAACTGTTTGGAATGGCGGGACCAGAACCTTATCTTATCGAAGTATTTGACTTGTTTAACGATATGACAATCAGTACATAAACCGACTATAGGTAAAGTGGTTAGGTGTACTAGTGGTTTTCATGGGTGTTTAAACCTTGGCATGGGTTGGTTTTATTGTATTTTGGGGGGGGAGTTTTAACCACATTCACGTAACCCATTCCATTAAACCTTGGTGTGGGCTAGTTTTATTTTTTTATTTTTTTTTTATTTATTTTTTTTTTTGGGGGGGGGAGTTTAACTACGTTCATTTAACCCACTCTAAGGCGTGTGGGGTTTATTCAACTGCGGGATGGTAAACTGGGGAAGATAGTGTATAATGTCATCCCATACATGGAATACAATGGATACAATATCAAGGTTACAGTGATCTTGTCCCTGTTCCCGATAAAGTTTTGTACCTGACTGTAATTTATTTGTTTCTTAGTGCTTATATCTGTCCGTCAGTCCGTCAGTCACCCTCCTAGTGTCAGCTGTCAGCTCTGGGTATTGATCAGTCTCCTGGTCTAGGAAGAATCACTATAAGTAGTAGTAGTTGTAGTAGTAGTAGAAATAGTAATAGTAAGAGTAATAGTAGTAGTCGTAGTAGTGTACCTGTAAAGCTCGTCATCCTGTAGGCTAATGAGACCTTCAATGCTCCACTAATTGGCCTAATTTAAGCCAAGGTATTTCCATTTTCCTCGTCTTTCCTCGTAGTGTTCTCTCATTAAACACATTTCACTGAACCATAACTAATGAAAGCCTTTGATGGTGATAAGATTGAGGCTTTACCTTCACTACACGTCACAGGTGAGCGCCAGATAAAATGTTAATTAAGCCTAAGAGGTAAGGTACAAGTGGCGGGAGAGACACACCTGATAATCATCCAGTTACCTCATCATCCACACTTGTTATGGATGAGAAAAACTCCCAAGTACCAAACGTTAAATGTCTAGTGGCCGTATTAGGCGGAGGAGGCCTTTGAGTTTTGGTCAGGGCCTTCAAGGTCGTCCGCCGCATAAGGAAGGAGCCAGTGGCCAGGAACCCAAAGAGATAAGGAGGTTTTAATCCTACTGCAAGACGAAAGATTCCGAGTGAGTCTCAGGGCTAAACGCTTGATACAGGATCCAATTCTACAGCGGCAGAGGGAACTTATGGAGACTAAGAGATGGATTTAATGCAATGTTGAATCCTTTTAACGAGACGGAATTGAGCATCTGAAACTAAAGGTCTTGTTATGGTATCTAATCCTACTTAAAGAAACAGGATTTTGGGGTCTACGTGTTTATTTTAACGTTTATATTAATCCTACTACACAAGAGGGGATTTAGGTGCTCTTAGAGGATGGATTTAGTATTTGATTCTGCTTCAGTTGATAGGATTTTGCGTGCTAAGACGAAGGATTTCATATGGTTTGTAATCCTATTGAAAGTGATAAGATTTGGGATCTGAGAGTAAGAATTGAGGTCTCTGAGTCGAGAATCTGGCAGTGTGTGGTAGTGTGGTTGTGGTGTGTGGTAGTGTGGTTGTGGTGTGTGGTAGTGTGGTGTGTGGTAGTGTGGTTGTGGTGTGTGGTAGTGTGGTTGTGGTTGTGGTAGTGTAGTTGTGGTTGTGGTTGGAGAGACGGACAAACACAGACATGTAGAGACAAATATCGAGACACAGATTTGCGAGCTAAAATCCTAAGCCATTTCATTGTGTTTTATTTCCATTTATAAAATGAAGACGAATTTTCAGCATTAAAACATCATAATTTTCTCGTGATAATTTGGCTTTTCTTTCGGCTATTTTGTCATTTTTCTTGACTCATAATCTCCCCAAAAGTAGTGATGAAAGCTGCTGATTCACGTTTTGGGGGTCGAAAGTTCGTAATTTTAATAAGTAGTTTATTTAATGACGATAAAAAAAGAAAAAGAAAAAATATATATATATATATATTTAGGTGTTCGGATAATATGAGTATTTTTTAACCGATTTTACGACAAGATGAATTTGGAACTAAAATTACTTTAAATTTTCTTGAAGAATTTGGTGATTATTTGTTGTCAGATTTTCGATTATGTTCAAAACTTCGCTGATTCAGATTTTTGGGGTCAGAGATTTGTCATTTTATGCTGAGTGTCGATGTATTCAGTATTAATTCCTATTTCTACTCCAGTAAATATCCCATTTTTTGTACCATATATTTCAATTGATTAACACAAATAAAAGGAATATTTGATGAATTGTAAATGAAGGAAGCAAAGTTTTACCTGGTGAATAATTAGAACATTGAAATTATTAAGAAATTAGTTTATTATAGGCGATGAAAAATCTGTAGACGTCCGCCAGGTGTGGGAGCCCGTGAGACAGCATCAGCCCATCCGCGCTCTGTGAGGGTCCGGGCGGTACTGAGGTGAGGGCCAAGGTGTTCCCCCGCCAACACCGACACACTCCCACCCAAGGTAGGTAGATACCTACCTTGCTCCCACCTTCCCAAAATTACACCAATTCGTAATTTTGGATGAGTTTTATGACCGCTATTTTGAAGATGTTGATCCTGTACAATATTAATTTAGTGTATATATTAATGATCAGGTAAAACAAGAGCTGTATTGAGGTGCAGTAAGAGGTACTTCATCAGTCTTTAACTATACTTTCCGTCGCGAAATTTTAATCATGCCAAATGATGACGTCACGGCAGTAAGCACGTGTGCAGGGGCAACAGGTGAACTGGGCATCAGTGGGCACCCTGCAGTGATCGTCGCCAGGCGCAATTCGCCAGACTGGTGGAATAATTTATTTCCAAACTTGGAACAGGTGAGATATAAACCAGTTTCTTCTGAGAAACAAAAGTTTTATATCGCAAATTTACGTTAATAATGTAGGATATGTGTATAATGGTATATAAACACCGTCTCGTGAAGACACTCGTCATATACTGAGGACAGATGTACAGTACATTGTAATGTTGCTATTATAAAGATGTGTTTCTGTGGGCAGGGTGGAGTGGTCGGCCCGGGCACACGCTGTCCTCGTCCACAAACTTGAGCATCAAAGTCAACAGTTAAGTGAGAGAGAAGAGCGAGCTTCAGCCGACGTGTAGCGCCACCTGACTTATAAAGATAAATAACAAGAAATTAAATGCTTGAGGAGATAACATGGAAGAAATTATCTGATGGAGTTAATTAAATTGCAAACATTTGTCAGTAGATGTTAATGTTGTCAGAGGTGATCCGAGCACAGGCAGGGAAGATGGCGGAGCATGGCGGCCTCCAGCGGCGAAGACTCGACCATGAGCGTCCACACTGTTCCTCCAGCAGCGCAGCCTCGGAGGAGAAGTATGGTCTGCGTCCCAGAACTATCATCAAGAGGCTACAGCAAGAAAGAGTTCGTCAGGAGGTTCCCAAGAGGGCGGCGAGGCCCAAGTCGAGGCCGGCGCCGCTGTCCAAGTATCGGAGGAAGACTGCCAATGCCCGAGAACGTCACCGAATGAAGGAAATAAACAACGCGTTCGAATCTCTTCGTAAAGTTCTTCCTGACGTCATGGAAGTTGAGGCAGCTTCGTCTTCCCTGACCAAGATCACGACCCTCCGCCTCGCTGTCAACTACATCAGGACCCTGTCTCACCTGCTGGAGGGCGGCGGTGTCTCCTCTTTAGAGAACTCCCTCTTAGAGAACTCCCTGCAGCAGTCCCTGCAATGTTCTTTAGAGAACTCCCTGCAGCAGTCCCTGCAATGTTCTTTAGAGAACTCCCTGCAGTGTTCTTTAGAGAACTTCCTGCAGTGTTCTTTAGAGAACTCCCTACAGCGTTCCTTCTGCAGGACGACACCTCCACCAGACAACACCGTCACCGCCTTCCACTACCAGTATTCGACGCCGCCCCTGAGCCAGCATTTCCTCCCTGAGGCGCCTCATTTTTCGAGTTATTACTCCACCTCCAGTCACAACTCAGTCACCAGCTCGCCCTCCACAATGCGAGGATCACTCGGCAGTGCCAGCGACCCCGAGAACCTCCTCTCCGACGACTCGGGTCTGTTGGAGGACAACCTCGATGTCTTCCATGACATCCCCACCTTGAGTGTTGCTGATCCCCTCGACGTCCTCCTGGGAGCTGAGAGGGACGCCCTTGTCTTCACCACCGAGCTGTGTAACTAACACAGATTCTCACTTACCTGAGACTGAAAAAGTCAACGAAGTTATACAGCAGCAGTGAAAAGTTGTGTAGAATGTAGATCTTGACCTCAGTATATAAGGAGACTGTACTCTGAGGAACAGTGTCCCTAATACTGAGTTATGTGTACTGTACGTGTATCTGTCATGTATGGAGGTGTGTAAGTGTGTGTACCTAGTCAAGGGAAAGGTTTGTGTTTACGTGTTGGCAGACAGCAAGAGGCAAGAGTGTTGTGCGACAGACTATTGTACTCACAGTTAAGTAAAATCTGCCCGACAGTTTTTCAGACACTTTAACACTCCCTTAAGATAAGAACCGTAGAATACTGTATACATATGACCCGTCAACACAAGCAATGCTAATCTACTGTGCCATGGTGTGTCCTGGTAACGTTTGTCACATGTGTCTGGTAACGTTTGTCATGGTGTCATATTCCTGTTAACGTTTTATATACCATCCCATAGAAAACGTTAATCACAAGGGAACTATTCTATTTAGATGCGCAAAATGTCATCAACTATATACTCAGCTATTCTTACGTGTCAAAACCATAGTTATAAGTCAATATCTTTAATAAATGTACAAAATGTGTTCTTATATTCCGCTCAAATTTTTACTCTATTGTTTTATAATAAATAATTAATGAATATCTATATATATTTTACCTCATAGATGCCCGGTAAGAGGATTGACAGCACACAGTTTAAAGGTACACGTAACATTAAGATTCCTCCCTCGAGTCTCCCTGCAGCGTTCAGTGTTATCTCTAGTCCTTGGGCTGTTGCGGTGTGTTCAATAGTCTTAATTCAACTCGAGAGAGAGACATCTCGATCTTATTTGAGAGAGAAAGACACAGACAGACAGATATCTTGATCTTATAAGAGAGAGAGAGAGAGAGAGAGACGCGTAGATCTTCTTATGTTTACAAAAAGTCGTTCTAATATACCAGAAGCAGCTTAACTTGTCCCCCTGGCGGCCATGCTCTGAGAACACATCAGAATTATTGTGGGATTATAACGTAAACATCTATTTTGGTTTGAACATTGCTGTATCTTATGAGGCTTCACAATAATACAACTATCTGATTACTTTTTTGTTTAACTCGATCTGTTGCGGTGGTAAGATACACAAATATTTTCCAAGGTTCCGGAATAGTCAGACGAGTGTTGTATTTATTGCTTAACCTTTAGGGCACTGAAGCACTTGGGAACGATCCAATGTTTTTTTGTAAGATCTAAACCTAACCAGGTCTTTCATCAAAGGATTCAGAACCTAAATAGTAGCATAGATTGTCACACTGAGGTCCTGACGACGCTGAAACAGTTAGGTACGATTTACTGCTATTTATAGGGTTTAAACCTACCTAGGTCATTCATCAAAGGATTCAGAACCTAAGAAATAGCATTGAACACCACACCGAGGTACTGACAACTAACAACAACATCCTCGCTGCTACCAACTTTACGATATTTATACTTCTATTAATCTGCTAATCCTGACGCTAAGGATTTACGAATCAATAAGTCGCTGATCCTGACTCAGGGGATTTATGAATCAATAAATCGCTAACACCTGAAGCTAACAGAGACAAACTACCGATTTACCAACAGATCAAACATACTCTCGCTCTCCTCCAGCCCCTCAAGTGCTCTCAGTATAAGTGAAACCGGTGAGTGTCTTGACATCCCACTTATATTCGACGCCACAATGTAGGACTATATAGCTATGGTTAATAATAATCTCTCATTACTTGGCCAATATCTCCTTCTAAATCAATATAGATGTAATTCCTTTATACCTTTCAACCTCTTCTTGTTGCCATTGTTAATCATACCAGAAATATATGATAAATTACTCAATAACACCAGGCTGTTAATGGTGTCAGTCCCACAGCTGCCACACCTACCTGGCCTCACATAGATGACGCCCCACAAATTCTTGACCTCACATAGATAGTGCTAGCCAGATGTTGACAGTATCCAGGTAATTTTTATTCACATCTGTACATTGATTATGACTTTGTGTTGATGTGTCATTGTGTGTACCCTCTTTATCTGTGCCTGTACCTGTATCATAAGTGTTGATTCTGATCCATGGAATTAAAGTAGTAGTAGTAGTAGTAGTGGCGGCGAAGGTGTAGCTGTTGGGGGAGGCTGGAGGCCACGTGAAGTAGTAGTAGTAGTGTCATGGTCACGTTGACTGTTAGTCTGTTGTAACTAATGACTCTTATTAAACTCCACGACCGCAAAACATGAGAGGGTAGCTGTGTTCGCTATCCCCTAGAAGAGACGTGTTTTTCCCATTCGATGTTTACAGTCATGATCCCTCCCAGTAAGTCCCAGTAAGTCACTGCGTTGTTATACCATTCTCTCCTGACAAGCTCAATCTTGAATTACTCTGTGTAAATCAACTTTAGTAATTCGCCAGACCTTTGTCAACTGAGGGTCATCCTTGAATGTGTAACAGTTAGTTTGTTTGTAATTCCTGTCATTGCGTGAGTAGCAATCGCTGGCAACTCAGGAGTATATATACCATGGGACCGGGCAGAGAGAGCGTCCCGTGATGTCTGTTCTCCCGTTTGTCCCCAGGTATGTGACAGTGTTCTCTAGCCATTCAGTTTGATTTAGTCAATATAGTGAATTATCAGTGTTCATGCTTTAACAGTTGAATTGTCATTCACCCAGTGTAAGAAGTAATATAACGTAAATGTCGCTGTCGTTTCCAGGCGAGAGATTTGTTGTGATTGTGTTGTCATCATGCTTCCCAGTCCCTTGCCTCCGTCCCGTGACGTCTGCTCTCCCGTTTGTCCCCAGATCCAATTTGTGGTTCTCGGATCACCCCACGATAGCCCCGGAGCCTGTAGATTCCCAGCAAGGAGCAATATATCGACGATGTCGTTGATTCAACATGATTGAAACGGCAGGTCCACCTCGTGGGCCGAGGGCCCCAGACCCGCCTCGTGTAACCGACCACAACAGCAGTCGTCAGTTGTTAGAGGCGCCAGTGCTATACCCTGGGACATGCCTTGGAGTTATGGTTCACAGTGTGGTTGTATGTGTTTGTTAATAATTACCCCATGTTGGGTAGTGGACCCATGTCGGTGTTTGTATCAGTATTAACGTGTTGGTAGTGCATCTCCTATGCACTACCAACAGTCTGTGAGGTATCATATGCCAGTTGGTCTTATAACTGGATGTAATGAGAAGTACCTAGTAATGTGGGAGAAGTAAAGTTGTCCACTTGGGACTATGAGTAAGTTTTGTAACTGTAATGTAATGTACCACTAGAAGATGTGGGTGAAGTAGAAGTACCCACTTGGAGTGGCAGTAAAGTAATCTGCAAGGAGTTGCCAGGTAACTATGTAATGTAATGTGACACCAGTAAGGGTGTGCACGGTAAGAGTGTAATATCTGAGTAATTGCTGTTGAGTAAATAAGAAAATAAGGAATTAAGTAAATAAGAAATACGGAGTCTGCAATAAGCCCAGGAGTTGAGCCTGGTAGTTATATGTTAATAATATATCTTTTTCCCTTTGATTTCATATTAATAAACTTGTTCTTTGAGTATTTTAGGAGTATTCATTTCTCCCACAGTAGTCACCTTTATTTCCGTCCAAGTGACCCTGATATCAGAATTCACTACCCATGTGCCCTAGACCCTCGTCCATGCTACCAAAAAAAAAACATGTGAAGGAACTAAGTAAGAGTAAGAACTAAGACAAGAGAAGTAAGAGTAAAAGATAAGGCAGAGAATGAGTAGAGAGAAACAGCCCCCTGTTACATTGGGGCAGCTGGTGGCAAATTGTTAATCCCCCCTTACAGTAGTAGTGTAGTAGTGCTGCCAGATCAGTGAGTATCAGTGTACGTCAGTGAGTATTAGTGGAGTGAGTCAGTCGTGTTACGTCAGTGAGTATTAGTGGAGTGAGTCAGTCGTGTTACGTCAGTGAGTATTAGTGGAGTGAGTCAGTCGTGTTAGACTATTTGCTGTTATGATATACTCTGTGTGTGTTTTCCCAGAGTGTTTCATCTCGTTCATAAATAATGTCTGGCCGGTGTTCAGGTGTACAACCCTCTAGGTAACACACAATTAAGGATTATTACGAATCTGAACACCTGTAGCTATCATATGTAAGCAGGTACCATCTCTCGCAGTCAACACACCCACACAATGCCCAGCCAGAGTCTCAGTAATCTTTAATGCCCAGTAGTACTCAACACAACACACTATTTACCGATTGATTTCGATCTGAGGTAACATTGATCACCGCAATCGAGACCATGTTACCTGCCCTTCGCTCTGATTTATGAACTGTCGAGTGCTGGGTGCAGGAGAAGCCAGACTTGAATCCTCGCTCGTAAACTTCTCGCTAATGTTAGTCAAACACTTATGGTGACGATATATTGTTCTTATGGTACTCTACACTTACCAGACATTGTTGTGGCGCTGTACACTTACCAGACATTGTTGTGGCGCTGTACACTTACCAGACATTGTTGTGGCGCTGTACACTTACCCAGACATTGTTGTGGCGCTGTACACTTACCCAGACATTGTTGTGGCGCTGTACACTTACCCAGACGTTGTTGTGGCACTGTACACTTACCCAGACATTGCTTGCAAGCGTCCACTTACCCGCAGATACTGCCGTGGCGCGGCACATCGCACGCGACATTACGCGCCGCATACCGGCCCATATTGCCGTAAGCCGTACACTTACCCAGACATTGCTGTGGCGCTGCACACTTCACTCCAGATATCGTCGCGCCGTCCACTTACCCAGACATTGTTGTGGCGCCGTGATGTCTACTGTATATTGCCGTGGCGCTAAAATACCTTCACCGGCATTGTTGTGGTGCCGTCCACTTCACCCAGACATTGTTGTGGCGCTGCACACTTGCAAGTGACATTGTTGTGGCGCTGTCCACTTACCAGACATTGTTGTGGCGCTGTACACTTACCCAGACATTGTTGTGGCGCTGCACACTTACCTCCAGACATTGTTGTGGCGCTGTCCACTTACCAGACGTTGTTGTGGCGCTGCACACTTACAGACGTGTTGTGGCGCTGCACCTTACCCAGACGTTGTTGTGGCGCTGTCCACTTACCCAGACGCCATTGCTGCACACTTCCAGACATGTTGCGTGGCGCTGTACACTTACCAGACATTGTTGTGGCGCTGTACACTTGCCCAGACATTGTTGTGGCGCTGTACACTTGCCCAGACATTGTTGTGGCGCTGTACACTTACCCAGACGTTGTTGTGGCGGCGTCAATACTCTTTATAACTACATCTAGATCACTCTCTTTCACTGGCTCACCTTAACGCGTCTTATAACCAACATGGACACTTTCTCCTCGTTACTTTATCAGTTCGAGGAAAGTATTCGTGTAACATCAGTAGAGACAAGACTCAGGTGTATAAACCACAGGTGTACTAATTGGCACACGGTGACAGTATCATACAGGTGTTACTTTACCACAGGAAGGTTAGGTTATTATAGCTTAAACCTGAAACCATAATTGGGTAGTGGTAAGGCCTCTGAACACTCTGCTCTGCCCACCTAACTCAGACCCGCCTCTGGTGTACAACTTGAAACAATCACTAAATTGTCTTTACCTGACGTGTACATTTGTAATGGTATCATAGCCAGTACCATTGTTTTGATTTATGGTGGTGGTCATTACCTGGAGGGCTGTGTCTCCTTCCCTTTCCCCCTCCCTCCCTCTCCCTCCCTGCACCTCCCTCCATCCCTCTCCCTCCCTCCCTCCCAGAGTAATAAATTGAGCATAAACTACTGCACCCATGGGCCCTACAGGCCTGGCGCTCCAAGGGGCCATCCCAGGGGTGGTGGACACCCCAGGAACCCTCCCAGGTGCCGCGTCGCCCCCAGGGTGCCCCCCAGTGACGACGGAGACCCCAGTGGCCCTCGCAACATCAGCGGCATCCTCAGGCGCATTCTCAGGAGCGACGGCACCCTGACTGGAGCAGCGGAGCCTGCAGGGACCTACCCAGGGGCAGCGCAGTGCAAGATCTTATAATTCCTTCTAGTTTATTAGCATTATTCACCTTCTTCTCATAATGACCCAAGGATTGGATTTCGTTGTTAACAAACTGTACTGTACACACCCAGTAGTCTCAGGTTGTTTACACATTTGGTCTCAGTTGATGATGTTTCGTTGTCGTGTTGGGACGTGTGGTGCGCCTCCTTACTGTACAGTAGGTACGACCAAGATACATCCTCTGTATTGTATCCTCTTCACCACTGATCGGCTCGTTAGGCTCTTGGCCACTCGGTCAAAATCCACATCATGACCTCATCTTCCGAAATGCAAGGCAGGGGCGGATCCGGTGGGGGTTCTGGGGTCCGGATCCTCTCTTTTATCAGAAAATTGCAATACATTTTCTTTAATGCAGTATTGTACTCAAGCGTTTTTGTACAGTAAAAAGTAATTACTATTGATCTTAGAATATTTCCTAATATCAAGTGCACATGGCTTCAAAATGCCCATGATATTGGTCAGATTAAAAAAATATATAAATCTTGGGGGGCTTACAGCGCCCCCAGCTTGGTGGGCTCGTTGTGCTCATGTTCCCCCACCCGTAATAAATTTGGTGTCAAAGCTTCACACACAACAGGGTCATCACAGGGTGTAAAATCCTTCATATGGATGACCTTTGTCCATTGATCCTGACTATCCTTGTCTTTTGGGAAGCGGAATACAGAGGTATACTGTAGTTTGAGTTGCGGCCTTTCCGTGGCACCTGCAATAAAGTAGTGTTGTCACATACTCGCAGGGCATATAAAGAGCAGTGCAGTGTGGTAGTCTGGGTGAAAAAGAGAAGATAGTTAGCTACAGTACAAGGAACCATTGATAAAATTCCTCCTATTTTACTCAAATATGCAAGATGTGCTGAAAACTTTATAGAGAGCTTTTAGCAGACCACCCAATCAGTCTGGAGAAGTACACCTTTTCACATATCCGTTGAGACATTGTCACATAACTATTTGACAAATTTCATAACCGAATGACAGAACACATATCGAATGACAATCTAAAATAACTGTTGGTGGTATGTCATTCTCCAGTTGTTACATTCTCAAACTATATGTAGACTGTCGGTTTATTGTTCACGTCTGTCAACTTCAAAACTTATGTCAATCACTTCCGTTAGCATGAAGGAACAGTTATTTTAGATTGTCATTCGATATGTGTTCTGTCATTCGGTTAAGAAAGTTGTCAAATAGTTATGTGACAATGTCTCAACGGATATGTGAAAAGGTGTACTGTACTTGGTTCATCATGATACATCTGTGGGGTACGGGTTATTTGGTTCACACTCAGGATGGGATGGAGAAAGGAAACTCACAATGTGCTCTCTGTATACATATTGTATTGGATGTACAGTGCAACTTGGTGCTGGGAAGTGGCAGCGTGGTTACAAGCGTGATGTAGAGAGAGCTGGTTGGTGAGGATGCTCAGAGGAGGACCAGCTTGTGGGTCGCCATGCTCGCCGGCGGGAGCGAGGGCCGCCAGGCAGCGGCGGAGGAGGTGGTGTTGCTTGCTGCGGCTGTAGCTAGAAGAAGGGAGAGGTCACCACGAGGTCAGGTCTTTTATAGCGGAGGTAGGCGTGGGTAGATAGTTGACCTCCGCGATGTATGGCGGCGCTGGTTGACCCAGACCACGAGGCACACACTGGGGAATTCGCGGGGTCGGCTATTCAGCGACAAACAGCGTTTGTAGGGGGACAAACCCACTACAGTACTCTCCCCTTCCCTCCAGGCGGTGTAGGAGACTTGTTGTCTGCAGGGTTGCATGGCACATGTGAGGCAGAACGGGTGGTGCATGCCACATGTGAGCCATAACGGCGAGGGCGTGGATGAGCCGGCCGCTAGAGGAGACAACTGTCTAGATACACAATATCTGTGGGAGTAGAGAGGGAGAAAAAGGGTGTGTGGAGGCGATGAATGTTGTGCTTCCCTCACGGCAGGTACAGAGTCGTCAGATGCGCCTGTTGGGGTGTGTGGGCCTGGGTCAGGAGCAGGGGATGCGTCAGCAGAAGCGGATGAGGGCTCGTGATAGCAGCAGGGTGCAGAACAGTAGCAGGGAGTACCTGAGGGAGAAAAGAGGGGTGTGTGGGTCCGCACTCAGGCGCATAGGCCGCGTCGGGAGCAGGGGCTGCATCAGGAGGAGCGGCAGGGGGTACTACTGGGCCGGGGGCGGCGTCTGAGGCAGGACGGGTGTGTTGGGGTCCGTAGGACGTGGTGCTTGGGGCAGGAAGAGGAGCGGCTGTCTGCTTAGAGTAGCAGAGCTGCTCTAGGGTGTCTAACCTGCGGTGTAGAGACAGTAGCTGTAGAGCCGATGAGAGCTGCTTCTGTGTGGATAAGCCAGTCTTCCATGTTGCTTGAAGACTGGGAGAGTGATCAGTTTCTCCTCCATCCTGTGTGAGTGCGTCACTCCGGGGGTCACCATTTGTGGGGTATGTTATGTTTGGGTTCACACTCTGGATGGGATGGAGAAAGGAAACTCACAATGTGCTCACTGTATACATATTGTATTGGATGCCATGGAAACAGCTGACAGTTTATCATCAGCCTTACACCATGCAGCTCTGTAAGTCAAGTACCTTTCCTTTTACCAACATTCAAAGTGTGAATCAATCAAGAGAATAAAAGTATCTTTTTGTCATGGTCTTATCAGCGAGTGAAATAATGTACTCGGAGCCGGCCTAGTAAATCTAAGTGGTTAATTACCCATGTTGACAAACTCCCCCCTTACAGAATTACTTTTATACCATGCAAACTGTAAGTCAGTGTATGGATCAGTTCCAAATAAAAGTAGGTGCAATTATCTGCCCGTATTTGTGATCCCAATCTTATTATAGTGATTGGTTATGACAAAGTATAATCAATAACTTAGATGGATGTTGGAAATTAATGGAATTCATTAAATCATAATTTATCAAGTATATAACACATTCAATGTCAGAAGTGGAGTGTAATACTATGTAGTGATACACCATAATGTCCTGGGTGAGTAACCAGTGTTAAGGTACCTGGAACTCTACAGTAAGAAAAACGTATTCTTGCATTCTTCTGTAACACAAAGTAGCCTTGTTAGCTATCAAAGTAAAAGTTATTCTCATAATGACAAAACCATTCAATAATGGCTGAGGAAATGCTAGCTGTAAGACTAGTAATAAAGTGATATTTAAATTGTTCAACTCGTATACAAGACCCCACTGGAGTATTATATTCAGACATGATAACCACACTGCACAGTATATTGAGTATTAATGTTATAATGATTACGGTAAAGCTCTCATATTGAGAGTGTTAAATATCAGACTTTATTTATTGTTATATATTTTTCTTCCTTCCTAGGCTTTGTATTTCTCTAACTTGGCCTCCTCCACCAGGGAGACTCTTCTGTTTCTTGACTAGTTAGCTGGGAGAAATTGATGGAAATACAGCTCCTGTAACAAGCAAAATATTATATTTGCTATAAAGAACTTGGGCGAAGGTAGGTTAGTTTTATTGTGTTTGGTGAATTAAGGTTAAAGGTGATATAAGAGAAAATTGCTGTCTGTGATGTTTCCTGAGAGTGACCGGGAGAAATATTATTGACGTCAAATGATTTGTAAATTATTTTTACTCCATTAGAGGATAATTTTTGTTTTAATTTTTTTTATATACTTGAAGGTTTTGGTATATACATATTTTAAGCAAGAACTTCCAGAGTCTCGTAAAATGTAACAAAAATGAAAGTGAAGCAAAAATGCATTTGTTTTATGACGTCATCGGTGTTATCCGTCTGAGGCCCAGGAAGTTATTAGCAGCAGATGTTTACATTGGGAGGTTTACATCTCTTGACCTGTGGTTATTGTTTTACTTACTGATGATGGAAGGTGTTGGTTCAGAAGTCAGCCACAAGATAAGGGTGAGTAAGACCTTTCTGGAACTAGACCTGATAATTAAGGACTGTAGGAATTAAAATAGTCTATAAATCGATGACGTGTTGAGTGGGTCCAGACCTTTAACTCTTCACTACAGGGACGCCACTAGTGTTTGATCGTTTAACGCCACACGACTTTGTTTAATTAATAGAGGACCCCATGCACAAGGGGTTAAGACCAGGTGTTACCTCTGGGGGCCAAGACCTGATACACTGTTACCTCTGGAGGCCAAGACCTGATACACTGTCACCTCTGGAGGCCAAGACCTGATACACTGTTACCTCTGGGGGCCAAGACCTGATACACTGTTACCTCTGGGGGCCAAGACCTGATACACTGTTACCTCTGGGCTAAGTTATTCTTGCTCAAAATAAGACTTAGGGTTCATCTTATTTATATTAAATCATAGTATAATATGTAATAATAATATTCACTGGAAGTGTTCATGTGTTTATAAAGAACTACGATGCTGATGATGGGAAATGGCCTTATTAATGTGTATCACTAAACTAATAATACTATTACTAAAACTTTAAACCATAATGTTATTTGTCCTATTTTAGGGTTATTATTATTATTATTATTATTATTATGCTGTTGTTTCTCAGTGAGTTTGAGGTAGAATAAGTATTTGCTTTACTCTTGAGATAAAAAATCAGTTTTCTTTAATAGATATTTTTTGTTAGGCAGCTGGTAAACCTGAACCTTCTTCTATAGCTATGACAGGTAATGGAAATACTGTACAGTACTGTATTATGGTTTTAACAGTATAACAAATTAGGAACAAATCAAGCTACTTTGTCAATCACTGCTAGAGAACCCAATACCATACAGTAGAACCTCATTAAATTGTGAAGGTGGCTCCCAGAATTACCGTGAAATAGTGAATCACGATATGATGGTCATTGTATTTCAATAGTAAATATAGATAACGGAACGGAAGCCCACAAAATACAGTACTACTATACACTAGAAAACACGTTTAAGGTGATGGGCTCACACCCCTGATGGCACCGCTTCCCCCGTGGCCGAGATCAAATCTTTTAGATATGTATTTATCGTATTGCTTTTCTAAGAAACATTAAAAAATAAATTATTCTGTTGTTACACTCAAGAGGATGCTAAACAGTTGATTACAACATACAGAATACCTTTCATATGAGATTCACTTCCGTTAATTTCTTTTTCAGTCTGCCATAAAGGCAAAGCTGGTGGAGCTGGGAACTTATGTTGGTAAGCTGACGGATCAGTGTGTTTTGTTTAATAATAAACTAAAATGGCTCTTTATTTTCTCTTTTTTTTTATACTTTTTCCATGATTCAAAACTTCTTCTCATCTTTAGCCCATTCTCCTCTGTATATTGGTTATATATCACTATCTTATTTATGTGTGGCACTGTTCATGACCTGATATAATAACATGATCTGTCTTTGTTCAGATGAAGAGTTGCCAGACTACATCATGGTGCTGGTGGCAAACAAGAAGACCAAAGACCAGATGGATGATGACTTGAGTCTGTTTTTGGGCCACAACACAGAGCGTTTTACCTCCTGGCTACACCATGTCTTACAGAAGTTAAATGCCGCTGCACTCCTACAAGGTTGGTATTGTATAATCATCATCATCTATCACTGTGCTTTAGTCCTTTATGAAGATACTTAAGCAACTGTGAGGCTCGTACACTTGATCTAGTCTAAGTATAATAATAAGGTTTTAGTATTAATCACTATAATGCCACGCGGCGTTATTACGCGAAACCGTTTATCTCATTGGCAGTTACATCAACACAGCAACAGCCAGAAGAACCAAAGAAAAAGGATATTGAAGAGGAGAAGAGGAGAGAGAGAGAAGATGAGAAGAAACGGGAGAGGGACGAGGAGAAGAAACGGGAAAAGGCAGAAGAGATGAAACGGATGAGAGATGAGGAAAAGAGGAAGGTGAAGGAGAAAGAGAAAACAGACAAGAAAAGAAAATCAAGTGAGAGAAAAGTTGAAAGGAAGGAAAAGAAAGTGAAAAAATCAACCGAGTCGCCAGATTCCCAAGACAAAGCAGCCAAGGAGAGGAAAGCTGCCAATGAACCAGTGAAACAAGTCAAGGTCAAAGATTCCGCGGTAAAGGAAAAGGAAAGCAAGGAGAGAGTTCGAACACACTCGTCCACCAGGGAGGAACCAACCTCCACAGACAAGGTGTCGTCGTCAGTAGCAGCGGTCGCAGCACCCGAAACGGCTTCGACTAATCCGGAAAAAAATCCTCGGAAGCTGAAGTCACACGTCAGGGGGAAAGTGTCTTGTGCCGAGATATTTCGGGCAGAAGCAATGGGTGGCGGAGAACAGCTGAAAGAGGAGGAGGAAGAAGACATTGTGGAAGACATGTTGGTTCTAAGGGCGGATGTCGGTGAGTATTACTGTATTTACCAGTGACCAGGAAGAAAGGAAAGTTAAAATTTGGGTTAGGTTAAGTGAGGTGATTTTTTTTCACTGATTTTCTTCCTGGATCTCTATATCTCTATTTAGCTGCCATCGCCCACCCTAAGGATAAGATGTAGAAATGTTGTGTGAGTGCGTGCTTCATTTCCTAGGTACAGCCTTGCCATTGTACTTTGAACCCTATAGAATGAAGCTTAATACACCAGTCTATTAAAAGTGCAGGTTCCTTCACAATAAGTTAGCTACAAAGTGGTTTAGAACATTATATTACCATCTAGCTCTCTGGTAAACAAAGAATATTAATTTTGCTCATAATTTCAGACCCTTAAAGTTAACAGCACACACTTACCACTTTTTCATATGCATTTTTTTTCAGATGAATTGGGTCTTGAACTGGAGGAAGAACCAGTACCTAAGAAAATCAAATTGGAACAGAGACAGAAAATCACTGCTCCCAGAATTGAGGGTCGAGTGGAAGTGAAGACTGAGGCAAAAATAGACTCCAAGGTTGAAACTAAACAGAAAATAAAATGTAAACCAGATTCCGGCCCGGCTCGTGTGTCCGCCAAAGAAAGATTAGGAGCGGCTGTGTTTCCTAAGTCCGAACAGCCAAGAGACAAGGTATAGTACAATATTTTGTGGTGTTTTGAACTAGTTTAGTCATGAGGAGGAAGAGTACGATGTTATATTGGTGTAGGAGGAAGAGGAAGATTATATAAAGTGTATTAGAAGTGAAAAAATTAATGGCTGACTATATTATCATTACACAATCTCATTTGTTTTATGTTGCTGTTTCATGATACATGTATATGGTACTGGTGTATAAATTATAGGAATATTGATGTGTTATATGGAAGCTTTTAAATCAATTGCATGTTCTCTCTGATCGTCTTCATATTAAAGTTAAATGTATTCGTGATTCCAGATCAGTTTTATTTATTTATTTATTTTTAAATTTTAAACCTTGAAAGTTTGAGTTAATACTACATATTTAATATTTATTTTTTGTTCAGCCCTCCATATTGGACCGCCTCGGTAGTGCCCCATCAAGTGGAAGGCGTGTGATCAACCTGCGAGAAGAATCAAGTTTTCCCCCTCGCCCAGAGTCTAGCAGTAGTAGCAGCAATACAGGCATGGCTCGGGCAGTGTCTAGTGCCATATCTTCTGCTCATAGATCTGTGTGTGCGTTGCCTTCCTCTTCAAGCTCAACAGGCAAAAAATTAGAGGTTGGTTAGCTAGACAGACTCTGGTATCCATGGAGCTGACTGATACAACTGAATAAAGTTTGTTTTATGTTTTTAATGTAATCTTTAATACGTTGGATTTCAAATTTTCACATTAATGCAATTTCTCGTAGGCACGTGTGAGACCTCTCATGTCCAAACAAGTTGAATCTAGTCATGAAGGATCGGGCCGGGAAGCGTCTACAAGAGATGGGGCTCAGAGTCGAGAAGAGTCGTCCAGAGAGAGTTTTAGTCGATCCGTCTCAGGTCGTGTCGTTTCAGCTGTTGGAGCCGTGTTGAGGAGACCGCATAGTCAGGTACACTAAACTTATTCCTGTTTTTATTTGTGGTTTTAGGACCTAGTTAAAAAACATAGAATTCTGAATACTTTAGCTACATTAACTGTATTAAAGTAGTGAGAGGGCAGGAAATTTAAAATGCCATACATTAAAGCCTTCTAAAGTTATTACAGAACTTTGGTGTGGTGGGGGTGGTGTGGTGATGTGTGGTGTGGTGATGTGGTGTGATGTGTGGTGATGTGGTGTGATGTGTGGTGATGTGGTGTGATGTGTGGTGATGTGGTGTGATGTGTGTGTGGCAGGTTTCTCTGTTAAAACAAATCAAAAGAAACAATAAGAGTATGACACAGTAGGTAAAATAAATTCATGTAGCTGCCTAGATAGTTAAGTTTCATCATTAGTTATGTTTGTTTACATATTATTAATCCGACAAATATTATTGTTTTATCTTATTTGATTTAATATAATGATTGATTGTAGTAATTACAACCCTGGCAACACAACAGCTTAGGTCATGTCACCAATTATCTAAAATAATGTTTTCTCAGGTGAACTCTGACGAGGAGGAGTATGACCCTAAGAAACCTCAACTAAGTGGCATGGCAAGTAAGGTGGAGGTAAGGTGGAGACTAATTATTGGTCTATTTCAGTGGATTAAATTAACCCATTTATTGCCAGGGCACCGGTTGTCAGGTGAGTAATACAGTACAGTATAGTCAGAGGAGATGAGGACGTCTGAGTTTTTTATGACACAACAGCACAAAATTCTTACTCTACATCAGTGGTGATATATCTGTAGTGTTAATAATGTATCTTGTCCAAATAATGGCTCTTGTATTATTTCATGTTTTGGAATCACATTTATGTTTAGAAGTTGGTCTGTCATTTAGCGTAATCATTAATTTTATGTCTTAACTTGCTGTTGTAGGTCACCCCACGGCCGAGACGTCCTGGAGCCATACAGGCCAACACTGCTCTCATTCTACGAGCAATGGCTGATGCCCACAAATCAGTCAACAGGCCGTGTCGACGCTCAGCGGATAAACCAGAGGTGCCCCAGAAGAAACAGAAGGTAAAGTTAACAGCAGCAATTATCAGTACAGTGAAATGCTTCCTGTATTATGAGATGACTTGACCAAACTGAGGCATGTGAACTAACCTAACCTATCCTAATGATAAACTTTTTTTTTCTATAAATAGCCTTACATTTCTAGAGACTATTGACATTATGTTTACAGGATCCAGACTTGAACATAGATCCTGGGATAAAAAATAAATAAAAATAAAAATTCTACTACACATTACCTTAAAACTCTCTTGATGTACAGTAACAATCCGAACAGTTAAAGAAATTCATAAACAAATCAAACTTTACAATATAGAAAGAATTTACAACTGACTACCATGCAGTTTTAAGTCTAGGTCATTAGGGGGGGATATCTACTTTAACTAACTCTCTATATACTGCTAACCTTATCCAGTACTGTAATGGTATACTGGATAATGTAGGGCACATTTTAGACGCTGTTCACACGGCATCGCTCTCAAGTTGACTGACTCCTCCTTGCCCATGATAACATGTCCCAACATATCATACATACATCATCACTAAGTTTAACTCCTCTGCAGGGTAAACTGTATACACGAAGTTACAGAGAGAGAGAACAGGCCCGCCAGAAAGACATCCCCCCTCAGGAAGAAGCTCCTCCCACAGAAGATGAAGTCAGGATACGTAAGATAGCCATCACTGTACCTAATGCTACACGGAAGGAGAGCGAGAAGCAGCTGAAGGAAGAGAAAAAGGACAAAGAAGTTCCAGTGATGCCAGATATAATAAGTACAACTGAAGTCATAGAGAAAGATGAAGTCATAGAAAGTAGCAGTATTGTTGCTCAGGAGGAAGAGGAGTATGGGCCAGCTCTTCCAGGTAAGGAATCTTCTCTCTCGTTGACACATCAGGTGATCCATTTACCTCTAGTAATACAATGCATATACTGTAGACGAGTTACATTGACATAAATTGACATCACATATTGCAGTCAGGTCATGCATGAACCCTGTTTGTGTTAGTCAAATTCCTCTACACCTTTGCCCAATAAAGTTCTAAGTGCCATTGTGGGCTGCTCCTCCAAGACCCATTTTCCCAGGCAACTCACCCCAGAAGGAATTAATAGGTGAATGGGTACTAAAAACATGTTCTCTTGAGGTGGTTTGCACAAGGGAGATGAATACCAGAAGAGGTGTAGAGAGGTACTATAACTGGTGCACTGAGGAGAGGTGAGGCGAAGGAAAGGTGAAATAATCTTTTGACTGCTTTCCCTTTTACTTTATAATACAGGTACAGTATAAAAAAAAGTAATTATACTGAAAGATTAAAATTATTAACAATGGAATAACATTTATTTGTATTTTCAGATAATGGATATGGTTTAGAAGAAGTGGAGGAGGTGGAGGAGGAGGTGGTAGATGAAGGCATTGAAGAAGATCAACCCAATTTGCCCACTGTCTCCCAGCACCACAAACTTCACGCTGGTCCTGGGTATGACGACAAGTTGTGCTAGAAATGGGAACTGTATAGAGTGACAGTCTGTAATGCTAAACAAACCCAAAGTTAACTGATGTAGTTAGTTAGATGGAGGTGTCACATCTAACTAACCCTCAATATAATGAACTTTTCCCTCTATATACAGTAGTTCGTTAGATGAAGGTGTCATATTGTTCTGACCCTCTATATAATGAAATTTTCTATGTACAGTATAGTCTTTTAAATAGAGGCTTCACTGTATGGTTAGTGGTTTTTTACATGTGTACTACTGTATGTATATATATATATATATGTCGTCTTTCACAGAGTGGAGAACACCAAGTTTATTGTGACGCTGGAGGGTGTTGATACAGGTGTCTTCTCTGTCAAAGATGACCTCAGATCACGTCTAGGATCCCCACCTGCACCCACAGATAGTCTAGAGGTCGTGGAGGTATGTACTGTATAGTGCACTGATCCTTGTTACTGTCTCCTCTTAACTATTTACGGTACTTGACATCTGTTAACTTATTTCATAAGACTTAATTGTTGTAATAATTAAACTAAAATATTTTTTTATTTGTATAGTACCAGTATCACTTTTTTTTATTATGAAGCTTTTTTGTATGGTGTAAGAGAGTAATACTTTATCAGTACAGTAATGTCTCTTTTAGCCAGACTCCCTCAAACCCGGAACTCTCCGATAGCCGGAATTTAAATTTTTTCGGAAAATCCTTCCCAGAGCCAGAATTTTCCAGAAAATTCCAGCTTTCAGAACAATTTTCCAAGAGGTACATTTTCCGTAAAATTACGAGAAATTTGCCCGATACGTACCTGGAAAATTCCAGGGATGGGGGAGTTTTTCTGACTTTGAAAGAGTCGTCTCATTACTCGGAAATCTCTCATTCCCGGAAGAGCTCTGCACTGATTGTTCCGGCTAATGGAGATATCACTGTACTTTACTTTGATGCAGGTCTAGTTGTGTAAGGTATTAGGACTAAAGTGAAATTGCCAGAAATAATTACAATTGTTTTATTATTAGCACCAAAAAATAATATAGTTAGTAAAGGTGCATGTATATACTGGACCATGATGAGGCCTTGTGATTGATTTTTTTTAAAGGGATAAACCAGAAATGGGAACTTGTTGTGGAAGGGAAGTATTAAACCAAAACACAACTGTGATAGCTGAGAGAGTGGGTGTGTGTGTGCGTGCGTGCGTGCATGTATATATCTATGTGTGCGTATGTGCAAGTGCACTCATTAGTGTAGTGATATACAGTTGACCTTTTAAGTAATATCCTGACTTTATTTCTTTGTCTCATCAGGAATATATTGAAGAGGTGGAGGAGCTGGAAGAAGAGGAAGAAGAGACCACCATTGAAATTTGCCGCGAGACAATACAACCGGTTGTCGGACACAGTGCAGGTGTTAAATCTCGCCTCAAGGGTGTGGCCTCTGTTATGTCAGGTCTGCCAGATGGTATTACTCATATGTTTCTCCTTATCATAAATGCCATTCCATTATTCAGAACACCAACAGAGGACATATTATTTGTGTCCATTCAGTGAAGAGATAGACAAATTCTTTTCCTTATAGATCTGTCTTTCTGTCATTTCTCTGTCAAACAAATATAATAATCACATATCTTCCTCACTTCTGGTCTGTCTACTCTCAAACCTAATCTATATATATCTTGGTCTATATACATCTTGATCTATATACATTCAGGTCAAATACTTCAGTCATTTTGTCACTTGTTGCCTCTCACTGATTTAATGGATGGCTCTTATGTTTATTTGTATACTGTACTGTAGTCTGATGTCAATTTAGTGAGTGTGTCTCATTCTAGGTGTCTTGGTGCCTAATCTGATGCACATAGGTATCCCTTACAATATGGATGGGTTAAGTTCCTGAAATATCACTCATTAAGTGAAATTTTGTGTCACGAATAACAGAACATATGGGAAAAATAGGGTTCTGTTCCTCAATAATGAGAAAGCCCGAATATCGTACCCCCAAAAAACAAGAAGTTTGTTCACGAACAACAAATAAAACATACATAACTAATGATAAATAGTACAGAACTACTGTGATTTACTCCCTAACACATTAGAAACATTAATAAAATACAGTCTAGATTAAAATATGCAGCTAAAACCGTGAAGGAAAAGCTAATTGAAAGTCGTATATGGGGGGGGCGAAGCTTTCATTAAAGGAAAAAAGAGGTGATAATTTAGGAAATTCTTATAAACGAATTTTCGTATTTCGAACGTTCATACTGTATAGCGAGGAATACTTGTATATACTGTGCTCATAAGTCATAACTTTTGAGTTTGTTATCATTCCACCATTTGTTGTAGAATATTCATGTATTGTTATCATTATTAATTTCTTAAAGATAAAGCGTTATTTGTATTCAATTCACAGGTAGTAATAAAGAGCGATGTAGATTCTGGCCGTTGTGCAAAGCTGGAGAGTCATGCCCCTATCATCACCCTACAGTTCAGTGCAAGTAAGTGCCTTTTTTCTGTTCTTTATAGGAGATCTAATTTTATGGATTGTGTTACATTATGGTGTTAATTGTATGTCCATTTAATATTTGGTTTTCATTCAGTAACTTTGATTTTCTTTTTTTCTTTTATGGGTGTTGCTTGTAGGAAGATGCAGGTTGGGTTAGTATCATGGAACTATTTTCATTATTTTGTGAATTGTTTCCATAAATAAAGTATTAAGTTCCCTAACATTCTTTACTTACTATGTCCAGTCAATAGTTTAAGAGGTTTATTTATTCATGTGTGTATGTGTGAGAGAAAGAGTATTTACTGTATACAGAAAGAGAGTATTGATGTGATGTAGTGTTGCTCTTGAATCAACAAAAAGTAGAGATATTGAGAATGTGTTAATATTGTAATACACTTAAGAGTTAGAAGAGATACTACTACTGTACTTAATGTTATGATTTATTGTTTTAGGTCTTTTCCTACATGCAAGTTTGGTGATAAATGCCTGTACGTTCACCCTAATTGTTTGTTTGATGGAGCTTGTACCCGCATGGGCTGCCCATACACCCATGCCAGTTCTCGAAACTTGGCTCTTGCATCAGGTGAGTTACCTTCTTAGCCTACAAAAGTTATTTATGTAAAAAAAATAGTTAAAGGGTTATTTTTAAGGTATTTCTATCAGTTTAGTTAAATGGTTTCCAGTTGTAATGATCATTGCTAATGTTTACTAGTACTGTATTGTATAGACAGACTAGTGATAGAAATGTTAAAAAATTAATATTACAGAAACCTGGTCTCCTTCCCATGGGCACTAACCCCTTGTATTGTGTCACATACTGTAACTCTAGTGTTAAATAGACGTCTTTATTAATACAAGTGAATATTTATATATTTAACAGCTGTGGTGACTCAGAAGCACAAGATTGTTGCTCAAGCCCGACCATCAAAAATCAAGTGCAAATTCTTCCCTAAGTGCACTAACATGGCATGCCCCTTCTTACACCCAAAGGTAAGATAGTTTATGGTCATGCTTCTAATGTCCTTTTTTTTTTTCCACAGCCAGATGGGGAGGTAGGCAGGACAGGTTTCTCAGACAGGATATTCTAATTAAACCTAAAAGAAACATCATCATCATCATCTATCCCCAGCCATAAAAAACAAGGATTTCTCAAGCTCACTGTATCTTTTTGTATTTATTTCACCTTTATAATCATTGTCATCCATTAACTTTGGACCCCATCGTTTATTTGGGTTTCATCTGTTAGACTCTGTGTTACTCTTAGGAGAAAACAAGTTGTATATCATTTATTTTGGATGTATTTCAAATTTATTTGTTCCAGGGTTGTAGGCAGACCTATTCTGTTTGGTAAATAGTTAAATATATGCCTCTCATTTTAATAAGAATAATATTTGCAGGCCTGCTACTATGGAGCATCATGTGCACAACCAAACTGTCCCTTCACTCACCCGCCCATACCCAGGGGAGCTAAACTTAAATGGATTGCTCCCAAGGCCACTACAGCACCAGTCTCAACCACTGATGCATCTCTGGATAAAGTTAAGGAAATAGAAAGACAAGATCCAGTCATAATGCAGTAGTATTATACTGTATAGGTTTATTCATATGGGAAACAGTAGCTGTTAATATAATATTCACTTATATTACATTGTATAAAAGTACTTGATGTGCAATCTGCTACAAATGATAACTATTGTGACCTTTTGAATGATAATTTTTCTTACAGCCCTTCTCAAGTACAGTACAGACATCCCTCAATATACGATCAGGATGCATTCCTGAAAACCCGATCATTAAGTGAATGATCGTACAGTATACAGTAATCTCCACGTTAGCTGGAATCCCCAGTCCCTGTAGCTCACCAAAGGCCAGAATTGAAATTGGCCCAGAATTTGGTCCCCGTCATTATATTGTGTCAAAATACTGTACAGGTGCTCCCTTACTTACGACTGCTTGGACTTACGTCCATCGGTACTTACGACCTGCTCTGACCTTACGACCGAGGCAGTCATGACCAAAAATATTTTCAAATGACGCGTGCATTTTCTATACCGAAGCATTTCTGTCCTGGGCGAGAGTGTGGCGGGCGGGCTTGGGTCGCTGCGTGGGTGCACTCACTCAGTGGAGCGCTTAGTTGGTGTTTGGCTATCGTATCCTATACTGATCGCGCTGTGAACTTTCGTTATTATCGTATTTAATTGACTTTATGATGACTGGAAAGCGTAAAAGTGAGAGTGTTGGTGGTGCTCCATAGAAAAGGAGACAAGCAATTACTTTTGAGATGAAAATGAAGATAATAACTCGGCATGAGAATGGAGAAACTGTAGCAACAATCACACGTGACCTAGGTTTCTCACACTCGACCATATCCACTATTCTGAAGGACAAGGAACGTTTTCGTATGTAGTGAAAGGAACAACACCTATAAAGGGAACTATAATTTCAAAGAAAAGACAAGGTCCTATTCATGATATGGAAAAATTATTGGTGATATGGATAGAAAACCAGATACAGAAGCGTGTACCCTTAAGCCTTCTAACATTACAGGCTAAAGCAAGAAGCCTATTCCAAAGCCTGAAGGAGCAGGCAGGAGATGAATGTGATCAAACCTTTACAGCAAGTCATGGGTGGTTTGATAGATTTAGAAAACGCTACAGTCTACTCAATGTTAAGGTGAGTGGAGAGGCAGCTAGTGCCGATGTTGGTGCTGCCGAAGCTTTTAAGGAGGAGTAAGATGAAGTGATTGTGGAAGGGAATTATTTGCCTGAGCAAATATTCAATGTGGATGAGACTGGATTATTGTGGAAGCGCATGCCTGAGCGGACATACATCCACAAAGAGGCGAAAACAATGCCAGGATTCAAGGCATTCAAGGACAGAATTACACTTCTGTTGGGGGGGAAAGTTGCTGGTTTCAAGCTAAAGCCCTTCATGATCTATCATTCAGAGAACCCCAAGATGCACTTGCTTGCTACAAAGAAATTTATAATGAAAAGAAAAAACAAACTGTGCAGTCTGAATTGGACATCTATTTTAAGAAGTACCCCAGTGCTGTCTCCTCATGCTCCAGCAGTGCTTCCTCTTCACTCCCTCAAGATGATCCAGTACCTTCAACCCCGTCGTAAGTCGGGGAGCACCTGTACAGTATTTTGTTTAGGGATCTTTTATTGAAGCAAGTCTTGTATAGAATTTATTCAGGATCATTATGGTACCAAGTTTATTTCTCTTAACACAATTAGAACAGATATATATTGTGAACAACATTATATACATTTTTTGCGGCCGTAAATACATTTGCTCACAGCCTCGAGGAAGATTCTGATAATGGCATGTACATAAGTTGTTTAGTCCTTCCCTGCATAGTAGAGGACTCTGAATGTGTTTCTGTGCATGGCAGCCATTTTGAGATGACAATAAATAGGAAGGTGCACATGGAACCCCTAGGGAGTGATTTTTCATTTGATTTCCTGACATGTGACCATTACACCGAGTAAGACATATCTTATAGATAAAATTGGACGTTTAAAATTGAAATTGTAAAACCAAAGAACGGGGAGTCAAGAGATCATACACTTTTTTGAGGGATAACTGTACTGTATCTTCACACCTCTCATAAATGGTCGTCATTTTAGTTAATATAATTTTGATTATTGTTCCCCTCAATTTACATAAGGAAAGTCAGCATGTGAGATGAAGTTGTCGATATCACAGTCTCTCCTTGATACGTATATCGAATCTCGTCATTGGAAGCTCTTGTTTTTGTCATATTTCTGCCCTTCATTTCCTGTAGATTTATTCTGTTAATTTGTGGGTTAATTTAATGCAGTCATCAAGTTTTGTTTACCTTGATAGCACTGATAATACTGTATAATTAAGCTACTGGTGTGAAGCTGTTTAGTTGTGTTTGGACTGTGACTGATTTATCCTTTCAAATGAGCTGCAGGTATTATCCAGACATGGTACTGCACTGTATAAAGTTTATTATTGTTGTCTCACTCTGAAGCAATGGGTCTTTGTCAAGGATGTGTCTTGCATTGTCTGGATATCTACGGGTCTCTCTGTAGACAAAAATCAGGTTAGCATGATTTGTCTTCTGTTGTAAATTGATCTTCATGGGAATGTATTGGTAAGGTCTCATACAGTATAGAATGTACTGAAGCAATGAGTGACTTTGTGTGATGTTTATTTTGTTACCAGAACACTGTAAATGTTACATTTTATGTTTTATCATACTGGTACATGAAAGGCTGTCTCTAGTACTGAGATCAGGCATTTGAAGGATTGTTAAGGTCAGTCTTTAATTAATAAACCACCATTGGATGTTACGTTCTTCAAGTAAAGCTGAGTTTTGTCTATGTTTAGCTTAATTATTTCATTTTTCTGCCTTTCTAATAGTGTCTTAATCTTGGTTAGCTTCCTCCAAGAGATTACTACTTTATACATTAAAATATCTGTATCAATTAATTTTCTTCCTTTGATGCTGCTTAAGATCACCTTGTTGACATCATTGATACTCCTTAGACTGGATAAGTTCACTCTTCTATCTTTGTCTCCCAGAAGGTGCATTAAGAGTAGTCAGATAGCTAGCTACAAGTTACATTAAGTTTTGCCACCACAATCTATTCCTTGCACTAAGTATTGTACTGTACAGAGAACAACTTGGTGTTTCCCAGTTTTATGAGAATTATGTAGTTCAGTTACCACCACCATCATATTATGTAACCTCTCTTTATTGACTCACTACTCTCTTAAATTGGATATATTCTAGGTTTATTGTCACTTGCTAGATATGGTTTTGTTGACATCATTTGGTTATGGTTTTTTTGACAATTTTGGATCTTGAAAAATAGTCGTGATTCCTCTTTCTCTTGTTTCATGTCAGTAAGGAGGATAGATAGCCATTCTGTTTACTCCTTAAGTGTCTTCATCTCTCCTTGACACATAAACAATTGGAGCCGCTGTCTGTCAGATCCACCAAGGTCTCTTAAACCCTCTCGAACCTGTACAGTATATTTAAGGTAAAAATCAACCAACTTTGCAACTTTTGTCAGACATGATAATGAACAGAGTAGTCATTCATTCCTGTTTCTTACTTGTAGGTCCATTCTTCACTCACACTACCATAAATAAGTTCATCTAAAGGTTCCAGTACTCTTTATTGCTTGAAGTGTTTGGTATTTTAAGTATTTCTGAAATTTTCCACAAGTCAAGTTTGATGTGCTACATAAGTTCATCCATCTAAAGATATTATATGTATCAGTTTGTACCTCCTCATACATATCACTATTTAATTTTTTACTTTAATTTAAATGTGTATATACAGTATTTAATTATTCATATTTACATGAATATTACTCTAAGCATGTGAACTACAGTAAAAGTCCAAAAATCCGGATGCCAGAAATCCGGACCACCCGAGAATCCGGACTTTTCGAAAACTCATACTTTTTTTTTTAATAATAATTTAGCTGGCTTTTGTGTGTATGTGCACATGCGTGAGCGCCACAGCTGCACAGCAACAACACGCGACCACGCGGTCGCCACTTTAAAACGAGCAATCAAACTGTGACAACTTATGTAATTTTGAGTCCTACTCTTTCCATTTGCAGAGTACTGTACAAGCCCATAATAATGGCTCCTAAAGTAGATAAACTTTGTTGTGTGAAGAGAAAGAAGAACACGTTGAAATTGAGTGACAAACTTGAAATAATTAAGAAACTAGAACGTGGTGTCAGCAATACTGTTCTAATGGAAACGTACGACATTGGAAAGTCTACAATTTTTTTATATAAAAAAGGCAAAAAATAAAATTCTAGAATTCACAGCTTTTTCTTTAAAACTGCTCGTTTTGATAAATGAAGCATGCTATATTTGCTAATGAATAAACTATCAAAATGTACCTGTTCATCTCTTCTTTATTCCTCCTTAAATTTGAATTTTAAAAGTACTGCCTGAGAATCCGGAAAATCCAAAAATCCGGACCGACCCAATCCCCAAGCAGTCCGAATTTTTGGACTTCTACTGTACTAGGTTAGATTTCTCGAGTTTTTTCACTTTACACCAAATGCCAGGCAGAATATACAGTACAGTACTGTATAAGGTACAAGAGCATAGATAGTAAATAAGGGAAAAAAAAGGTTGCTCTTGTTTCTGGCCACCCAACACTGTACAGTGGTGGGAAAGACAAGCCTGTTGTGTTAGTTCCTACACTAAATGTTCCCACAGTTGCTTCTCATTGTATTCTGGATATTTGGATAATTACTGGCTGATAAACTTGGTTACCAGTCCCTCCCTGTGGTCTGTTGTTAGGTGTGTTGCTTTACTATCTACATTGTTTGCACTGGAATATTGTGATCAGTATATGATGTAGGTGATATTTTTCAATGTTTGTGCATATAATATAGTGTTCTCTTTTTTTATGATTAGTTTAATGCACACTTGTTGTTAAGACAACTAAATATCTCCCTTAAGTGTGCTGTTTAACATCATCTACTTCAAAGGATATTTTGGGGGCACATCATTCTTATACACTGTGTGTGCTGTAATGTGAAATCACATGGAGGGATAATATTGAAAACATATTTCACCTTGTTGTGTATACGAGTTGAAAAATTTAAATATCACTTTATTACGAGTCTTACAGCTAGCATTCCTTTAAACGAATTCATGAGCCATATATGCTTTACAACTGGGCTCCAAAACTGTCCATTACAACTACCATTTTTTCTTCAACTGCCTCTCACCTATACCCTTACAATCATAACAATAAATCCCAATTTCATTTACCATTTTTTTAACCTGTGCAAATAATCAATTAGTCTAGATTGATTATATGATGATAACTATTACTTAGTGTTTTCCATATACTTGAGAGGACTAAATCCTTCCACCATGTTTGTACCTGTAGTCTCTCAGTCCTGTGTGTTAAGTTGGTAACTGAGTTTTAATTAAAGTCACTTAAAATAGTCTCGCTAGTGCAGATTCTATTTATTTCTCTAATCATAAGTGTGATTACGGTACAGCATACCTGTAGTGTAATCTTCCATACAGTGCCATACAGAAGTTAGGGTTGGGTGCAGCTGGTTGGGGGGCACACTCCGAGTGATAAGCATGGGTCTTCTTCACATCTCAACTTGTGACTGAAATTTTGCTGATCTGTTTCTTGGGTAATTTTTTTTTTATCTTATGCTAGTTAAATTTTTATGTTAATCCATTTTAACAAAATTAACATTATTTTATCTGAATCTTTTACTATTTTTGTAATTAATTATTAATACAGTAAACCCTCAATAACTTGACATTGATAACTCGGCATGGATGTGGTCTCGGAATATATTAGTATCCTCAGGAAATGCCAAGATATATAAAATTATCTGGGAAAATCTCGACATATCTGGCCACCTGCATCACCCACCATGCCTGTGTCACCTTCTATGATGCTTCATTCTTCGCCTGCAGTGCTGGTAAGTGTTACTTTTGTACATTTAGTAATTACTGTACATGTGCACATATATGAGTCGATAATTTTTTATTTTTGTATCTTTGTAGGAGGGGGGGAAAGTGCCTCGACAAGTTGGAATTTGGGATAACTCGGCAAGGCCAGAGCCCCATATGTGCCGAGTTATCGAGGGTATACTGTCTACTTAAGACAGTCGGCTGTCAATTCGTGACCAGATCAGAGTCAGTCAGACTCCCAGACATCCACTGGTTCAGTGTCTTTTGAACTTTGATGGGTGAGGTTTACTTTTTGACAGGTGTGGGCTGTGCGGTTTAATACAGATTGTTTATATTGCACATTGTAAACTATTGCCAGTGAAGTAAAAATATTTATAAAAAATAAATTTAATAAGAATAAAACACTTTATAAATATTTCAGAGTGATTGCCTTCAGTTAGACATTACCATATTTGTTTTGACATTTGCATTTAAAAATTTAACAAGTGAACACAAGGAACATGGGTGTTTTTTAAGTAAATTGAGTTGTTGTTTATTCATATCTTGTCAAAACTGGTTCAAAATCAATGTTTGTTTGAAAAAATATTGAAATATGTTATTGTCAGAGGCCACTACAAATGAGGCTATTTATTGCCCTAGTTGTATCTATTTTGATCAATTGCATTTGTTCTTACTGTTCGCATTTAGTTATCAAGCAGAGAATTAAATTGTGGTAATTACTCAAATAATTGTTTGTGGATAAAAAAACTGTCATTTTTCAAAACAGTACTGTACTGTATGCTATTTTCCTTCATGCCTGTATTTGAGCAGGAGAGATGTCTGTAGCCAAACAGTTTAAAGCAAGAAAAAAGAAGGGGGCACTGTTTGTGAAGCTTGTCCAGGCCACAAAAATGCCTGATTATGGCTGCTTGCATCTCCCCATCAGATTCCAGTTATTAGCTCAGATTTGCTCCATAAGGCCATCTCCACTTCTTAGTCGCATTTTGTCTCGGCTTTTCTTTGCTTTAAAAAGATCCGAAACTTTCTCAAGAGCAGATTTTGTCAATTAATACCTTATGCCCATCATGTGTGTCTCTCACAGTCTCTTACCTGGTAATCTTGCTGTTAGGGCATAACATTTTCTCCACACCTGTACAGCTCCTCCCCGACTTACGACAGGGTTATGGACCCAAATCCAGGTCGTAAGTCGAAAATGGTTAAATAATACATAGAAAATCTAAAATGGGTGTCTCTTTTTCTTCTCAGCACCACAAAACTCGCACTTTTTTTGCTTGCCAGCCATTTTAAAGTGAATCACAAACAAAAATTTTGTCCGTGTACTGAAGTTGGGACTCGAAAATACGTAATTTGACAAAATTTTGGTACAACTGAGACAGGTCGTAAGTGTGGGTGGTCGTAAGTCGGGGAGGAGCTGTATTTGTGATGGAAATTGTGATCACCTCAAAGTAGCAATATATATAAGTCATCACATCCATACATCATAAAAACTTACCTAGTTTGGTGGTGGCTTTCATATGGTTTCTCACAGTAGCAGTCATGTGTTGGACAACCATACCTGTTGTTTTTGCTGTCCTGACTCCCTGTGTGTTATCCGAGTGTGTATCACTCCTGTGCTGGTCATCAGTGTGTTCAAGTACGTCATTGCGTCAAGGAGTCACACGCCCCATTGTAACATACCCAAGAGAAACCCAAGTTCACTGTGCAAGTGGAATGATAAATATTTTTGATAAGTGTTACAGTATACAAAGAATGTGGTTGAGGCAGCTTAAAGTTGCCAACAGTGTGAACTACCAAGGTGAGAAGAGTGTTTGTTGTACACCAGTGACAGTTATATTGTTGTGTGTGTGATGAAACACTAAAATCTTGTTTGTAGTTGTGCATTGCTCATTTTTGTTTAGTTTTTTGTCAGAGCTGAAATTTTTACCAGATAGGGATACCAATAACTAAGACCTACTCCCCAATATATACCAGTTTTGCAATGGCAGATCCAGGAATATCAAAAGGGGGGTCCAAGAAGTTGTGAGTGAGGGAACATGGCAAGTGCAGCGAGTCCACCCGTCTGGGTGGGTCTGCAAGTCCCCCCAGAAATTTGTTTGAAATCTGACCATTAAAGAAAAAGTATTGGAATTTTCTGTTGAAAAGGGGGGATGTGGACCCCCTGGATCTGCCCTTGTTTTGTCCTTTATATATGAATGTGTATCCAGGAGGTCCCCAGGTTATATACGTCTGACTTATGAACACACACCGATACGAACAAGGTTAAACTTTAAATTTACAGTATTTTATTTACCTGATGACTTTTTTTTTTACTTAAATATACAGTACTGTATTTTGTCATTCTATTAATTGTTTTTCTAAAATGCTGTGATTTTAGATGTATATAAGGACTTAGGCTATTATATAGTGGAATTTTAATATTGTTCTGCAAATACGGTATGCATATAAGAATGTCCGTAGGAACAGAACTCGTATATAACCCGGGGACTGCCTGTGTTTATTCAGTACTTATGCAGTACAGTATCCTTATTTGACAATATAAAAGTCACTTACATTCGAAAGTTCAATCTGACAATTATCCATAAGTATTGATATATAAACTGTAATGTGTGTGACTTGTATGCCCCTAAAAACACTCACTTCATAGTTTTACAATTATAGTAGCAAATATTTAATTTTTTCAGTATACACCCACTAAAAAAAATTTTCGGCACCCGTGTCGTATTGCATCACGCCGTAAGGGTGCCCAATAATTTTTTAATGGGTGTACTGTATGTACGTTATGTATGTATATACGTATGTATATTTGTACACCCACTAAAAAATTAATCAGCACCCTTAAGGCGTGATACAATATGACATGGGTGCCGAAAAAAGTTTTAGTGGGTGTAAATACACTATATTAAAGGTGAAATTTGAACACTGTATTCAATATATTCTGAGACTTATAATTCTAATTGCATTGTTTATTTTTTTTGTAGAATTAAACATAAATATAGTGAAAGGCAATGTTTAAGATCAATAACCATAACCTGCCATCAAATGTAAGTATGCATACAGTAGCAGCTTATTATCTACACATCTCTCTTCTTCAAACTTCACCAAAAGGTTATTTAGCATTTTAAAAATATGTACTGTACTGTATGGATGATAACTATCAGGTATGTACTGTATGTGATATACACTGGATTAATAATACAGTACAGTACAGTACATGCATTTGGTGACATTTGATCAAAGTAAAAAAAAAGGCAAAATGATGGTCCTTATTTTTTGATTTGGAAATTACTGCAGTATGGTGAAGTCTTTGTGGAAAGTTGAGTTCCTACTGTACAGTTAACCTTATTCCAACAACTATAAATGAAACTTATTATACAAAAAATACCAGACAAGTTAATTTACAAGAATATGAACATCAAAGGCACAGCTCAATTATATACAGTATATGATATACAGGTGCTCCTCTACTTATGAACGAGTTACGTCCCTGAGGCTTGTTTGTAAGTCCAACTTTACTCTAGTAGATACCAAACATATTGTGAAAGATTATGGATATTTAGTACAGCTATACCCTTTAATACAGCTTTAAAGCCTGGCTCACTCTTCTCCTCTTAGGTAATATTTGTTCTCTCTGGAATTTTATTCAAAATAATCCAGTCTCATCCACATTAAACACCTGTTCTGGCAGGTAACCCCCCCCCCCCCTCAGTGATGATGTTTCTATCTCTGAAAGTTTGTAAGTTGAACAGTTGAACGTTCTTAAGTAGAGGAGCCCCTGTAGTTATTAACTCTCACATATACGGTATAGTTCATACTTCATTTGTGTGTAAACATGTCTCAAAAGCTGACTGACTCACTTTCATGATACTTGGCAAGTGCATAATGATGCTGGTTATGAATGAACTGATTTGAATTAGGAGAAAGGTAAAAAGTTATCAACACAAACATAAAGACAATTATGTTATGTTATTTTTGTTAAAACTCATCAGGTTCATTATTTACAGTATTCACCTACTAGTGATGCCTTGTGTGTCAAATTTCAAGTTGTGTTCTCATGACAGCCTGTCTATTTAATCAGTTTGTAATGATTTGCTTAAGAAATACAGTAAAATGTGACAATTTAAGGTACTGCATTTTGTATGACAAATTAACAAGAAACCCAAATATATAAAACTTTAAATATTAAATGATATCAATGCAGGAAATTTGTTTAACCTTTACTGTACTTTCATCTGCCCAACATATACCATTACTTCGAGTTCTCTGTTAATAATTATTACTGTATTATTAACCAAATGGAATGGAAATGGGTCCATAAATATTGAGGTGCTCAAGACCCAGATTCCCAAAGGTTCATATGTTAAGTTTCCCAGAGGTGTGAGAATACATCTGACTAGTTCAGTTAGAAACTGCATCTTCACAGAGATGGCTGTAAAAACTTAACAGACATGTCTTTAAAAATCTGGAGTCAACATCATCACAACCTTTTAGTCCAATCTTAGGAACCAAGTCTGTATTACAAGTTGAATTTCCCTGAATTCAAGAGTGAGGCAAATGCATATGTTTTGTAACTAAACAGTAACTCATGATACACTGCAATATGACTCAAGTTATAGGCAACTAGTGCCAAGATATGAAGTGATCCAGAGTGTTAACAAGTTTAAGTAATTCATCCTACTTTAAAAGTGCAATTAATATATCACAGTACGAGAGTGAACAGCGAGATGTACGCGTTCCTCTCATTAGTACTACTGCACTACACTACTGTAAAGGAAAAGGTTTCTCTCCTGAGATAATTTGTGTGTGTACAGTACCTTGGTGGGAAGAAACCATGGCAGTCATCACCAGATACCATTGGAGGAGTGTGTAGTGAGGTAAAATATTATTACATAGTTTGCACTTAAATAACTCTACTATACTCTGTTCAGATGAGCTTTACAAACATGGCCAAGTGCAGAGTTTATCAATGCAGCTGAATGAGGTGCATTGAGTTATCTGGTGTTCTTCATTATTTAATTTCTTTTCTTTATATTCCACAATTGCAAGTACAGTACAGTAATAATAACAATTAAATGTTGATCTAGAATGATATCTAAAGCTGGAGTAGAAAAATTAGTATGTGAAACGTATTGTTAATGTAGATCTTAAAGTGGAATAGAAAAATTTACAAGCAATCGGCAACACCCAACTATATCACCAACCCCGGCGCACATTCACCAAGCATGACTCGGCCAAACACAAACTTCCTTTAACTTAGCCCAGTTGCAAGCTTGGAGCGAACAGAGTACAGTACTACAGTATAGGGTATTGCAAACATTTTCTGTGACTGTTCCCATAACTAATGTCATAAATAAATCACTGATAGACACAGGAAGGAATACTAAGGAAAGAGTAGAAAATTTGATAAAAACTGATAATAAATAACATCTCACCTTTTGTATTAGTTACCACCTCTTTAGTGTTACGTTACTAGTCCCTATTCAATACAGTACAATGATTAATTTCTAGATATACTGCAAATGAAGAATATTTAATCACTACGTATGTTAAGCTTGTGATAAAACATCGTAGATGATCTTATATGCTTTGTCGGCACATTCAATGAAGCCGGCACCATCACGATGTGGAGGGTAGGAAGACAGTACAATACCCAGCCAGTCATCCTGAATCTGGTAACTGAAAATTAAATACAACAATTAACAATAGGAACTAAGAACTGGTCATAAGCTGTATGGCCACAAGCTGATCAAAAACTTTCCTCTGAATGAAGAGGTAAATCGTCAAGACTGGTATAGTGTACACAATGTTGTCTTTATCGCTTCTCTTTCTTGTATTGATATTGTGAAGTATTTTGTTTGACCAGAGACATAGATCTATATTGATTGTCATCTGTTTGGAGTTCATAACCTTTTCTCTTGCTGGACCTTGACTCTTTTATTGTTAGAGGAGTTTCAAATTTTTAATCATAACAGCAAGGTGATTTTTTTTTACCACGCAATGTATAGGCGGTATAAACAAGAACTCTCAACTGGACTTCCCATACATGGCATCGTGATTCTGTCGGCTGCAGAGCACCTAGCAGTTCACCATAACAACCATGACTTCCAAGCAAGTAAAGGGCGGTCATTCAAGTTTTGGAGCCGTCACCGCCGAGTAACTCACAAGATTGTCGGAGAGAGACTCGGTGCCGACACAACGAGCGTACAGCCCTTCAGGGAAAAACTTACGGCACTGGTGAAGGACAACAGACTGCTTCTGAGTCAGCTGTACAATGGAGACACGAGTGACCTTGTTTGGAAATCCTTGCCAAATAATATCCATATATCCAGATTAGAGGCTCATGTTCCAGATAGGAAAGCTGTCAAGAACTGCATTGTTATGTACCAATGCAGATGAGTGTCACAGACTTACACCAGTGATTACTGGTAAAGTTAAGCATCCCCATGCTATCAAGAATATCATGGACAAACTAACTGTGCTTTACAATGATAACAAGAGTGCTTGATTTACTAGGGACACATTTAAGTTGTAGTTCCATAATCACTGTATACCTGAAGCGGTTAAGTTTCAGATATAAGCTCTGATAATTTAGCAATGAGAATGTGCAGATTAGATACATATAGTCTACATTGTCGACTGCTATCAAAAGAAAAAGTATAAAGGAACTTACCCAACACCAAATCCATCCCGAACAACTGGTGCAAAGCCTCCAAAGCTTATGGTAGAGGATGGAAGAGTAGACGTAGATAAAATGATGTGATTTATTTTACTGTATGCAGGGTCGGTGAAGAGGTCTGGCAGTGGACCTCCCTTGGCTTCCGCTAACTTTCTCAGCCCAAAAAGGTGTCGGTCAAATCCCTGGCCTAAAAATAATAAAAAAGCAGGTACAGTGACTCCTGAACTTAAGAATGTTTTTATTAACCCATTTTCTCTATAATGTGTCATATATGTAATGTTAGACCTAAAAAGTAAGATACCTTCATTCTATACAATCAATGCAACCAGTGGTATAATATATCCCCAAAATAACTGAAATAAATTATCAGAAAAATTTAACCCCTTCAAATAAAAACTTCAACATAACTTCAGTAAGATTCACTGACTGAGGCTATATTTCCTAGACATTAGTGATCTCTTGTGTGAACTTTTAACAGATTGTCTTACTTCAATCTCCCTGACCTACTGCATCTGCTTCTGTAAAGTGTACTGTATTTGACTTAAAGATGCTCGACAGATGACCCACTTGAGCGAGTACAATATTTTTCATATAAGTTTGTTTAGTACATACAGTAAAACCCCCACTACTCTGCATCTGATATGGTGGAATTGCAAGAAGTCAGCACAGCACCAAATAACTGTTACATTTTGGAGTACTTGGCATATTGGTGCTAAGTCGGCAGGAGCCGAGTCATGCGAGAACTCGGCAAACCACCCCATGCTTGGTAGCCTGTGTCGGCCCTGTGAGCAACAGTTTACGTGTGCCACTCATCATGGATAAACCCTCTGACAGTGATTAAGTGTTATTGTACAGATAGTGTTAAGTGTTATATATGAAGTGTAGTGTTAAGTGTTATATATGAAGTGTAGTGTTAAGTTTGTCATAATTATTTACAGTGCCAATGAAATGTTACTGTTGTGTTTAAAGTGTACAGTTGTACAGACAGAAGTGATAAGTTCATCAGAACAATTTACTATACTGTCCAGTGCCTGTGAAATGTTGCACACATTACAGTACAGTTCATCTGCCACTAACAAGCTCATCAAGAAATTGCTCCTTGCTATTGGTAAGTACCTAATACAACTCTGTTTTTATTTCATTAAAGCTAAAAATAAACTCATGACCAATAAGTCAGCAAATTCCATTAGTCAGCAAGGCCTCAGGCATGTTATGTGGGTTTTACTATACAGTATAGTACAGTAGTGTGTGGAGTTGAATAACATCCACCTATCATAAAAGATCTTGAAAAATATTTTAATATTTCCCCCAAAACAAAATTTTGTTAGTATACTGTATTTCTAAAAGCCTGGAAGACAACTTCATTTAACCAGGCAAAATTCAATTTGATTTGTGAAAATTCAGTAAATACAAGGTTGAGCAGGAACACAACCCCACATAAATTGGCAGCCTATTGTATGTGTATAATAAAAGAAGATGGAAGTTTTCACTACAGTAGTCTTCTACATTTACAAGGGTAATATTCCTGGGAAACCTTGTGACTGCAGAATTTGTGAAAGCAAATACTGTAGCTTGATTCATTGGGAAACAGTTGGTTAGGTTGCCAGATCAATTTAAAGATATGGAAGATGAGCGCACTTCTTGTGGTGAAAAAACACAACGAAAATACTGTATGATAAACAGATAAAAATACAAAAATGCTCTACAAACTTACAGTACATGTAATCTCCCGGCAAAAAAACCCAAAAACAATGAACACTACATAAGTTCTGGACTATAGCGGACAACTTACCGGTAAAAATAATATTTATTTCTACTTGTCATAATGTATTTATAATACAGTACTGTACACTCATACATAGACAACAATAATTAAAAATATTAAAAACTTTCTTACCCATGGCTGCTTCTTTTGTTAGGTTCCCATGAACTTTTGAACACTCCATTAACAATTTCTTCAACCCTGCATTGCTTGCAGGCTGTGACTGAGACACAGCTTTAGTAAACTCTGTGGTTTCCAAGGTCGCAGGACGAATCGTTTCTGTGCGACCATGTTTAAATGCAGCAGTACTACACGACTCATAGGTGGCCACGGTCTTGCCATTCTGAAGATAGTAAGCAACCTGCAAAATGGTAAAACCTAATTAGTAAATAAGAATTAAATCCATAAAAATATTCAGTGAGATAAAAATTAACTTAACAGACAATTGACAGAGAATATAATCAACACCTCGAATATAAATGGCTAGAGTCTGGAGAATTAGTAACTAAACATACTGTACCTGGAACCCTAACTGCATCATGGCATCTGGGGACACATTATGCTTCTTACATAGATTCTTGCCAAATATTTTAGACTCCAGAACATCCACTTGCAGAGCACTGGTGTTTGTGTCGTACGTCTCGACAGCTTTATCAACGGCAGCCTCCAAATTGGGGGTCAAGTTGAATTCTAAAATGTAAAAACAAGTCAGATATTAAGTTGCATCCCTTATTAGTTGTTATGACTTTTACTTCTTTACTGAGGGATGGATCAAAGGGAACAAAATTTTTAAGAGAAAAGGGGTGGGATAGGGGCCAGCTTGCTTGTCTCTATGAGGGAAGGTATCACGTCCTCCCAACTCTCCATCTCCAGCTTGGTCTCAATGCACCTTAGATGGAGGAGAGTTATACAGCGCTCTGGCTTCTATGACAAAATGGACAACTTACATAGACTTACAAGAGCTACTGTGCATTATTAGATTATTTTAAATGACCCAACAGATGGCTAAATTGTAAAAACAGTCACACCAAATTAAAAATCAAGTAACAATTATTAATGAGGATTTTTTTTTAATATACCCGGTACCTACCAAGCTTACGGACAAATTGTGAGGCATCAATAGTGGCAGGTACACTGTCAAGGTGGACGCTTGGCTTCTCTTGTAAATCTTTGGCTACTTCATTAAAGTAACTCATGACAGCTACTCCATCACCCCAAGAATGTTCAAAATTTAGGGCACCTTGGCCATCAGCAGTGAAAATCAATGAAAAGCACTTGTCAAACCACCTGAAAAATATAAGACAAAAAAGTTAATAACAAATAACAAATGGAAGTCTGAATTATGATTAACTGAAACATTTTCCCTTCTATTTTCTTTATCAATCAATGTTTCAGCTGCACAGAACATCACATGTGATATTTATGTTAATAATGATGACTGGTAAAGGGGCATCCTCACTACTCTTAATACAGATCAAGGCTGGGTAGATGATGGGACCTGGAAAGGTTTCCTTCATCAGGCAGGATGACTGAATCTTACATCGCTGATATATACGTTCACTTTATACATTACCAAGGGCTACACAACTCCCCATCAACCCTAATTGTACCAAACCACATCGTGGGGCTGTAGCACAATGAGGGCCATAGAAAGTTACTTCCCTCATGGCATTATTCTGAGAAGTACATTATTCTCAATCACACCAGAACTGTCAACTCCCAGTCAGACTATAACTGTCAGCCAAACCAAGGCTCCAAGCTTCCAATCATAACAAAATTTACAGCTTTGGACTGACTAAACAGTGACAAGTCTGTATTTTGTAAACACTTAATTTCCAAGTGTATACAGACCATGTCACCCAAACATAACTTTATGGCCACAAGTGTTTTAACAGTGAAATGTATCATAACAAAAACTCAGCTAATACAAACCTGTTTTTCCCATTGCCATAGAGGAAAGTGTGATACATCTTCTTTGGGTCTAAACCAACTTTAACATCATCAAAAACTATATTAAAGGCTGCAGAGTCAATTGCCTCCAGTGCAGCTCCATTTCCTGCAGCTATCAATTCTTGCCGGCAGGCAGCCCAAGTGTCACGGTTTTCTGATGAGAGGATGGCAATGGAATGCCTCGGAGGCGGAGTCTGATCCTCAGCAATGTATTGAACGCAGGCGTGAATGTGACTCGGAGAAAGAATATTACCTGGAAATAAAACTTACATAATGAATCAATGAGATAATGAAAAAACTACTCGTACATATGGAATAGATTTAAGATTTAAATATAACGCCAACAAATGCAGAAATGTACCGTCTCTATCTAGGACGTCAAACACATAGAAGTGGCCATTTTTCATGAAGAGCATGTGGCGTGCATGAGGGTCACACTGAAGCCTGTCCTTGCCAATCTCAGGGATACGTGTAGAGTTGAAGAGGTTGCCAAATTGAGACATGTCCAATGGGAACACCTAGAACAGAAAAAGAGAGAATCACATACTGTATTGTAATGTTTCCATACCAATGACATACTGTAACCTGATTTAAGTGGCAAAAGGATACTTTAGATATAAATAAAATGTTCAATGTATAACAAATGTTAGTATTGTACTGCATACAAATGAATTCTGAATTCTCAATGAGCTGCAATCATCTTCCTCAAGTGGTTAACGAAGTAACTTTACCCTCACCTTCATAGCATAAGCAGCATATGACGCCACAGGGGAGGGAATCCACCGTATGATATCTCTAAACCGCTGATTGTCACTCTTTGCAGGGTTGAGATGATACACAACAGGTTCCAAGAGATTCTCTCGAAGTGTGCGCATAAATCTGTTGAATTAATACATAATATAACTTCCACAAACTCCCTAATAATGTTTGGTGAATGTCAAAGGCATAACAAGAGACATCATTTAGAGAAGACATTTTTTTTCAGAGAATTTAAGAGAGACAGAAAACAACATACAATTAGTGTTATGGAACCAACCTAAGAGACGACACTAAAGTATTTGTAGCACGTATAACAGGGTGTGAGTAGCCCGGTCTCTCCTCAGGGTGGAATGTCATGAAGGGGTTATAATTAAGTACAACAGGAACACGATCACTCAGGTACATATCAAACCACGGTCCTGAGATGTAACTTGTGTGTTTGTTTGCCTGTTGAACAGATTATCTTTTTAATTATATTAGTTAAAATATTCACGATACTGTATAATATAGCAGGCAAGACCTCCACTTACCATAGTCTGAAGCTGATGCAGTTCTATATACAGTCCAATATAGTATGATATATCTAACCCCACTACCACTCACTTTATTGCAGTGTAGCTTAAAGGATTTTATATTCAAATACATTCCTTAAAATGACATCTTAAACTTTTTCTGCTGGACTTTATCCCAATGAAAGAAACTAAGAGTCAACCTGAGATCATAGTTCACCCACGACATCCTAAAGTAAAGCTACATAGGCAGGCTCTATGAGCCCAGAAATAACTTACATGAACACTCCAGTTATTGAACGTAAACAGCCATCAAGCACTCCAACATACACCATAGCCAGTGATCAGAGCAACGACAGGACCCCGAGGTAAAGTGATCAGCATAACTTTATTGTAGGTGAAATCTTAACAAAATTGGGGTTTACTTGGATGGTTCAGAACGTAAAGCCCATAATTACATTGGTGTTATGGGGAATTAGCTTTTGGGTCCAGAACAACTATCCTACTGATGACTTTTGAGTCCCTCTATGGTCTTGAGAGATCCTAATAAATAATAATAAATAATATAATTATGGTTGCCCCTCGTGTTACGAGGATGGCTGGCCCAAGGGCCACCTAGGCGTGAATTTGTTTAAGGTGTAGAAGCTGTCGCCAACACAACAACCACACCTTAAGTTAATGAGCTGCACTAGCTAACCGTTGCCCCAGAATACGATCCGCAAATCGATTAACATCCAAATTCCCAATTACTGCTGGGTAGACAAGAGGCAAATGGCGTAAAGAAACTTGTCCATAGTTTCACCCTGCCCGGGGATCGAACCCAGGTCCGCTCGTTTGGGAGGCGATCATGCTGACCATTAAACCACAGGATTACTGTACTGAATATATAACGTCTGAATTTATGTCATGTGTTTTCTTCACTATGGAGATGGATGCCACTTTTAAGATCTTATTTATCTAACACCAGAGAATTTTATTCAGCTCAGAGGCAACCCTGCACACAAGGGGTTAAACTCTCTCTAGTCTTCTAATAAATGACTGATCAGTTCTTACAGCCAAAATTACTTTATATCTTAGCAATAACACGAAATACATATAAAACAATAGCCTGGAACTTTACGAGCAGGACATTACAGCCATATACTGTAAGTAGTAGGACACCACACAGTGACCATAGATTCTGTTCATCTTTACTTCAGTGAGTCATAATCGCTGCCATGATATTCTAAGTCTTCAAACAGTGCAAGACTCTGACCAACTAACCTTATCAATCTGTTTTAGCTGTGCATGTAAGTCTACGCCAGGTCCACCTTTAAACTGAGCAACTACACTCTCTGTTGCACTGTATTCCTCTGACGTTGATAGGACTTTTTGTGAACGTAGGTATCGAGCGCATGTCTTCTCCAGATCTGAAAATATACAGTATACACAATCATAAAATACATGTAAGTATAAGTATAACACTACCATAAAAATACTTGCAATAGTAAAGGATTAATTGCAGTCAAAACCAAGTTATCCCAAATTCTGGTAAAAGTACACCCATGTTAATCCATCCTTGTTAACATTAACTATTATGTTGTACTGTACAGCTACACAATCAGGCATCACTGTAGTTTACCATCAGTAAATCGAGATGTATTGAGTTTTATCTTTGGATATGGGCATAGCTCATTGTGCATGGTAGAATTTATGACATTATACATATACTGTACCTTAATAATGCCAAAACACAACAGTAATAATAATAATAATAAGTAAAAATCACAAGGTAGAGAAATAGTGAAAAGGTTTAAAGGTTTCATTCAGTTATTAGCTCACATATGGAAGTCATCATGGCACCAATGCACACTTTCAGGACACCCAAAGTGGTGACATTCACGGGGACACCAAGTTAAGATAGGTAAATGAGCTGTACAGTACTGGGGATAAATTTAGTATCCAAGTATTTTTCAAATTTAGTTCTCTTCTCAAACCTTCATTTTCCCCCCTCTCTCTCTCTCTCTCTCTCCCCTTCCAAACATATCATTTTTCTATCCATCCCTTCCCTTCCTCTCTTTGCAAATTCTAACACCTCTCACCATACACAGTGTAAACAGAGAGAATAGCAAGTAGAGAAAGACAAAACAAAGAGAAAGCCTTAAAACACACAAAAAAACACCATCAGACTAAACCATCAAAAAACTCCTCACCGGGGATTGGCAGTCGTAATAATGACTTCTGAAAATGCATTGAAGGAATCTTGGACCTCTGGATGTACTGGTAGTCATCATCTTTGACAGAGCTGTTGTATCTGGCAGTGTAAGTCATCATGCAATTATTGACCTTCCATGAGAGTGCAAAACAAAAGCAGCTCACCAATGGTACTTGATGCCCTTTAAGTAACTGAACCAAAGGGTCTTAACAAACCCAAAATTTACAATATCTTATCAGAATTGAAGGTTCCATGAATGAGATTTTAATTCATTCTAAACATAATTTAATTAATATCGTCACTCAGAGTCTACTAAAACATAAACAGTATTGAAAATCTAAAAGAAAAATTATAGGGTGGTGTAAAGCTTGAGAGGGTTGGGGTGTAGCTTAAGAGGGATGGGGTAAAGCTTAAGAGAGATGAAGCAGAGCTTAAGAGGGATGGGGTAAAGCTTAAGAGAGATGAAGCAGAGCTTAAGAGGGATGGGGGTAAAACATTCTGACAGATATAGGGCAAGGCAGAGAATAACAGGCAAAATTAGAGAGATTATGGCAGGGTAGATTATGAGAGAAGTTAGGTGAGGCAGAGGAGAGATTGAGAGAGGCAGGACAGGGCAACTTGTGAGAGATAACATACGGTAGACTGTGGCAAAGGTGGAAGGGATACAGTTTGATATGGAGTGGGACAATGTTTGAGCAGCAGGAAGAGGTAGTGTGTCCTTTTAGTTGTGCAAATTTAATGTCCAATTGAACAGTAAATAACTTACACTGTAGCCCTGTGAAGCCCCCTCTGCATCACACCAACTCTAGTAGTTCTTAGTGTCTGCAATAAGATTTAACTTTTCAATCAATGGGGAAAAAAAGATATCTGATTACTGGACAATTAATACATACTAACAAGACTTTAACAATGAACAAAACAAAATAAATTCTTATCTATACAATACACTGGTGACAAGCTTAACGAACCTATAGTATTATAAAAGTATCTGAATAATGATGAAAAATTAGAAAAAATATATATCTAAAGGGTTAATAAAAATACAGCTTTCAACATAATCACTTACGAAATACAAAAGAATCACTTAACCTTCAGGGTTATTCAGATCACCAGAAGAATAGCCTCCCTAGCTTGTTATACCTCAAGAATAACTAACCTAACCAAACCCCCCAGGTAGTCTAAGGGTGTCTAATCATCAGGTGAAATAAGACACGGTGTCTAATATTCAGGTGATATATTTATTCTAATAAACTCGATTCCTAGTTGTAATATTACCTGCATCAGAGGCTTCCCAACAAGTTTGCTCCGAGCCCCCAACATTTTAGATGGACGTTGAATTGAGAGGATCTGCAATAAGGAAACAGTAATTAATTTGTTGAAGTTAATTGATTTCACAATAAGGAAATATATGCAAGACAGATACGTACAGTATAGCCCATCCCCCAAGCAGTAAGTTCTCAATGAATCTTATTTAAATGTTCTTTATAATATCACCATTTATCAGCTTATTAACCATTTAGGCAGTTAGTCTCCTCTTTGTTAATTTGTTTTGAACATAATTTGTCCATTGTTACGTCTCTATAGGCTATAATAGAGATTAAACATTGGCCTCCCCATAAAGGCATTTTACCTCTCTTGGTTATAACACAGGCTAATATGATGTCATTTGCCTGTTCTGGAGTCACTGGGGTGTCAACATTCAGCTCAATAATTGGTCACTTACTTCTCTTGGTAACAACTACACAGGCCGGTGATTCAGGTCAGATCAGCTGTAGTAAACAAACCTTTGGTGTCCACTGATGCCAGATCTTACATCCAAATATCTCGCTAAATTTATAGGGTACAACTTGCTAAACTTCATTCAGGTCAACCCTAAGCTCTTTATAATTCAATAAAATTATCCAAAAGTTGAGCTAATTCATTGACAATCATAATATAAAAAAATTACTATTTATTAATATCGACACACAGAGTTGCTACAGAGAGATTGATAAAAAATAACCTTAGCGAGTTTCACGCTAGGTTGGCAATACTGTGTTGGCTGCCGAGGCTCCTCCTGATATTAGGAAACTACTCACACCACAATAGAGCCTTTAATTGTCATATTCTGAGGTAAAATATCCTTCATGAATATGAAATCTAAAGTTTCATATCAAATATATATTTTCCCATTGTTAAAATAGAGGTAAAACAATATTTGATACATTGGAATTGGAGTTCATGTGTTGAGTATTACTATTATCTTTATATTTCCTGATTTATAATATAACTCTTTGACAACTACCTTCAAATTATATAAATATATTAATAGTTTATATTTAAATCTTAAATAATAATACTAGCTATCGTTATACCTGTTGTCATCCGGGTGTACTATATATACAGTACATTATATTCTAATTATATTATTTGGAATATTTTGTAGTAATATGTCATGTAAAGTAAATTTTTAGTTGATTTATTCTAATTTGCTAGTTTATGCATAACAGCCATTAGACTTCTTAGTTACTGTTGTTGGTGATGAACAACAGAGGGCCTTAAATCACCGCCATCTACCTGTCGGGTTGGGAGTCAGTTCTACTCCAGACACCGTCAGATGGAGTGCGGTGCGTCCGAGCTGCTTCCCCAATTGTCTCGGTGTTGTGTGGCTGACCTGAATTCAACCAAACAGATAAGTTATTATTGTCTGCAAGTCTGTAGACAAATCGGACTGTCTTAACTCCCTACTTGCTTTTACTTCCAGTCACTAGCGTAGCTAGGGGGGGGGCGGCACTTTTGGGTCTGCTCATCACCCATATCTGCAGCTACTGGAGACGTTAATCCATCCCTTTGTATCGGCGGCAAGTTAATCCTTGTCGTGTCTGACCTAACACCTGACCCACATCATCACGGCCACGTCATGAGCTACGTACACCCTTGCTATGCTCCCCCCCCACACACACAACCTGTAACCTGTTGAGGATTAAGGAAACAACTTCAAACAAGTACGCCAGTGAGCTCATGTGGTGTGGGTCAGGTGTTAGGTCAGACACGACGAGGATTAACTTGCCGCCGATACAAAGGGAAGGATTAACGTCTCCAGTAGCTGCAAAACCATGCAGTCTCGGGTCATATCAGTTCATGTACAGCCGACCAATCCACCAGTTACAAGCAATTCACTTCAGTTCTGCACAAGTCTCCATCGTGACAAGACGAGGGGAGGCTAGACGACTTTTAAGTTCTCTTGTGTTTTCGATCCAGTTATTTACTTCGTTGGAAGACATAATACTATAAGGTAAGAAATATTAAAGTATTGGTTAAAAAATATTGATGTGACTTTTGCTGCGGTACTGAGATTAAATATTAAGATTTTGTTTCACAGCATTGCGATTTTATACTAAGACACTATCCTCACTGGGGTACAGACAAAAGCCCCCCCGACAAAAGCCACCCAGACAAAAGCCCCCCAGACGAAAGCCACCCAGACAAAAGCCCCCGATCCCCAACAGGGCGGCACACACTCTAGCTACGCCACTGCTTCCAGTCAGGTATTCTAATGAACAAGTACAGACCTCCCCATATTCCCACCAATGAAGTTTGGTCAGAAACACTTCAGATTGTCGTTCCTACTAAACTTAGATCAACTATATTAGCCCGTGCACATGGCTATAGTGGTGGTCATCTTGGAGTAAATAAGACATCACAAAATCCTTCAACAATTCTATTGGCCAAAGTTACAATGTAATGGAGGTAAATATTGTAAAACTTGTCATGAATGTCAACTAGCAGGAAAACCAAATCGCCGATTTGGCTTAATAGTCCGATTTAAAATCGAACTATTAAGCCTGCACCATTAAAGCCAATTCCAGTAGTTGAAGAGTCTTTCAGCAAAATCATAATAAACTGTGTAGTGTAGGGTTCCTTCCTAAACCTATAAAAAGGTAACCAATTCCTTATCACAATGATGTGTAACTAGGCTACTAGGTATGCTGAAGTTATTCCTTTAATACGCATAACTATAAAAAATGTCTGAGTGCACTGATTACATTTTTCACCCAATATGGAGTTCCAAAGGTAGTCCGACCATGGTTCAAATTTCACCCCAGGGCTATCCAAGCAAGGTATGTAGATGGGAGTACGTCAGTACCTAGCACGTCCTATCATGCGGAGTCCCAAGGGGCATTGGAGAGGTTTCACCCGACTCTAAAAAGCATGATAATGAAATATTGTATTAAGAATGATAGAGACTGGGATGAGGGAATCCAACTTTGTGTATGGACACCAAGTCGGGGACCTCTTAAGGACTTAAAAGATTCATGTATTGACAATGAACTTACTCTTCCTGTGTATGTTCAGAAATTCAGACACTTCTCTCAGCTTGTGAGTTAACGAGGTTGAATTTGAAAGAAGCTCAGAAAAGAATGAGACGTGTTTGACTTACAGACTCCAGTTAGAGAATTTGCACCCGGTGATCTTGTTTCAACTTTTTTGAAAATCCATAAACTTGCATTAGGTCACACCACTTAGGTGTCTTCTTGGAGGGAAGAAGAAACACGTGTAGCGGCCGAGAACTTTAATGTAGAGATGCTTACTCCAAGCCTGACAAGAAGTAACTGGCGGGGCCAGGCGTGCAAACCGCAGACTCTCCGCTACCAGGGATTGCCAGGTAGCGGCAACATAACAATAATGTCTACATCTTACAGTTAGTTTTATGGACCATACGAAGTTTATCCAAGGTTAATGACATAATTTATCTTAAGACACCAGGATACAGGAAGCATGAGACTTGTTCATGTGAACTTGCTTACAGGTCTGGTGGAACATGATGTCGTCCTGGTGGGAGATCCGGCACCCATCAAACAAGTTCCTAATGGAATAAGTCCCAGCAAGAAAGTAAGTCTGAAGGAGGTTGACTTTCTACTGCAGCACGACTTAATTGAACTCAGTGACAGTGAATGGGCTTCTCTGTGTCTGTTGGTACCAAAACCAGATGGGTCATGGAGCATGTACACAGCCTATAGGAAGATCAATAGAGACCCAAGGAGGTTGTTACCCACTGCCACATATTGATGACCTCATCGACAACCTAGGGAATGCTGAGTATGTGACCAAGCTTGATAAACTGAAAGATTATTACTAGACATAACTTATTGACAGAGCAAAGGGGATATCTGCCTTTAAAACACTAGACGGACTCTACAACTACAAAGTCCTTCCTTTTGGAATGAAAAATGCCCCAGCTACATTCCAGAGACTTAACAGAGAGTGATCCATGGGTTGTCGGTTATTCAAGCGTATTTGTATGACCTGGTCGTTCATAGTGCAACCTGGGAAGAACACATCTTCAGAAATTGAGACTTGTCTACTCGTCTGGCTGACTGTTAATCTGGTGAAAAGCGAGTTCGGCAAAGTATGTGTTATCTTCTTGAGGCATGAGATTGAACAAGGACACATCACTCCAGTGTCAGGAAAAGTTTAAGCCATCTGTAACCTCCCAATTCCGAGGGATCCCAAAGCAGTTATGAGGTTCTTGTCATGGCTGGATATTATAGATGTTTCTTTTCTAATTTTGCTCAGATTGTAGTCCCTCTTTCTGATCTGGTAAGCCCAAGGTTGTTGTTCCTATGATCACTGAAGGCCAAGCCACCGAAAAAATCTGTGCTCTTCTAACTAATGTTCCAGTATTGCAGTCTCCCAATTTTGATGAACCCTTCTGTAATCTGTATTAATGTTGATGTGGGGATAGGTGGAGTTTTATTACAATTAGGATCTTTTAATATTTTACATCCTGTGTGCTATCAGTCTTTAAAATTTAAGAAACCTCAACTAAATTTCTTCTCTATAAAAAAGGAAGCTCTCACTTTTATCAGCTCTTGAAAAGTTTGCTGTAATACTGTATACACTTAACTCTCCTCATCAAATTGGTGTTTACAGTGATCCAAATGCACTGTTTTTAGAAAAAATTTAAAAAGGTAACCAAAGTGGTGAAGAAGATAAAATGAAAAGTAAAAGTAGGTGGTCCCTCACCTTACAACCATACAATCTGGTTATTAAACACTAAAGGAAAAAGATGTCATTGCAGATACACTGTCCCATATGTTTATTTAATTTTCAAGATTTATCTATGGATAGATCTCGTCTTATAGGGGGAAGTGTCATGAATCCTTAGTCGAGATGACTCGGAATTACGGAGAGTTCCAGTGAATTGGGTATTGATTTTATTGAAGCTCGTATGCATCTAGGTATATTGTATATATTATATTCTAATTATATTATTTGGTCTATTTTGTAGTATTATGTTATGTAAAGTACAATTTTTAGTATATTCTAATTCGCTAGTTTATGCGTAACAGCCATTAGACTAGTAGCTACTGTTGTTCTGGTGATGAACACCAGAGGACCCTAAATTCATGCCATCCACCTGCCGGGGCGGGAAAAGCTGTCTGATAGTCAGTTTTATTCCTGACACCGACTGCTGTGCGTCGAAGCTGCTTCCCCAATTCTGTGTTGTCTAGGTATTTTTCTTTACTTATGTGGCTCACCTGTATTCAACTCAAGAGATAAGTTATTCTTATAAAGTATAATATTTAGGATGTTTAATATGAAATTAAATTGTTACCATTCTGTTTTGCCTTGTAATGTTCATGCAGGAGTTTTCCTTGTAAATATATTGGTTTGAGTTTCAAGTTTATTTGTCACTGTCTCAAGCACTTTGTAATAATTGCATTAAAGTAATTTTACTATGGATCAATATTCTCCCAACCTGACTTGGATCTGTAATAGTACCTATACTAAAATAAAAGTGTATGGGGCTATTAAGGCATTCAATTTTGTAGTTTATACTAGGTTTATTATAAAAATTCAATCACACAGTTCAGAATTACATAGAAAATAAAAACAAAATGATGCATAGGAGAGATTTCAGTAGAGAACACACTTGTGGCAGAGATAATAGTCAACACACAATACACATCACAGACTGCATGGATCCTTTGCTACATGAATCAATCCAAGATAAATTTTCAATCCATGTTCTAAAGGCAACTCTGGTATACTTCTGCCCCTGATTTTTTTTTTTTTCACAATTAAATTTTCTCCTAAAGTGCTAAGGCTCAATTTAAAATCCCTATCAAATATATTGCAAGATTATACAAATTATTTACATGGTATAATTTCCCTGAACACAATTTTACTAAGACTGTATCTGCATGATATCATTAAGTCTCTTTAAGTGTCAATGTCTCAACAAACTTCCTTTTTATACATGGCAACGTGTGTACCGTACATTAGTGAACTGACGTGCCATGCTCATACTCAGAGGTCCCAGACTAGATAGTTCTTTCTCATACCTGATGTCAGTGGGAAAAAAAAGTGATTTAATTTATAGAAAGAAGTTTTAATTAGACTGTTAGCCATCATTACAGGTCGAGAGAAAGAAGTATATAAAGCAACACAATATATAAGGTACTGGTATATGTGTTAATGAAGGGTGAGCTAATGTGGGTAGTACAGTGTATCTATTTGTTGTCATGTTGTTCACTTGTCATGCATAACGTCTCTATAGATTCCCTCCATTTCTTTGAATCTATTCTACCCTTTCATCCATCCCTTTACAGGAAAGGAGGATGAAAACTCTGAACATTTACATATAAATTTCAGAAAAGAATTTTATTAATCACCATGACTATTGGATCAAGTTAATAAAGGCATAAATAACTCCACCTGAGTACTGCCCTACATACGGTCATCAAATTATTGCAGTTATATTCTGGTAGTTGGGCAAAGTAAATTATACTTTATTGCAGTGTTTCTTTGAAGATACAAATTAGTCCATTTAAGAACTATCCTGCCTCTGTAATTTAAAATATTTATTGGCATTGTTCAAGCAGCACAGTACAAATAACTATATGGCAGTGGAAATGTATAATTGGACATTAAATATGTACTGTATATTTAATTTTTCATAATCTTTCTATAACATCTCCACTTAAAATTGATACATAATGTACTACACAGTGCCATGTATAATAATCTAAGATGTAACATGCAGAGTACAGCAAAAATACAGTACACGTAACATCATACACGACAGTCAGTTACACGACCTTTGGATGATCCAGCACAAGTCTTTGTACTAATATTGGCAGGTCTATTAATGCTCTGCAATTTATAAAAAAAAAAATAGCGTGGTTATTTTTCTTAAGGATATGTCTGTCTGTATTATCACATCTTGCGCTTTAATCGTGATGTCGTACACAAAATATTATTCATGCATTTTGATTCTATCGTGTGTCTCTTAAGCTCAATTGTAAATTTTAAATCACCTTACAAATTCGGCCAAGTTCATCTGGTTAGTCCAAAATATAAGCCCCTGACTTTTAATTGAAATGAAGATATTTTGTCAAATTAGGTGAAATGTGCACACACAAAAAAAAACTACGGAGTCTGTGTACATTACAGAACACAAAAAGTTATAATAGGTTAGTTTATATTAGATTATGATAGAGACATGAAACAAATAAGAAACACTATTGCTGGTCCAAGGTTACATAAGTTGAACAATGTACTGTACTATTAAAGCAGCCATCACTGGGAAAATGGAGTTTATTAAATGAATAGCACTACAGACATCAAGTATTTCTCCATAGGAGTTGTTTCGTGGTGTCTGTTGTTACTTATTATTACGACGTCACGGTCGGTAGTGCAAAATTGGAATTTCACGATGGCCATAGCAGTTGATTCCCTCTCGTCGGTAGTTGCGTAACGTGAAAGAAAAAATACCCACCCATCACTGCCAGTATACCCACACCCTTCTCCATTTTGGCCATAATGCCCTTCAGGTGAATTTCTGGGAGTACTGTGTATTAATGAGGGAATCAAGAATTATGCCATTGAAGCAGTGGCCCAGTCAGGTCATGTGAAAGCTGCCTATTTGCTGTATAAATTCTGTAATAACTGTATACGTACAGTGTCATATGACTGCTAAACAGTACATTAAGGTATTTTGGGGTTTAAAATACTATCCCCTACAGTACAGTACAGGTATTTGAAGAGTTTACAAATGAAGGTGAAGAAAAACTTTTAATGGAGAGACTAAATTAACAAGTACACTGAGAAGAATGTTTCCTGCCCATTAAACTATAAGTTAGGTGTCCATTACATAATATTGATAGTCTCACAAACTTACAAATAAGAGAATGCAGTGAATTACAACACTCAGTGGACACAGCAAAATACAATGTTGTACACAGTGCCCAGTCACAACTGCTATCTAAAGTTCTTAAGATAAATAAATATACAAATGATAATCATCAAACAACAAGTGATGAATAAAGTTGCTTTCTTGTGACGGCTGCCAATCACACAAGAGTCGACAATACTTTAAAGCTGAAAATCATATTTTCTGGCTTACACAACAAAGAATTTTAAAGCTAATATCATTATGTACATACAGCATCTGCCAGTCACAAAAACACACATCATCAGTATTGCCTGATGTCAACGTGCTTGTTTCTACTTGTTTATAATCATGTTGATTTTTTAAGAGTTAACACAGACAACTTGTAATATATATATATACAGTACTGTATTTACTTTTCAATAAACATTAAATACAGTATAAGATAATTTTTACACAACAATAAACAAAATAAATATACAGTACTGATGCTGTATTTATTGTATACAGTACAGTAATCCCTTATGAATGAAAAAGTTCACAGGATAATTATTATTTTTATATAATAACCTAATATAATTTTTTTTTGGGTAGTTATACATTGTTAAAGAAATTTTTAACTTTGAAGTATTTAGTGACAATGGCATCCTTTATTAAACTATAATAACAATTAAAAGTTTGTTAACCAGTGATAATACATTACTTCACTCACAAGTTCAACTTTGGGAACATGTTCTAATCACCGATGGCATCTACACTCAAATATTTTACTGGCTAAATAAAATTTTCAGGAGCTAGGATCACTGTGTGTGTGCCCCTCTACTGTACTGTACTGACTTAAATTACTGTACGTATGTAAAAAATTTCTCTCATAAGCAGGTTAAGTTCTGTGTGACCAATATTTGATTACACGGGTAATAATGCAGGTATCCACATGTTGTAAAGTTGAATCCTGTTTTTACGATCGCCACCACCATTTTACGGCTATTTTCAACACTTACGAGGATTAACCATAAACTGCAGGGTCTCTTGCAGCTCTCCATACTGCACATTGTCTTGTAGCCCCTCTCGGAGAGGGGCTACAAGACAGGTCAAGAATGATATTGGGAGACGGCCTCTCCCAATATCATTCTTGACCTGCCGTTGGCTACTCCATGCACCTCTTGACCCAATTGGTCTCGCCCATTCTTTCCACATGCCTGAATCATCTCAGCATGCCTCTATGCAAAACCACACCAATACTCTCAATACCCAGCTGCCCTCTTAGCTCTGAATAGGGTTTCCAATCTTTCAGTGTCACAAGATACAGTACATCCACTCACCAATTCTCATTTCAGCTCACTCAAGCCTGCTTATGTCATCCTCTTTAACTGTCCATGTTTCACTGTCACACAGCATCACACTTCTCAAGTCAGTTACATACATTTTCCTTTCACATGATACATAGTTAACATACAGTACAGTACTTTGACAATGTAAATGAAATCGGCAACATAATCGACTCCAAATTCAGCCTCATCTTTACACAGATGAACCCATAAAGCTGAGATGTGAGAAGTGTAGCATTATACAAACGGACACATGAAAACCTACATTCATATAAATGTCTATTTAATTTTATAATTAAAATAATTAAAATACAACAATGATAATTATAATGATAAAGCTCAGCCAAGACACCTTGACTGCACGATAAATAAAGTTCATAGCCATACAAACATCACTTGATAACGCTCACTCTGTAAGCCAGAAAATATATCCATAAACAAGAATCAATATTACACTCAATTTAGTATTATTCTCTTTTATTAGTTCTCAAACTCCTCGTGACATTCCGGGAATGGGAATTTAGATAATTTACTACAGTATTAACGTACGTCAGAAAATGGCCGATCCTTCTCCCGTAAAACACTACTTAGATACTGTACCTATATATACAGTATCATTAAAGGCCTATTCCTGTGCACACTTCAGATGGGTAACAAAGGCATAAATCATATTATATAGAGACATAAGGCGATGCTCTGTCCATACTGTACTGTATAGTCAACAACATGGTATCTGGACATCTATTTCCTGAAATTCAAGTTATCTGATTGCTGACAAGAAGTCCTATTCAAACAAGAAAAGTACACCTCCATCAAGCAGTTCACCTTACCACCACCATCACCAAGAACACATCTCTCTCCAATACCATAAAAAGTAATAATACACGTAGAAGATCCTGGTGATGACACAGAAGACATTAACTCTGCCCTGACAGCATCTACTCCCTCCCTTGTTCCATCCTACCAGTAATGGATTGTACTTCATCTCCAATAGATAATGTATGAGAACCAGAAGAAGTACAATACTACTAAGACAGAGAGAGAGAGCTGTAATGTACTTTAAATGGTGACTACCTGTATTTTATTATGTAGACATATCCAGGCCCACAGCATTCAGATACTAAGTTGTTGACCATATGTGTGTGAGTGTGTATTTGTGTGTGTGTACAGGTATTATAAAGGTTAGTACAGTATGCTTATCATTAACTATAGTTGTAAAACCAAACCTTGTTAATTCTTCTTTTTTTTATTTGTACATCAAATCTGCAATCAAAGAACTACATGAGTTCCTCCAGAAATATCTGATAAACCAAGTTATAGATAATATTGGGACATGACCCACCCACCCCGGGGCTTGGGGCTGGCAAACTCCTCCTATTGTACAATACAGTATTCAGTTATTAAAAATAAATAACAGCAAATTACAATGGGATGTTTGCAAATATAAGGATAAAGAAGTAGAGACAGGAGTGTCTGGGAGAAATAAGAACAAAAGGCTGTGTTGAGTGATATGAGAAGTTGTATCAGTGAACATAGATGGATCAGCTACAGAATTGTATGGATCATTGTAAAGTAAGGAGATTGAGGTGTAAGATCAGAGGCTAAGAAGAGGGACAAGAAAAGAGAGAGGTTCTGGCAAAACATGTTTAACTGTACTGAAGGAAAAGCATTAGTATGTATGACTATGTTATTGATTGCGATTTAAATGCCCAGTTCCCACTCTGTAAAAGTGTGCTGGTGATAAGAAGGGCATCCAGCCATAAAACCTGCTTCAAGTTTGCCCGATAGCAACTGGGACACCAAGCCATCAGATAATCACGGATAACCCATGCAAGTGTGAAAAATTGCCATAAGACAGTGGTGACAATGATCAGTTGGTGATCTTTACTTTACTTAATCCTCTCTGACACTGGTTGGTTTGTTAGCTGCTTAGGTGGTTGGTCAAGTCTCTGCTACACACTGTTGACAAGTACTGGGCATGTATTGGTTCCACAATATATCGACTGTATACCTGCACCAGTGTTGGCCAAGTCTGGTTTTGAATGAACTCGCACTCGGTGCCATCACAACACTCTTTGGCAGATTGTTCCAAGAATTCACAACTCTCATGCTAAAATTGCTTGCCCTAACAATATTCTGAGCTAGTGACTTCTTCAACCTTAAGCTGTGACCTTTAGGTATGAATACTGACTGATTAATATCCTTTAAGGTGTTTATACTGATAGACTTCTATTAATTTTCCCCTTGCCTGCATATAGTGTAAGCTAAGCAACTGCAACCATTTCAATCTCTCTGGGAATCTGAGGTGCCAGAGTGCAGGCACCAGTATGGTGGCCCTACTTTGAATATTTTTAATAAATTTATAGTCTCTGGGAAGTGGAAGGGGACTATGGGGTGGTGTATGGTAAGCAGCAGAGCAATAGACCAAGGAGTAGTTAGAAGAACATACAGTACCAGAGAGCATAGTGTCAAGTCGTTTTGGGGGAAGGCATACTGTTGATGGTTGATGCTAGCTTGTGTGATTCTACGAGAATAAACCAGACTTGGAATATTCTTGTGGAAGAGAGTATAGTACACTACAGTACCTCAGAACACATTGTTTACAGCAGTATGAATGGTAATGAAAATGTTCATGTGTGTTTGCTTTTGTTTCTGATCATCCTGCATAAAGTGGGAGAAGCCACAAAAGATTTAAAAGGACTAAAGAAAAATGAAAATGTTTACATCACAGCATCGACCTTACTGTATTGTGAGGAAGTTTCAGATTTACCTTTTTGAACCCCAGAATGATCCCTGATTCCCATCATATTAATCATAAAACAGTTAGTCACAATTTCCAGTTCTCCGTTTTATACTATCTAATACTACACTTTGAAACATTAGTGTTGCTTGCATTTACTTTATTCTATACATCCATCTCCACAGTTTACACAGACAACATACAGTACTATACTGCACTGCTTACCCCAGTTCAGGAAAACATCACCTGCAAACAGTATCTGTAACAACTTATATAATGAACCACTCTCACAGTCATACACACCAATTCACTTATAAAACTATGAATGAGAGTACTGCAAACAGCACATAATTGAATTAACAAGGTTTGATTACGGTTTAAATGAATATTATATTACGGTATATAACTCAAAAACCTCAAATCATAAACGGTAACTGAAAAACACAATTTATCTCAATACTTTGGCTTCAGATCTGGACTTTGTCACATTCATTCCTAAATAATTGATTATAACATAAATTATTTTACCTTATATATAATTCAAATCTATACAGGATGCTGTTTTCATAATATCTGAAACCTTTACATATTAATAACAATAAAGCTAAAATATGAATACAAAATTTATTCACATCTTTCAATCATTTCTTGACTAACGTCTTCACAAGGTAAGGTAGTCCAGGTTGTGTGCACTATTGCAGGAACTCTTATACTATCTGTCTGCCTTTATAGATAAACTAATTATTTAAATACAATTACACAAAGTAAGCCTTCTATATATATCACTTAGTGTTCGAATTAGTTTTAACAACATCAACGCTCCTCTTCCTCCTCAGGTACAGTCGTCCATTCTCAGTTGTTGTATACCTCTGGACACGGACTCCAACTCTCTTGGTTTAGAGGCCAGAATAAGCCCTTCATCCATAGATGCAGTTAAATTTTCCATACTGCGAGATCTAACCAACACGTGACCCGAACTACCGCTGGACTTGGCGTTACTATAGCTGCTGCAGTTTTTGTTTTTACTTGTACCACTACTTAGACTGGTTGTTCTCAGCCGGTACGATCCGCTGCTGTATCCCGAGGCTTCACTGGTATTGGAAACCGCAGAGTTATTATCGTACGGGTGTGTCCGAAGTCTCCGTCTGCGGGAAAAGCTACATTTGTACACTCTTTTGCTCGAGGGCTCCTTGATGCCGTGACATGGCAACTCATAGCCGGCTTTGAAGCTTGTGATGAATGTTGAATTCATTGTAAGAACCTGGAAGCCCCCAATATTAGTATTCTCTTTCTCAACAGAATGAGATGATCCAGAACTTTTGGGGCTCTTCTGGGAGTCCCAACGAGAGGTAGAAGGACCCGGCTGATCTACATTAAGCTTCTCCATGCCGTCTCTCAGGCACTCTTGAAGATATTCCTTACGACTTGTGGTGAGGGTGCTTAGCATACCTGAAATATGAATTGCTGCTGGCAAATTTTTCACTGTTATAACCATCAAGAAGTAATGAATGGGGGAAAAATAAACTAAAGCAAGTACACTACCAATCCAGATTTAGGGGATGGCACGCTGACATGATGATTAACTGATTTCTTACTTACAAAGGTGAAGGTATTTCTCGTTTACTTGCTTATTACAGAATCACCAGACAGCAGCTTAGGATGGCTGGGAGTCAGAACTTTTTTTATTATTATTATTATTATTATTGTTACCTACATACAGTACAATGGCAACAAACTACAGATAACAAACAATTTTAAGAGCAACTTTCATTTTGAAGATAGACACCATTGTACAGGTCTGCACTAACTAACTCTGCATGCATGTACAGTGTATAATCTAGAGCTGTAATCGAACAATTTCCGGTTTTCATTATGCAATATTCATCTTTTTTATACAAATCCTCATGACAACTTCACTGCAATAATTAGTGATAACAAAGAATCAGATAATTGTGAATATTTTGGATAAGAGTTGGTTTAATACTCACCCAGATCATCAAGGGATTTATTTAGAGCAACAATATCGTACACCTCTCCAGCACCTCTCGTATTCATGGCTGCACCTGAACAAATGAAAAAAATAACATTTATCCTAAAACCTAACCTAAGCCAACTAGACTAATGATCTTATTGTAATTGATTGTGGTTGGGTTTTGTTGGTTGGTGCATGTCTAAAAGGATTCAGAATGACCTAATCAGTAAGTGATCACAATACATTAATGAACAACTAATCAGAAGTGAAAAAATGCAGTTTTCTTTACCATTACTGCAAACCAAATGACAGATTCTAACAAAGATCAGATGTCATTAGTGCTATGGTTTTTTGGTGGAGTAATTATAATATTTTATGGAATTCATTGGGTGTTTGATAAGGTTGACGGTGCTACATTAGCTCATAAAATTATTGCAAAACTTCGTACAGTAGTTACCAGTGTGGCTTAGACCTGTCTGAGCTGTGTGGTCAGGGTCATCATGGTACAGGTATTATGTCTGGTAAAAATAAGGGACTTGCAGTTGCTGATTTCTCCAGCCTGGTGTGTAGGTCTTGAAATCAGAGCTACTGACAACTTTTCAGAGTTAAAAGAGAACCACTGTTGTACAGGTATTACTATATTAAAAGTTCAAACAAATTGTGTATTGCTGTATGTATTGGTGTGATGAACATTTATCGTCCAGCTAGTCATACAGGTAATATATACAGAACAAAAAAATAAAGAGAAATAAAATATACAACAATTAATTAATCCATTGTTAATATCCTTCTCTTTTTCTGCTCACTAGCATTTATCTTTTAGTTTTTATTTTATTTTAAGGGTGTATTTACTACTTGTGTGTATTATTTAGTGTTAATTGGAGATATACTTGTTAGTTTAATGTTTCTGCAGATCACGACCAAGCTTTCTTCCTTCTCACAAGCCAGGAATGCATTCACAAGCATTTCTCCTCATGTTTATATTCAGCAGGAACCAACCAGTGAGATGGTCTGTGGTTGTCGCAACCAAAATCATACATAGTTCAGTGATCATTTTAGTCACTGTCACCAAAGCATCAAAAGTATAGGAGGTACTCACTTAAAATGTCATTCCTTAATCGTCACCTAAAGATTCCCTACTCTGCCCACATAGGGACAAAAATGGAACACAAGGAATATGAAACACTCACTGTTGATGGCCACCGTCCCTACTGCTACCTCCATTGATGATGGCCGCTCTTTAAAGGTTAAGCAAATTAAAAGTTCAATCCTGACTTCTGTTCTCTATACAGAATCCATGCACTTTTTTTTTTTTACAGATTTTCATTGTCAAATGTTACCATCTCTGCAGTATACAGAATATAAGGCACAACACCACAGTAAAGCATCACCATATATAGAAAACACCTTAGCTAGATAACAGCACCACAAGCAGAGAAAACTTTTACACTGAGAACACCACAGGTAGAGAACCATGAAGGGATATATTACAGGAGTGAGTGAGGGGGAGCTTCCCGAGCCTACCTACCGTAGCTATCCTCTCTCCAGCTTTAAAACTCCATATCCTATGTTATCAATGATGCCTAACGTGAAAAATATCAAGAACTCGTAATTATAAGACAGATAAATGGAGTTTAACCTTACCATTAGTAAGTTAGAGGGAGAAGATGGGATGCTTCAAGGCCATGTCAATCAGCTGAGAGAGTAAACACGGCGGACGTAAACACTGCCACAGTCCCTGAAGGGGGCGCGGCCACCCACCCGCCAAATTTAACTGCATAAATAGTGATAGTGTTACAGTGTTACGAACATAAAGCTATACTTATTCACACACAGGGTAGAAGATCTATGGAGCGGTCTACCAACTCAAGCTGTGGACCCGAGAATAGTACTGGGCTTCAAAATAGCCCGTGACAAAATTATCATGAACAATGGAGGGCTCCTCCACAGGCCACTGGTCTCCTTCCCTCGTAATGGCCACCTCTAGTGGGTGGTCATTAAGTAAATAAGTTAAGGTAAATAGCAATACAGTATTACAGTGATGATACGGTGTTACAACGGTGCAGTTTGGGGATCTCTTGAATATAGGAACCTCAGATTATTTCATCATTACGCATGAGAACGCCCAATGGGGTGTTAGGTTAGGTGGATTAATCAACAGGTGGAATGATATGGAGTTCCTAATCTTTGTGAGATCTCAGTTTTGTTGCATAAACTTTTACGCAAATTGTGTTGACAATGTACTGCATGGTACACCAAACAACTGTAAGCACAAAGTGGAAAAGTACGCTTGTGAAGGCCTTGAACAGTACGTGTTGGGGTAGAGGAGAAAAACTATAGGTTGTAATTATTTTAAACGACGAGCAAAATTAAATTATATTTAAGCAATTTGGTCTCCTACTTATATCTCTTTTACCAAAGATTAAAACTACCAAAGTAATGGAGGTAATTAATTTCCGTTAATGCAAGATAGTTTTATTGGCTTTTTTAATAAGTAGATTTCGAAATTATAATTATCTCTTGTGTGATAAGTAACTGGACAAGCGCAATTTTAATGCCTGTCCTAGATGAGGCAATGACTCGCTGTGTCGGCTGTTTGTTTACATATTGTGAGCTTTAACGTGAGCCAGGTGGTGTGGCGGGAGATGTAAACATGACCCCAAACACCAGCCACCGTTGTGTAGTTTATGGGAAAAACAAGGATATAATAGAGAACTATGGCCTTATTTCACTTTCAAAAGACAGTAAAAGGTAAGTTCATAGTTATGTGATTGATTCATAAGCAGTTATCAAGTTTCAAGTTCGAGCAGCATTTTCCTGTTTTAGTCGAGTTTCCAGTTTCCACAAATTTTGTTTCCCTATTTAGAAAAATTCTAAAATCTCTTTGAATATAAACTTCAGACAAACTTTCCACTTGGAGTCAAAATACTTTTCAATAAATGAATATTATAACAAATATATGAACTTTTTTACAATTTGTGTTGTGCCGTTTTTTAAATAAGATAATATTTATGAGGTCATCTTTATTGACATATTACTGAAGTTGTAAACGCACGTAAGTTTTAACTCAGATGGTTATAGCTTATATTAATGGTGTTTGCTCATAGAACTTGTGAAGATAAAAGTCAAATAAAACCCCAAGTTCTATGAAATTGCTTTATTAATACAAAAAAATAAACTTTGGTACACATCTGTACACCGGTGCTGCATGTGTCGGCGACCAACCCGTTGGGGTCTCTGTCGCTGAACAATCAACTTATCAAGCACACCGCCTAGGACCATGCCCACGCCAGGACCAGGTGCATGAAGACAGGCGAAAGTGAGAACTGAGGTAGAAGGATCCTAAGTGGAGTACTGGAAGTCTTCAGTGTTCGCTGTAAGAAGAACTGGAGACCACGGTGTGTGCAGGGGCAGCGTGCTCGACGTATTGGGGTACGCTGTGCTCCACGTATTGGGGTACGTTATGTCCCACGTATTGGGGAACTAACTAATAATGTATCAGATGGATCACCTTGTAATATTATGAACGCCTTCTCTGCAGGTTTTGACCACATCAATAAATATTGAGTGCGTCATAAGACGGGTTTCAATCATTCTCTTCGACTTTCCCGTAACCTGAACGTCCTTAACTAAGGCGTTTACAATAATAGTCTATAGTTCAGAGCCGCAATAACATTTAGATTACTATAAAGAGGGGAGCGGGGCTGTGGGCGGAGCTTGTGGGTGTGGTGGAGAGGTGGGGAACTTGGGGGTGTGGTCCTTCCTCCTGAGGTTGTCAGTATGTTTAATGAGTCACAAATCACTCGCTCATTCACGGTCACTATCTCAGTCCCACCCACACTCACTCACGGTAACTCACTCGTCATGGTAACTCACTCATTTCACCATTTAATTAGTTATATTTCTTCATTTACTTATTTTTTTGTGTTCATGTATTTTTATTTACCTTATTACTCCTTTTTGAGTGATCTATTTGTATGTACCTTTGTCAAGAGTTGTTTAATCACAAGTTTTCTAAGTTAATTCTTCTTACAATGTTGAACGGAATTTAAAAAAATTTGGTGCAAGTGGTTGACGTAGATATGGTTCATCATACTAAAAAATGATGGAGATTTTTTCCCTAATTAATTTTCACAAACCAACTTAACAACTACGAGATTTGCCACTGTTTTGATTATTATTATTATTGTTCATGTTTTGTTTATAAGCTACAACCATGTGGATATGTTGTCTTAACGTGTCTTGTTTCTTCCAACTAATGTTTGCAGAGATCAATTCTACCACACCACAAGGCAGCGGCGGGACCTTGAGGTGTAAGCAACGCCCCAGTAATAGAGGCGGATGTGGGGATTCTTACCTTAAAATAACACTTACCTACATCACAGGCAACTTCCCCATTACCCGAGTATATACTCAACATTCTCATTTGAATATACTAAATATACTTATGTTTGATTCCCTGTTTTGATATCTTGCAAAAAAATATAACATGATTCTTGCTGTGGTGTTCAGTTCCGATCAATATATAATATATTTTTTATAAATTAATTTGATAGAAAGGCTTACTTTTGCAAGTACCAACTGGTCACCTAAAGAATATCCACCATAGTTTATTTCACCTAAACATTAACCAAACCTAATCCCCGCAATTACTGTTAGGGTGGCTAAGCTTTAGGTGAAATAAACTGAGGCAGAGATTCGTTAGGTGATCATCTTACCCCAGCGTTGGTGGTACAGCAGTAGCACCTGTATATCTGAAAATGTCCTGGGTTCAATCCCTAGCTTGGGACAGGCGTGAGAAGAGTTATCCAGTGTGACACTTCCAAACATGGCAGGTTTTCTCCAAGTACCACAGTTTCTTCTGTACTACCACTGGACAATAAGGGTCACACATAACAAAAAATAATACAACATTTAGTGAACGGCTAGTAAACTGATTAAAGGTGAAATGATATATCAATAAAAAAGAAAATATATATGGGAAGTTTTTATTGTAGCCATTTTCTTTGAAAAAAAGAGAAAATAATACTAGGATTATCAGTAACTAAACTATTCATTACATGACATTTTGAACAAGTCTTGATGTACAAGTAGGTTGTATTTTCAGCAACTAGCATATTCACTCACTCACTTTATTACATATTGTCGTTAATACTTCCCTTCAACAACGAAGGTCTATAAGCGCGTATCAACGTTAGCAATACACTAATTCAACAACAACGAGAAAAAAATGAGATAGAATTCTCAGTATTGCCAGCATGATGACATTCTTATATAGATTGCGTTTAAATGTCCAGAAATTATCAGATTATTGAAAGTTAATGCAGTGACATGGGTCACCAGTTATCTATTTCTCCGTGAATGGAAATTTAGTTATATATTTTTTGTTTATCGATATGTTTTGTTTATCGAGATATGTAAGAAATTGTTTTTATACTTCACAATATATTCTAATCCGGTGACTCGGGTATAGAGTTGGTGCCTTATCCTTGGTATAAATAGAAATATATATAGAACCTATTTAACCCAGAACACTCGCGGGTAAATTAATGAAAGGATATGCAAAGCTAAATAAATAAAGAGTCAGTGTTGCCAAAGTGAACACTGCCGATGGCCACATCACTCACACGTGTTCCTACGCAAATAAAACTAGTTCTTGATAACTCCTTCGAATCTTTGTTTGAACTTTAGAGTTACGAATTTTGAAGCGTATTTCTGATGAATGCTATATAATAAATTTATTAAAACTAATAGAATACTCGTCATTATCAATCAATATATCTGAAGATCCTAAGAGCTTACGTCATACTTTTCCAGGGAATAGTACGTGACACGGTAAACCAATAGGAATGCATGACGCAACAACAATCAACCAATCACAATGATTCTTATATCTCAGTACGGTAAGTAGATGGAAACCCTACAATACCGTGTTAAGATTAGTGAATAATTTAATAAACATCCGTTCAACCACCATCTAAAGTTATCAGTATTCTCTGTGCGTCATTTTGTCGCCCAACTCAGCAATATTTATATTATATATAAAAACAATAATTACAACAGAATTCGAGAGGTTTCTTGGAATAGGTGTCATATGGGTCGAAGATATAAGGTCAGATTGGACGAAAAATTATGAAAAATAAATGAAATATGGTGACATGTGGCAGTGTTGGCGCGCGGAGGAATACACTGTGGGTGATGGCGGGCGGGGAGTCTCGGCCGTGACGCTGTGACGGAGCTCTGACGTGGACCCTGACGTAGACGCTCATCTTCCAGTAGGAGTTCGAGTTAGCGTCCCCGACTGTCGACGTAACGGCCAGGTAAGGTCCCCATCAACAAGTTCCCGCCATTCTGTCAGCCATTAGCCCGCCACCCGCCCAATCGTAGGCCTGTGAGGATAAACATGGCGAATTCTGGACATTTTTAAGTCTTGTAGTCAATGGCGTACAGAAATGGAAGCAACAATCGCTGATATGATGAAAAACGGAACTGTTGTACTGCTGGGATGAGAGAGACATTGTTTATACCTCGTACATATGTTAGTTAATGTTGATTCGTAGGCCTGTGTGTCGAAATGTGTAAACAATGGCTTGATTTTGTTATTTGATCCACCAAAATGTCAAGAACAGCGGGAAATGATGATACGAGTTTGTTGTGGTGTTTAATGATTTATACTTGTTAAATAAGCTGCTGTTAAGCGTTAATGAAGACGATGGCACACGCGACACTGTTGACAACTGATGATGACTGCGTGATGATGCACTTTGTTTGTAAGATAAAGCTGGGGATAATCAATGTGTGTGAGCAGGTGCGCCGCCACGCAGGTGTGATTGGAGGTTCTGTCCGTGTGCTGACCACAGTAAAGCCCAATCTTTTCCTCGTGTCCTACCCCACATGTGTACATCAGTCCGCGCTAACTACCAAACTCTTTAACCTTTGTATAGTCTTTAACTTACTACGCCATTGTGAAAGTTAGTTTATTTTTTTATATTGTAATCATGTGGTTATCCTAAGTCGCCACCACCACCATTGCCAGACGTAGATTGTTGTGGTTTGATTATAGGCATTAAGAAAAAAAATCGAGATTACACCGATAGTCAGGCAAAACGCTGTATTGCTTGGTTTGATTTTTAATTGCATATTTTTACTAGTGATAACGCCAGTATGCAGTATTTTGAGTGTGTGAGGGAGGTGTTTGTTGCCGTTACTAGAGCTACGTGGGCGAGCGAGTGCAGCCTACGCACAGGTCTTACTAAACACCGAAAAAAGCCTAAAGGTCTTCTACAAACAGGTTTTGTGATTTATTATTTTTTTATGAATTTTGAAGTTCAACATCTAATGCCTTATGAAGGATTACTTTACTAATAATTATGCGACACAAATTGTAATTATTCGCGTGAAAACAGGTGATTGCCACTTGTCACTTACCAGGTAGTTAAAATAGTTCACCAGTAAAAATGTTTGTTGCCGAATCTAAATATTAACTTTTATGCATGATATATGATGCGTTAAGAGAACATTTCCTTGGATTAGGATAATAAAAACCGTAAACTGGCAACTGGTGTGTTGCAGCGCCACTGTCCTTCTGCAGCGGCAAAAAAAAAAAAAACTTGGTAGTCGTCTTTAATTATGCAGTGGTGGCCACGACCAGTCGCTGGTGGTCGTTTTCGTTCACCTGCTACTTGTGGCGTCGAGAGTATGCACTGTACTCGAGTTTGTTCCAGGTTTCTCAGAAGTCTGTACGATAATCTTTGCCCATAAATGGAGCCGCGTCCTCGAGGTACTCGCTTAACCTCTGACATGAAGACCGCCGACAAAATAATGAATTTGCACGGAGTCATTGTCACAGCATGAAGCGAAAATAATTTATAAGTTATTGGGAAAACTTAACGTCGAGTATTCGGACACTACTTTCCCGGGACTGACCAAGTCTTTACATTATTCAGCAGTAACGATTTCTGAAATGTGCATTAGCTGACGGGGAGCATTGAGGAGTTACTATTTGTGTAGTAAATGGTTTTATTTATTACTTGTATTAATTTTTCTGTAAATACGCCAATTTATGGTAATTAAGACATCAATAGGGGGGGGGGGTAAAGTAGACAGTTGAACGACCAGCCTCTGGAAAAACACACCGGATGGAGCCTTATCTGGATGGGCGGCGCTGCCCACGCTGTTATCACGTGCCTCGTACTCAATGAGCGCTCCTGTAACAGCTTGACAGCCAAGACTGAAGAAAACTGTACCATATTTTGGTGGACAGTGATCTGCTGTTCATAATTTGACCTTCCGTAATTATTCGTTGTCTTTACAGACATGTTTTTAAATATATATTTTTTTAAATCGTGGACGTTTCCCTCGTTCGATAGATGTAAAATGAATCCTAGAAGTGTACTATTTTTTTATTGCCTCGGTGATGATTATGTTAAGAAAACTGGTGTGCGAGGTGCTATGTACTGTATTGTATATAATGTACTGTAGGTAGATACTTATTTTTTATACAGCAACTATAACGTCTTGCACTTCTGAAATTATAATTGTTATAAATATCAGGAAAACATTGGTGGGAACACTCAGAAAAAGAGTCAAAATACTATATAACAATTACAGCGGTTGGAGGCTCTTGAAGAACGGGTATTAAGTGGATTATTTTGTCGCTCTAGTAGGCTGTATTGTAAATGTCTGCTGTATACTGTGTATCCCATCGGTAGGCTGTATTGTGCATATATCCTAGAGTAACAATATTTTAAGGAGTTATTGGGACTCCTATAATGCACAGCATGTCTCAACATTCGGTCTTAAGCATTGTAGGGTATCACGTACGCTTTTGAAGACACTGGTTTTTAACATAGGGTTCGGGCCTATGTAGTTATTTAAAGGATTTAACTTGAGAGTTCGGTGGGTATTTCTTAGCATCTTGCTCTCTGTATGGATTTTCATGGGGGCGTTTTACTGCATGTGCAGTTTGCATTACAAGCCACTTGGGATGGTATCAGTTTTTTTTTTTTTCAGATAAAAATTGCCGGGTACTATACTTATATTTTTCAACGTGAAATCAGGTAAACAAAACAAATAATCCACAGTTTTTAGGTCACAAAGCGCCAACTTAACACGTTTTAACGATTATGTGCACAGACGCAGCTACTATTGGCAATTCTTTATGTGCTTGGAAGAGGAGAATTTCTCAATTGTCGAGAGACTAGGGCGTATTAAGACGACTGGCTTGGCAGTGCCTGTCTTACAGTTCAATGGAAGATCAGCCCTGCCTTTTCGTGTGTGTGCATTGAGGAACTGGGGACGAAGAGGGGGCAGGAGCGTGCATACTATACCGCCGCGCTCCCTAGCCACTACTGCGGTGGGGGGGTGGTGTGATAACCTCTGTCGATAAGGTGGTGCCGCGTGGACTGTGTCGACGTGGTAGGCGGCGCAGGTGTGCCAACCCACCCGGTTTTCGTACAGGCTGAGCATGTCCAAAAACATAGCTGTCCGGTCACACACAGACGAAAGCTTGTGGCAGTTTGTGTATGATTTGGGTTAACATTTATAAAGTATAGACTGTTGGGACAATGGGAAACTAAAACATTTTTACAGCGTAGTTGTAATATTGGTATTGTTCTTAATCATCCTCAATCTCAGCTTTTATTAATTTGGTGAGGTGTGATAATATGAACCATAGTCGAGGTTGGCGAAGAAAGAATAACCTTTAAAAGTGGTACAGTACGTGGTGCTCCCTCTCACCTTTACTTCACGACAGAGCTTATTGGTGAATGGTTTGAATTACGTAGGCAAAATGTTTAGTACTTTCGTTTCGCTATACACATGACTCGTTGCACAGGGACATAGTTTCGTTGAAGATATAACCAATTTTAGATAAAACAGTTTGGTCAAACAACGATTTTTGCTAATTCGGAATTTTAAAATTCGTATGTTGAGTGTTTGGCTAATTCTGAAAGGCATTAATTCCTAATAAGGTTGTCAAGGTGCTGGAACTTGTACAAGAACTAGTAAAGAGCCTCCTACATCATATGCACTTGTACATCGTGTCACCAGAGACCTGATAAGCTTTTATCGGTGTTGGTGGTGTTGGCACCTCGATTACTACCTGAGGAATGTGTGTACAAGTACAACTGTCATGGTCAATCTGCGGCTTGTCCATTGGCTGATGGTGCACATCCCCCCCCCCAATTAACAGGGTAGAAAATCAATCAAGCACTGGTCAGCTGTGCCACTTGTCAGACAGATCCCGTACAGATTATTGGATTTCAGGGGAATGAGTGATGAAGCAGAATAGTGTAGTGCGGTGTCCACTGTCCGTCGTCGTCATGTGTCGTTTTTGTTCATCTCATATTTTCACTCCATACATTTAATTAAATGTCGTCTTTCCTGGTAAATGGTGATCTGAATCCTCCTCACAGGTAAACCTACGCACAGGTGCAAACTGTCTGGCTGGCAGTAAGAGCTGTAGGAACTTTTGGAGTTATAAATATGTGAGAGCGGGCGTGTGTTAGCAAGTGCCCTGACGTCATCAGGTGCGTGTGTCGACCATGACGTCATGCCCCTCGCTCTGCTGAGCTAAAGTGGTGGTGCTGGGCGGCGTCACGTGCTCCTGATGCTTCTCTTGTTATTGTCCACTTGAGCATGCATTCCGCCCTTGATGAATATGGTAGTTCTTATCTTCCTGTAAGTCGCTAGTTTTAGAAACATTTGCGCAAGAAGGTATACAAAAGCGGACAGCGATATTCATGCTTTCCTTGACACTATAAATGCCCAGAATATTCGGCAAAGCGCTTTGGTCTGCCGCTTTGTGTGCAGAGTGCTTGTCGCAGGTAGTCCTTCACAAATGCTAGTAAGTTTCATTATTTCTACTGTACAGACGTGTCTAGAAGTGAGTCATGTAGTAGCAACAAGACCGACAATCTCTGAGATTTGATAGTTAAATTTCTCGGTAACTGGAGACTTGAGGACCCATCTGAGTGACTCATTACGACACTCAGTCTGCTGCAGGCGAGAAAGATTATCTACGAGAACCTTGATTCCGGATTCCCAGTGGGTCTTGAGTTGAATATTCCCAGTAACCATAGAAACTGATGCTTCTCTCGAACTTGGCAAGCCTGAGTAGATGGTGTACAGTACCGGGAATTAAGCCACGGTGGAAAAGGGTACACGGGGAAACAAAGTCATCCGGTGTAAGGAATAAACTCCCAACACACACCATAGGACCTAATGTGGGATGGCATTGTCTAGAATCGACCTGAAGATGAAACACGTTAACACCCAATATGGCATCAGAATTGGATTGGACTTATGACACGTTACATCACCACTAATACTACTAAGGAGACGATATTAACCTACACAATTGTTTTATATTATACGATGCTCGTTGACCTGGGTGGAGGAGTGAGTGGAAGTTGTGTAGTGTCGCACCAGCTAAAGAAACCTTTTGTTTTTGGTGTGGTACAAGATGTTTGTTTACTCTTGAGCCTCACTATTGTACCTGGCGAGTCAGTGAGTGTTGTTGTGGATCAGCGGAGGATATGGTTTAGTTAGATGGTTAATGGTATGTGTGTGTGGTTATTGTTAGGTTGGGGGGGGGGGTCTGAGGTTGGTCAGTGGGTGTAGTCTTTAGGTGTTTTAAAGTGGGTGGTGCATCAGTGGGGGTTATCGTTAGGGGGCGGTGCAGTATAGATGATTTAGGTGAGTGGGTAGTTATAGCTATGTGACAGGTGAGTCACTGGGGGGTGGAGGGAGGGGTGGTTGTCATATATTCCCGGAGGGAGCGTGGCGTCACGCCTGGGCGGTGGGAGGATGACGTCATTAGTGGGAGGGAGGATGACGTCACCCTTTTGTGGAATTCAGAGCGACGGGAAAAAATTTCGCTTTCTTTGTATGCATATGTGCTTTTTGTACACAGTCTTTGGGATCTTTTTACGTAACTATGTATATGTAATTTTTAGTAATCTTCTATAGAGTCTTTTATGTAATCATTATAAATTTTTATCATTAACAGGTAAAAAAATATAAAGGATTTTTAGTTGAAGTTGCGGGCTATTTCTCTCACTGTGGCGGCGTGAGTATTGTGTCGTGGGTTAAAGTGGATCAACGGCGACCCGGCGGCCTCTTACGTGACACAGGCCAGCTGAGCCTTAGTTTATTGTGAACCTCAGATAAGAGAATGGTATCGTCTCTCTCTCTCTCAGTTGACCTTTCAAGACCAGTGATATAAATGGGTCGCGCACCCCACTGTGAGGATGAACTTGACCTCTGACCTGACCTGTTCACCTCTTATACTCCCAATAAACTAGCCTCCGTACGGGTGTGGCCGAGGGGCGCGTTTGGAACTATACTCAATAGATGAAGAATCTAGTTAGGCTTAATACATGAAAGGTTGCTGGTCATATGGGCCCCCTCCCCCGGTCCTCATAGGTCCCAGAACTCACGAACCTAATCATTAGAATCAAGGGACCTGTTAGGACTGGTGGAGTCATTTTAGGACAACTGGCCATTTTTGGTAGTGTCGGGTATAGTAGATAAGTCAAGATATTTCCTTTATATAACTCGTCACATTCTGACTTGGTGTCCTAACGTTCACATCCTTCACCGAAACGTCACTCTTGTAGGATCTCTCGTTTATGACTACAAATGAGTCCTCCAGTCGTAGCTCCTCCCCCCCCCCTCCTCCCCCAGCTCCTCCCCACCTTGCTCCTTCCCCCCAATATAATCTATCTTATAACAGTTGGAACACAGTGAGAGGAAGCAGGGGGGGGGGCTCTTGCGCTAGTCAAACCTCCAGCCCAAGTGAGTTAGGTTAAGTTGAGGACCCAGTAATATCCCGTCAGTTGTGCGTCATACAGTGTGTTATTTTCCTCCCCTGATTCTTTAAAGCGTGATATAGTCTGATATATGTCCGTTAAAAGCCACTGTTATTAGCAAGGAGGAGGGAGGGAGGGAGGTGTGTATCGGCTGTAGTAGAGGAGAGATGTGGTAGTTCTCGGCGGCAGCTTCCTGGTATACCAAATTATCCCGAAGTGTCTCATCATAACACCCAGCTCCCCTCACCACTGGCGGCATTGGTTGGTGATCTCATGTACGTCATCCTATTTTTCCCGCCAAATGTCCCAGGGTTAATATTCCCCTCACGTTAATTTAAGTTCATTTCATGGTTTGGGTTGGAATCATAACCTTGTTCAGTATGAAATGTTGTATGGAACTGTGGATAATGCTATGGAGTGCCTGCTATACAAATTACTATATGTATAAACACTAATAATATGTATAAACTCCTGCGAAGAGATGGTATATATATATTGCATTCACCATAATTTACATACAGACATACATTACTGTGTTTAGATTAGCATGTTTATCAATTGCTTGTAACATTGTGTGTATATTATTGTTATTAATGTTGTCGATATTTAAATGAGGTGTAATGTGTTTATATATAAATGTTTGAATCAACATTTATGAAGGAAATGTATATAGTTTATTAGTGGGTTTTGTTTTTATAGTGTGGGGGCGTGGCCTTGTAAATATGACGTCATAATTTGGCACACAGCGGCAAGCCAATAGGTCTCCTGCGTTAGGTTGGCTTGGTCACGCCCACACCTAACAGAGCATCACCCTGGATAACATTAATTTACACTTATAGCAAACTTCATCATTTCAACCCTCACCTTACTCTGTTAAGATCGGGGGTAGAGTGAGATATCTTCCTCCCAAGTTGTCAGTCAGTCAGTCAATCACTCACTCAGTTAACTGGATGAAGTGGAGGGGGTGAGTTAGAGTACTGTGAAGGTTGGGGGGTGAGTTAGAGTACTGTGAGTTAGAGTGCTGTGAAGGTTGGGGGTGAGTTAGAGTACTGTAAGGTGTGGGGGTGAGTTAGAGTACTGTGAAGGTTGGGGGTGAGTTAGAGTACTGTGAAAGAGTTGTGAAGGTGGAGTTAGAGTACTGTGAAGGTTGGGGGTGAGTTAGAGTACTGTGAAGGTTGGGGGGTGAGTTAGAGTACTGTGAAGGTTGGGGGGTGAGTTAGAGTACTGTGACTGTGAGTTAGTGAGTACTGTGAAGGTTGGGGGGTGAGTTAGAGTACTGTGAAGGTTGGGGGGTGAGTTAGAGTACTGTGAAGGTTGGGGGGTGAGTTAGAGTACTGTGAAGGTTGGGGGGTGAGTTAGAGTACTGTGAAGGTTGGGGGGTGAGTTAGAGTACTGTGAAGGGGGAGGAAGGTGTGTGGGGGGGTGTGTGTGTGTGTGTGTGTAGGAACTCGACAACTGGTGATTAATATATTCACTGCGTAGTTTGTTTGATCTGTATGTGGACTATATTTCCTGGTTAAGTAATGGCTGTGTTAACTCCTAGTGCTGTTTATATGTGGAGGCAGCATAGTATAGGGACTTTTAAAGAGACAATGAAGGTTTTATTATTTTTTCGTCGTTGGTTTAATAATTTCATATCATTTATAGTTACATGAGGAAAGTATAATATTAGTAGTAGTTTTATCAATACTTTCGTTCTAAATGTTATGTTTTTTTAGGTTTTCGACGGCGATGCATTGTGAAGTATTAGTAAGATGTCAAGGGTTAACCTAAAACAAAAAGTTATTTGTGTATCTGTGTTCGGGGTTATTTAAAATATTTATCGCCTGTACTTTTTTTTTTCTCTTCGGTAAAATTAGATTCGTGGGAACAGCCTAGATCGTCTCCCAGGATGGCTTCATACCAGCCACAGTCCCACACCTATCTCCAGGCGAGTTATTTGACACTTTTTTACGGGTGAATTATATCGGAATGCGACGTAAATCTTAGAAGCGATGACTCACAACACTGTATAGTACCGTTAAGCTTATATGGCAGTAATGTTGATGTTGGTTTAAGCTTTGGTGTTAAGTATGGTTTTTAATGCCACTAGAAGGATTTACCGAGGCCGGGGAGATGGTTTAGCTTGTTTGTTTATGATGACAGTCCTGATTCATTACGTTAAATTCTCACTGGGGTCGGGAGCGTGAGTCAGCCAGTTCGGAATACTTTACTACCACTAATTAGGACCAATTGATAACCATTGGTAATCCATCTTTATGTCGCAGTTCAAGTGAGCCATATAGATGTGGTCTCTCACATACGGTGGGCAGTACAGCACAGTATAGAGACTTTAACGGGGGAACCTTTGATGGTCCAAGTTTGTGTTTGAAGCTTCGAGTAAGGCAGTTGGAAGCGTTCACTTATGTCTAGCTCGGGATGGATTTGATATATGTGAACCTTAGAGAGAGGAGGGTGGTATTGTGACACAAGTAGGCAATTTGGAGGCGTTGTCTCAGCTCCAGGCAGGAGTAGAATTAACGTATAAACCTTGTGAAGATCCGCGCCTCTTGCTGCCGCCCGTGTGGTGTAACAAGAGGAGCGTTTTACAGCGGAGGGGGGGAAGTTGTTGTTACCTTACTAACACTGATGACGCGTGTTGCTGACGTCACAGAGTGGCTGTTGACGTCAGCCTGCGTCCGGTAAAGGCTTCTGTGTTATCGCTTAGTTATCATGGCTCTTTCTGTCTCGCCTCACCTCACCTCTTCTGCTCGATGACCCCGTGGAATTATGCATATTGGCATACGTGTGTGTGTGCGTGCGTGTGTCAGTCGTGGTAAATTACTATCATAGTCTTGATTTTAGTCTTGGCTGCGATTCTGTGACCTCCACTCTTGGTCGTGACCTGAATCTAAATGTGAAGAAATGTTGCCATAGTGAAGGTGGCCGGCGGAGAGAGAGGGGGGGGGGGTAGACTGAGAGAGAGAGAGAGGGGCTGAGTAGACTGAGAGAGAGAGAGACTGAGAGAGAGCTGAGAGAGAGAGAGTGGGGTAGACTGAGAGAGAGCGAGAGGTGGGGTAGACTGAGAGAGAGAGCGAGAGGTGGGGTAGACTGAGAGAGAGAGAGAGAGGTGGGGTAGACTGAGAGAGAAGAGAGACTGATTCGCTAGTTCAGTCCTCCCTCTTAATTAAACTTGAGACGTCGGGGCACAACTTCCCGGCTCACCTGTTTAATCCAGGACACGAGGCTGAGAGTAGGACAGAATGATGTTGAAACGTGTAAGTCTCTTATAGTGTAGTGACGTTGTGTAGTGTCCTGTAGTGTGTAGTGTAGTGTAGTATGGTGGAGTGTGTAGTGTCCTGTAGTGGTGTCTTGTAGTGTAGTGTCCTGTAGTGTAGTGTCGTATAATGTAGACGTGTAGTGTAGTGTGGTGTGGTGTGGGTTGAGCTGTCGTCACCCTCTTCACCACCTCCGTCGCCGCCTCTTCTACTTGATTGATTGATTAGCCCGAGACTGTGTGTTTGTATGTCTGGGCGTGGATGTGTGACAGATTCTTTGATTTTTTTGGGGGGTGTATTACTCATAGGATCAATACACATGATGAAGTTCGCGTAAAAGTGGCGATTGTGGCGAAGTTGTTGGCGAATATCACTCATAGGATCATTAGACGTCGAGTACACGTGACACTGGCGATTATAGTGGTGATGATTCGTCAGATGTCTGTCTGTCTGTCCCTCTTTCAGCCAATCGGAATAGGTGTAAGGGGGTATCACGTTCCTGTAGACATAAATAAAGAATAAATAAATAAACAAATAAAGAAAGACAAAAATATACGTATTCAGATTTATAGTCTGTTAACTAGAGTAAAACCTCTATTAGACGAACTATGTGTAGAGAAAAATCCGTTATATCGAGGGTCTGTTAGTTGTGATACCTCCATATAACGAACTATATAGATATGAAAGTTCGTTATATCTAGGATTAGTTTGTTATGAATGTCCGTTATATCGAGGGTCTGTTAGTTGTGATACCTCCATATAACGAACTATATAGATATGAAAGTTCGTTATATCTAGGGTTAGTTTGTTATGAATGTCCGTTATATCGAGGGTCTGTTAGTTATGAAAACCCCCATTTAGTGGCGTTTTATTTAGAGAGGCGTTCGTTATATAGAGGTTTCACTGTAAGCCCAAACAATTATGTCAAGACGAGTTTTGTGTTTACATTGCAGTGGTCATTACCCCCCTCCCCCCTCCTCCTCCTCCCCTTCCCTCTTAGGTTTTTGAGTACTATGTTTTAACCTTGAGAGTACGATGACTTAGGGTTTTTGAGTACTATGTTTTAACCTTGAGAGTACGATGACTTAGGGTTTTTGAGTACTATGTTTTAACCTTGAGAGTACGATGACTTAGGGTTTTTGAGTACTATGTTTTAACCTTGAGAGTACGAGGACTTAGGGTTTTTGAGTACTATGTTTTAACCTTGAGAGTACGAGGACTTAGGGTTTTTGAGTACTATGTTTTAACCTTGAGAGTACGATGACTTAGGGTTTTTGAGTACTATGTTTTAACCTTGAGAGTACGATGACTTGGGTTTTTTTTAGTACAATGGCTTGATCAGAGGTTGACAATCAAATGGGCCCCCAGAACCTAATAGGCCCCAGCCTGACCTAACCCTTAGCATTGGGGCCTGTTTGATTACCCACGGAAACACATATCACAGCTGTGTGTTGGGACTGTCCTGTGTAGTGCTTGGGAATATTGTTTGCTTGCTGTGTGTTTGCTTGTTTGTATTGTTGACGATTTGCTTGGAGGAGACACGTTTAAAGTGTGTGTGTGTGTGTGTGTGTGTGTGTGTGTGTGTGTGTGTGTGTGTCATCTTGTAAAGCTCGCCTGGACGCTATTGACCTTGCCCGAGTAAATGGAGGTAATTTGATGGGAAATACATTTATACTGGTTTTAGATAACGTTTCCTTGAGTACATCATTGATAACGTTGATGGTGGAGAGTAAACGTTTTGCCCAGGTAGATCCACAGGTTAATGGTACGTTTGCCCAGGTAGATCCACAGGTTAATGGTACGTTTGCCCAGGTAGATCCACAGGTTAATGGTACGTTTGCCCAGGTAGATCCACAGGTTAATGGTACGTTTGCCCAGGTAGATCCACAGGTTAATGGTACGTTTGCCCAGGTAGATCCACAGGTTAATGGTACGTTTGCCCAGGTAGATCCACAGGTTAATGGTACGTTTGCCCAGGTAGATCCACAGGTTAATGGTACGTTTGCCCAGGTAGATCCACAGGTTAATGGTACGTTTGCCCAGGTAGATCCACAGGTTAATGGTACGTTTGCCCAGGTAGATCCACAGGTTAATGGTACGTTTGCCCAGGTAGATCCACAGGTTAATGGTACGTTTGCCCAGGTAGATCCACAGGTTAATGGTACGTTTGCCCAGGTAGATCCACAGGTAGATTATTAACCCGTCACTAATTTTCTACCTGTTAATTGTAATGATGTTCTCAGAATAGATCTTAAGCATTATTGAGAGTCATACCTGTACCTTAATTAGTGGAAAGTAATGCGTGTTGGGTAGTTAATACGTCTGGGGGTGAACTGGTGGTAGTGTGGGTGATACCGAGACATGAGCAGGAGAATGTGTTCAAGGGTGTATAGTGAAACCTCCATATAACGGACTTATATCTCTACTGTATATAATCCGTTAGATGGAGGGTTTCACATCTAATGGACCCTGGATATAATGGACTTTTCCTCTCCATTTAGTCCGCTAAATAGAGGTTTCGCCGTACTATGTTGACAATGTTTTTTGGTTTTGTTCTAGTGGGGAGGAAATACAATGCAGGTTGCTGATCGTAACGTCCGCTTTGCCATGGAGACTATCAGGTAAGTCGCCAGCCTCTCACATCACCACATAACCCCTTTGAAGAGGTGAATCCACAGGTGGGATCCTCTCTCTCTCTCTCTCTCTCTCTCTCTCTCACATAGTTTGTTTAACATTACTTCACATTTTCCCCCACATCAGAATCAGATGACAGCTATGCATTATTGGCAAGAGATTGCAGGTCAAACGGGCCCCAACCCAACCTGCTTAACCTAACCTAACCTAACTACCTAACCTAACCATCAGGATGTATAGACTGATTAGGATTGGGGACCCATCAAGACTAGGCCCCCCCCCCCCCAAATCATTAAATGGGGCCTAAGAGGACTGGATGGGGCCCGTTTAATGACCAGATATCATGTGGGGAGGATAACTATACCCCCACCTGTGGCTTCCCTCCGTCTTTGCTATACTAAGTCCTTGTGTTATATCTCTTCCTGTAGTGAAAATTGTAGTTTATTTATGTAGTAAGTAGTGTAGTTGATGAGAACCTTTTAGTAATGATTTTGTAGCCAGTTGGAAGATCCCATTTGTGTATTTAAAAGGTTGGATGTGTATGGAAGAATCTATTGGTGACTTAAACATTGTAGGTGAATAATAAGAATGTTTTTGTGTGTCATGAATGTAGTTTTGGGCTCAAGAAGAAAATTGACTTCAGGTAAGGAGTGTTTTTAGTGAGGTAAATGATGAATTATTTTATATGTTGGGTTGAAGAGCATCGTGGCAACTGAACCCATTAATTATAGGGCATCATCATCATCATCATCATCATCATCATCATCACTACTACTATCGCCATTATCACCATCATCATCATCATCATACATCATCTCGGCAATTCATCATCCCTATAACTCGGCATCTCTCTAACTCGGGTGAATAGACTAGAGAGGGACTCGAGAAACTGTCCTTTGCTACTTCATCTCTCTAATAGTTTTATCGGTGTATATACGTAAATCGGGAAGGCATACATAGAGCTTGTTGACGCAGCCTTACATACTGTGCATAAGTTCACGTGAGAGAGAAAATCTGGTCCACTAACTTTTCTTTATTTTTATATTTTTGGTTATTTTGTATATTTTTTGTTGTTGAGGCTTATATACTTTTAGTGTAGAATTATTCCAAGTATTTATAATGAAATGAAGGATATAATGGGGGGTGTGACGTCACGTGGCTGTGTAGCGGATTTCCAGGCGGATGCAGGAAATAGAATATTTTTGTGGGTTCTACAGAAAGACACACATAATCACACTATCATTACCACAAGTTTACGTTAATCCTAAGTAAAAAAAAATATAACGTTAGTGACACCATAACTGTATGTATTCACCCTCACGTGTTTTGTTCTTCCTGGGAAAAAAAATTTGAAGGAAAAGATTGCGTGACGTCACAGCTAACTGGAAGGCCGGAAGTAGTGAGGATGTGTGTGTCTGCCTGTGTGTGTTGTGTATATGTATATATTGGCATGTATATTGTATTCTTTGTGATTTATATGTACTGTTTAAGGTTGGATATACATGTGCATTATTATGTATAGAATGTATGTTTATATTATTCTGTTTAGGGTTGAATATACATGTGCATTATGTATATACTGTGCATTATGATATACTATGTGTTGTATAATGTTCGTCTTGTTTATACAGTGGGCTGACACTCTTGACCCGTAGTTAACAAACAACCAGTAAAAACAATGTTCATAGCGAATCATTATCTCATTAATTAATAGCAACTTGGAATAGCGAATCACAGTAAGAACAACTTGACAACAGTGATTAGTAAATAGATAAGGGGACGATTAGATATGGCTTAACTATCTGTCTTGGCCTCTTCAGTTACCCCCCGTGTGTGTATGTGTGTGTGTGTTTACTGTGTGTACTTTGTAGACTGAGAGTGTATGGTGCAGGAAGAGGGTGGAGGTGACTCAGGAGGTGGCTAAGCTTGGAGCGGTATAACTAGGAACATGACGTCTCTCTCTCTCTCTCTCTCTCTCTCTCTCTCTCTCTCTCATATCCCGACCCCTTGGCCTCATCCATATTAAAATGTCACTTTACTCATACTGGGAACACTGGCCAGGTTAGGTTAGGTTAGCTTAAGTGAATCTAAGAGGAGTAAACTAATATTATCGAGATGGGTCGTGTCGTGACCTAGGTTGGGGGGGGTGCCAAGGAGGGTTCATTCAAGGACGTCTCGCCTGACCTGACCTAATCTTAACCAGACTTCATTTCAATCAATATATGGGATGTTGGGCTAAGAGAGCCCCAGTCATCTAGGTGTGTGTGTGTGTGTGTGTGTGTGTGTGTGTGTTTAGAATGTGGAGCTCGGGAGAAGAAGGCGGGTGGTGGTGGTGTTAGTTGGGGGGAAGCTTCAAGGCCAGACAAGGGCCTCCTCCCCACTCCCCCTCGACCATGTGGTACGGTTAGCCTTGAAAGAGATATCTGCCGGAGTAACGGACTGAGAGAGAGAGAGAGAGGATTTTTGTGATGACGTAATAAAACAAATCCCCCGGGTCAGGCAGCGTTCTCCTCACTTAACCTAACCTAACTAAGCACTCGTCACTAGCGCAGTTAAGGGCCACTTCTAGGTCACCCTTGGTCCTCCACTACCCTCACTGGTACCACCACCACCACCACCATCACCGTGTACATAGTGAAGATGAACAAACACAAACAGAAAATGGTTGTGATGTAGAGTGTGACTAAAGTGTGTTGACGTCTGCCACTGAAATACAACACTTGGTGAGCAGTACCTACGCAACCTCCTGCCTGTAGAAGAGACAAGCAAAATGGGGAAAAACATAAACAGTATCATACAGGGCCTTCAACTTCTTTCCAAATATAGTCCATAATGGCCAGTGTTAACACCAGACAGAGATGCAGAGAGGTGAAGGTGATGAGTTGAAACATGGCGTCACTCACCCTGACCTACACCACAAAGTTGTTACTAAGCACATCAGTATTGTGTGTGTGTGCAGGAGTCTCACACCTAATGGTAAGCCCCCACCCAGTCTGCCCAATTATGTGTATTATGATCCTAGTTCTACTCACACATGTTTGATGTATGTTAAGAAGTCACTACCACATGTACTTCTTGTATCCCAAAAGACGACCAACTTCCAGTATCACCTGGCCAGACATATGGCCACACACTCCAGCGCCATGTCTAAGATTGTGAAAAAATAGAACCATACAGGGATTCATCCAACCACACTGTGTTTGCCGTGGCGCAGCACTTTATCTCTGATGACAAGATAGCTGATATACTAAGGCTGTATCATCAGTTGGCATCTAGTACCAAATCAAATTTCTATGTATCGTCTTAATGTGTTGGAAATATTCTGTAACATCCAATGCCATAATATCATGATGACTGAGGTCCGATAGACACCATTTATGGCCTCTACTCTAATCCTTTTTGCGCTACAGGATGAGTATGGGGTGCACAATAAACTAGCTATTCACTTCCCTGGCTGGTGTGAGCGGGGGACCACAAGACTTTCCTCCCTTTTGGATTGTTCTCGGGCAGAAGTGACAGCGACGTGTTGAAATGTGTGTGTGTGTGTGTGTGTGTGTGTGTGTGTGTGTGTGTGTGTGTGTAGCGTTGCTGATGTTTATCTCTGTTGACCTTGGCTCCTCCCCCCTCCTCCTGCTCTTACTTCTACTTCTCTCACCTAACTTCCTTCCGTTCTTTCGTTCTGTTAATCTCTTTCTCTCTCTCTCTCTCTCTCGCAAAACTCTACGTTACTGGAGGCCGTTATATGACTGGGCCCCTGATATAATAACAATGAAATGAGGGCTTATTTAGGACTATGTGTTTGTGTGTGTATTGTGACAGCAGGTATAGTTCTCACCTGTGTAACCTTGTGTACAGGGGGACAATAGTGTGGAAGCGACAGGCCAAGACAGGTTCGGTCTAGATAAAAGATATCACCAGTTTACAGTCTTCACCAGTTCCCAGTCTTGCGTCACCCCCTTCCCTCCCCTCATCTTGGGTATTTTTAACTGTGTCAGTCAACTCTCATAGTTATTTCCCAACTCCCACTGACTTGCTGACTTAAGTGCTGACAGTAGAATTTTCCTGACTGTGTGAGGTGATGTCCGTTCGTTGATTGTTTATTAAAGAGTTGAAGCGAAACATTGGGGTGGACTAAGGCGTTGTTGATAGAGTCTTGCCAAATAGACAGACAGAAGTAATACAGACATAGAGAAAGGTAATTGACGTTGAGTAGACATATATAGTAGAAAAAGAATGGTACTTAGATAACCTAGACATAGAGAGAGAGAGAGAGAGAATGGCTTACAGACATACCAGCGTGAGAGACAAAACACCTGAGATTATATACCTGGACTAGACACCCTTTATCACCAGGTGGGGGAGTCTGTGAGGCTCTCTGGTGTATCTGTCCCCATGTACTGAGACTCACCCTGGGACACACACACACCTTTATATTGCCAGTAAAGGGAGTAATTATCACACCTGTGTTGTGTAGTTAGATGTAGCTGACTGTATCTCTGGGCCTCTACTGGTATACTGTATCGTTAACTGGGGTGAATTACTACTGTTCTATTATACTTGTGCTGTATTGTTACCTGAGGGTATTTAGACTATACTAGGAGCCAAGTTCATCCTCATTAAAGCTCAGTTCTCGTTAATGTGTGTGTGTGTGTGTGTGGAAAGCTCTAGTGTGGCAAGCTTGTGGGAGAGCTTCCTTCGGGTGCGACCTTCCTGGTACCCTCCCCCCCCCTAACCCCCGCCCTCCAACTCCCTCCCTCTCCCTCTTCTCTTTCTCTCTCACACTCTGTTGACGTCAGGTCTCGTAGCAACAAGTGGTGATGACGTCAGCGCCCCGCCTCGATGACGTCAGTGTCAAGCGGCCTTCGAGGAGCTGTAACTCTGCCTCCATCTCTCCCTTCTTTCCCCATCCTTCTCCCTTCCTGTCTCCCTTCTTTCCCCATCCTTCTCCCTTCCTGTCTCCCTTCTTTCCCCACCCTCCCTCCCTCCCTTCACCCTTCCTCACCTATCTTTCCCTCCCTCCCTCCTTCCTTCCTTCCTTTTTCCTTTCTCTTATTATTATTCCCCTGCCGCGTCGACACTTAAACTGCCCTGGAGAAGAACTGACTGGCGAGGCATTGTATTTTTTTTTAATATATTTAATGTTTCCTTTATACAGTGACAAACTTCGTGTGACGTTGTTTATGGGATAATTTGGCTCAACCTGAAGATTCTCCACCACCACCACCTTCCCTTCCTCACCCTCCCTTCCTCCATTTCACCTGAAGATTAATTAACTACCTTGATGCTATCTTAGGGGTTAGGTTAGCTTACGTAAATCTTAGCATTAGGGATGGTTAAACTTCAGGTGAGATAAACTTTTGGTCATGGGAGAAATAATCGTCTGTGTAATCCATTTTCCTATGCACAATTTAACAAAAACCTTCAGGACAGCAAAAGAATTTATTTATTTATTTGAGTTAAGGGGATTTTTATGTTCAGGATAACCTGGTGTGTGTCCCCCGCCAGTCGTATACGCTGATGGCTGGCTCCTTGGCTTCAGACTGGTTGACGTGAAGTGTTGCTGTGCGTGTGGCGTAGACTTCCTGACTTATCTTGTTTCCTGTTCCCTCTCTCTCTCTCTCTCTCTCTCTCTCTCTCTCTCTCTCTCTCTCTCTCATTGTTACAGTTTATATAGACAATTGTGTAATATCTTGTTTATATTATAGTTATGTGTAGTAGTAGTAGTAGTCATTATTATTATTCCTGTCATTAGTATTCAGGAAAATACATAATTTTATACAATGTAGAATAAGATTAACATTAACCATTCTCTCTCTCTCTCTCTCTCTCTCTCTCTCTCTCTCTCTGGGTCACAGGGAGGGCGGGAGAGGTCAAAGGTCATCCTCCACAGCTCGTTTTTTATGCAATTTTGTTGTCAATTTTGTTGGATTAATTTTCTGGGAAACCTTTTACGGTAGAGTTCGTGGCTGTTATCCTTTTGTGGAGACCTGTTTGACCTTTTCTAGGCAGCCAAGTAGATCATCCTTAGGTCACGGGGGCTTTGGGTGAGAGGTCAGAGGTCAGTTTCCTTTACCACCCCTCCCTGTGTAGTGTAAGTGTAAAGTGTAGTGTAGTGTGGTGTTTTGGGTTCAATAATCACTTTACTGCTCTAAAGGTTAGTTCAGTGGTTCCTTGTTGGCCACTCACACACACACACACACACGCTCTCCACTCAAGGTTAAGGTGAAGGCTGGAGGTTGATTGTAGTGGCTGTGTTGGAGGAGCAGCTGTTTCCCTCACTCACTTTGTCGCCGCCTCTTACTTATCATTCCTCGGCCTATATTTTCAGCGACTATTTCTGTCTCCGAGTTTGTCAGTTGTCTTTTAAATCATAGTTGGTGGCCATGGGAGTGTGTGTAATAATAATTATCGGTCCACTCGTCCACCACCCTATTTGTGAACCAGTTCCTTCCTATCTCCCTCCTAAACCTAAAATTATCCAACTTAAATCCGTTGCTACGAGTCCTATCCTGCTCGGATACTATAATAACTTTATCTATATCCCCTTTATTGATTCCTTTCAACCACTTAAATACTTCTATCATGTCTCCCCGCACTCTTCGTCTTTCCAGGGAATGCAAGTTAAGTTTCTTTAATCTGTCTTGATAGGGAAGGTTTCTAAGTCCCGGAATAATTTTCGGCTGAAAATAAAAAGTAAACAGAGGTAATAAACATGGGTTTGAGGGGGGGGGGCGTGTGGGTGATGTCTGAGTGTGTGTTACGGTGCCTGCAGGATGGAGGGCGTGGATGGCGGTGGGTCTGGAGGAGGCAGCGGAGGCAATAGCAGCGACCCCTTGGCCACAGTAAGCAGCGAGGGAGGCGGTGGTGGAGGATCTATGCCTGCCGTGTCCACCGTCTATGTCACCATCCCCCAGGCCGCCAGCATCGTCTCCGGGGGCTCCAAGGGCGTGAGTACCTCTCCACGAATGTCCTCTTGTCACGGCCACCCACACCTTGTCCACCCAACCTACCCATGTCCACCACCGTTTTTTTTTTTACACCTGACTTTAAATTATGACTTGTCGCACCTCACTTGTTGATGTCACACCTGTACTCTCTCGAACGTAATTTAGATACTGTTATGATTCCACACGAGTCATTATGTTTTGTCAGATATCGCAGTGAGTTGGTGGGAAATCTGTGGCATTAATTAGTCAGTTAGGGCGGCCTGGCTGGTGGCTGAGTCAGTTAGGGCGGCCTGGCTGGTGGCTGAGTCAGTTAGGGCGGCCTGGCTGGTGGCTGAGCTGTAGGGCGGCCTGGCTGGTGGCTGAGTCAGTTAGGCGGCCTGGCTGGTGGCTGAGCTGTAGGCGGCCTGGCTGGCTGAGTCAGTTAGGGCGGCCTGGCTGGTGGCTGAGCCAGTTAGGGCGCCTGGCTGGTGGCTGAGTCAGTTAGGGCGGCCTGGCTGGTGGCTGAGAGGGGCGGGCCTGGTGGTGGCTGAGTCAGTTAGGGCGGCCTGGCTGGTGGCTGAGTCAGTTAGGTTGTTAATAGTGGGGCTAGAATCTTGGTGTAATTTCTGTTATTTATGGTTGAAAGTTTTGGTGAAAATATAGATTTATTTTCAATAGGTTGGATTAACCCCTTTACCATCTATAACATCTGGGCATGGTACACTTACACCTGGGCATGGTACACTTACACCTGGGCATGGTACACTTACACCTGGGCATGGTACACTTACACCTGGGCATGGTACCCTATAACACCTGGGCATGGTACCCTATAACACCTGTGCATGGTACACTTACACCTGTGCATGGTACCCTAAAAACACCTGTGCATGGTACCCTATAACTCCTGTGCATGGTACCCTATAACTCCTGTGCATGGTACCCTATAACTCCTGTGCATGGTACCCTATAACTCCTGGGCATGGTACCCTATAACTCCTGGGCATGGTTCGGTATAGTGTTTAATCATCAGGTGATCCGTAGATTGGGACTGTACCCTGAGACACTGTACCCTCACACCCTGTACCAAGACACTACCATCACACACTGTACCTAGACACTGAACCTCGAAGCACTGTACCCTCACATCCTGTTCCCTGAGACTACCGAGACACTGTACCCCGAAGTATAAGTTAGTATAGTAGATGTTTTGATTCACAATACTGCACAGGTGTCGTAACCCATATACTGGCACGCGTTGCCTTTAACCTAGATAAAACGAACTGAAACCCGTCTTAAGAATTTTGGTAATCTAATCCGGGACTTTATGATGATCTTGTTTGTTGTAGATATGGTGTTACAGTTAGAGAGACGCTTCTTTTGTGTGTATAACGAAAAGCAACGTCCTAGATCCAAGATAACGGGGTGAAACTTTTATTTATGTCTGTAGTAGATTGCGCTATCTGGCAACAGTAGATGTGACAGGTGCCAGACATTCCCAGAGAAACTTGTTTATGTACTCTCATCTTTTATTACTCACAGTTGTCCATGAAAACCTTGTGTGTTGAGTATTTACAGCAGAAAGTTCCTCAACACGTGTTAACTTGGATTAATATGTTGTCAAGTTACAGAAAGGTGATCTAAGCCTGTCGTTACGTTACTCAACTGTACTCTGTTACATATATTATCTTTGTTTTTATTTTTTTTGGTGACCAACCAATTTGACTGGTGTGGTGATATATTATTTAAGCGGCAGTTGGGGAAAGGTTCAGATCCTAGGGGGTGCCTAATAAACTAACCTCCTCGTGGGCCAAAGCTGGATCAGAACGTGTGTGTATGTGTGTCCCCAGGGCCCACACATACAGTATATTTGTCTATGGCTGTGTTTACTACTTGTTGCACGTGTATTTATCACTCTGATTTCAGTGTGTGGGATAATCTCTGTAGCTGTATGACGTATTACCTCAGCTGGATAATTTGTACAATAATAATATATTCTGTAAAACTGTCACACAGGTTTACAATTGGATAAACATGTACATAAACTATGCAGCCCCCCCCCCCACGTCTTAACCGGAAATGCTATCACAGTTGGTGTTCTGTTTTTCACCCAACGATGATTTTAGGAGAGATATTAGATTTTTTTTAGATTGCCCCCGAGGGGGCTAGTTTATTGGGCACCCCCTTACATCCTGTGCAAGGTGAAGCACAGAAGCGTTTACAGCGCCCATCTGGGAGGTATGCGTAGTTCATGCTTGCCTTTAGGAGAGAGAGAGAGAGAGAGAGAGAGAGAGGACTTGGGAAGTGACCCTCAGCTTGGCGTGATGTCAGCGAGCTGATGGCGTCATCACTCAAGCTCCGCCCCCTTGATGACGCGATACACCCCCCTTGTTTCTCCCTCAGTATGTATATATAGATATTGATCATTTCACAGTTTAACGTCAATATTATTACTTATACATAGGCTTATACATTTTAGGTGGTGGGTATGACTAGACTTAAATATGATACAACACAAACCGGCAATATTTAACATATTAATTTGTATTGGGGTATATGGCATCTCTCCACCCCCCCCTCGCTCCTTAACCACTTTGTCAATTTAGTCCTTTTTTAATAACGTCTGTTGTTTATTCTGTTAAAGATACGGTGATGGGTATAGGAAATCTAATATATACGTGAGATTTCGTCTTGGTGAAAGTAAAACTTGGTAGTGTTGACCGTCCCCCTGTATAGTCTACTACCCCCTCTCACCCCCGCCCCACCCCACCCCACCCCACCCCACCCCGTGTCACACATAAGACGGACAGACACCACCTTAACGTGAATGTTATAAAATAGATTCAAACCTTGTGAAAACTAGTTGATAAGAATGTTTCCAGCTGAGAAATTCATAAATTTCCCCCACTGTTTGTTCCCAGAGAGGTCGAGGTAGGATAGACAAGGAGAGGGAGGGGGGAGGGGGGGGGGCTCGCCTGGCGTGGCAAGAGTTGGCTGGGTGGTGGTGGCTGGTAGCCTGGTGGGTCCTCTCTCGCCCAGCAGCGTGACGTCGTCACTACCGCCGCGCGTTCCCTACCGTCCACACGTGCCTCTAGTATCCTTCTCACCACCGCTACTGCCGCCGCTGCTGCTCTTCATTACAACTCTGGATAATATACCATTCGCTGCCCTCAACTCTCCCCGGAGACTAGTGACCCTTGGCAAAGGTGTGTGTCGTCAGTGCCCGCCTTAAAACCGGCCACAGCCGGCAGTGTTCTTAAGATAACGTGAGATTGGTGTGCACGAGAACAGCGTGCTATTCGGGTACAGTATAGGCAAACCACGAGCTCTGTATGCATCATATTTCTTCTATACTTGTGTTCGCACCGACCATGGACTGGATATATGTGTAGATATACAGTTATGTGTAGTGTCTTGGGTCCTGATGTATTGTAACACAGGAAAAGTGAAACTGCGGTGGTCACAGTGAAACATTAGTGACAGTACAGTATAGTAATTGTGAGGGATAAAGTGTGCTTAGTGTTGTGGTGATGACGTGAGCGTGACGTAGCCGGCTCTGAAGGGACTCAGATGGGATCGAGCCAGACACCCGCGGCGGCGCTCCAACCAACTCGGGGACCCCACTGCTCAACACTCTTCTATTGTAATATACAGTACCATTTAATTAATAATTTACGCTTACGGCCACACAGCCAGTTTGAGCCTCACATTATAATATGGACTTTATTCTGGCATCTTCTCAGTTTACATTCTCAATGTTGGTACAGGTAGTAGACAAATTTGAACTTCAGTGGACAGATTTATGTCGATTGTCATGTTAACACAAACTTGGTTGTCCTTTTGAAATGCGGAAACGAACTAAGCCACCAGAAAGGGCTTAAGTTAAACCTAATATTCATGTTTTTATTAGGATATTTATCTTGGTCGTTGTACGGTATGAGTTTCATATCCTGATTTCATTCTTTCTTGTAGAAATCAAAGACTAAAGTAACATTTAACACTAGTATGAACTGCACATTATGAAAAAATAAAACTCAATTAAAACTTGGAAACCGCACTCAAGAATTGTATTATGAGAAGATTAATAATTGAGATTTTTCCTGTTAGTTAAACTCGTGTTCACATTTCAGGAGGATCGTTAAATTACTTGGGTGCGTGATGAGGTGATCTAATTCGATTACGTTGTATGACTCACTCCGCGCTAGACGTTTGTACCGGCGCCCGGAGAGTGAGAGTTTCGTTGACATTCAGTAAAATCGTCATGTCATTTGACAATACCCAAAGTCACCAGATGATCATTTATTTAATCTCGGTTCCTAGTAAACTTACAGGAATAAGACTTTTTACTTGAGGAACTTGGTCATCTCTGCGCGCACATGGTGGTGAGTCAGCAGTGATGTCATGAACTACATAGTTGGGTACAAATAAGAGTACAATAGGCGGGACTTGGAGCTGTTTAGTGAGTACAGTGATTGAGAGTTAGGTCGTTGTGCTGCTTTGTTCCATTTGTTGTTAGATTGTAAGTAATTAGCAGGTGTTTTCATATTAAATTTTAAGTGTCCGTGCCTGTAGTTAGTGGCAGAGCATGACGTAACAAATTTCATGGGTAGCTTAACGTTATGGATGTTGTATCTTGTACCGATGAGTCGTGTGTGTGGGAGATAACGAGTTTTGACGTGTTTGTGTTGCGGAAGAGGAAGTCGTTTAAAGGCATGTGGGTAGAGGTGACAGGTGGTGGTATTTACTTATAGGGTAGTAGAGTTATGGTGTAGTTTGTTCCGGTAGTGAAGTGGGTCTGGTGGCGGTTATCGGCCTGTGGCTGGGTGAGGTTAGTTTGTCTTCCGGGAGTGGGGTGGGGTTCTGACACTTGTCTTGGTGTTCGCGATTTGATAAGTAACACCTGCGGGGAGGCCAGTCGCCTGGTCTGGCAGAGCAGCCTTGGAGGTAGAGGCCATTCGTTTGTTGGTTCTGGCCAAAGATACCTCACCCTAGCTGGCCCTACTCTTCCTGGGAGGTGTACTGTGGACCACATCACTTATAATATGAAATGATTGTTATTAGTCCCTCGTGTGAATCATTCAAAACAAACCACAACCCTTACGTAATGTATTATGTTTTTTAAATAGTGAATTGAAGATGATTCCAAGAAGCCTCAAACCAACATTGATTGGTTTGGGAACGACTTGCGGTTAACAGCCACGTTGTAGTTCCTCTTTGTACCGCAAACAAGCCTTTATTTGTTTAGCCTGTCTTGTTCAATGGACACCGTAATGTGTATTCAACATAAAGATCCAACTCGAAATATTTTCAAGGACAACACCAACAGTATTCGACATCACTTGAACCTCTCATCAGCTAAAACAGTGACGTCCACGCCATGTTGTTAAAATACCAGGTGTGTTATTAGTTCATTCTTCCGAGTGTGGTGAAGGTGGACGGGATGGGCGAAAGTTTGTATCATCTGCACCATCACAAGGCCGCTCTCCTCTGCTGCTGCCGGGGCCACCGCTCGCCCGCTATAAATAGGAAAAACAACAACAGTACTGTACTACACTAACACGTTTAGTCTCGGGAGTTTCGTACACTTTGACCACAAGTGCCCCTCCTCCATGCTTGTTATAGACACTTTAATTAGTGATTATATCTAAGAGAGTGAAGTATTTTTGTAACTCTCAACAAGTACATTATGATCTACTAACCACTGGTGCTGGGTCTCCCACTTTCTTGACCTTATTACGGGAGCTAGTGACGCACTCACCACAACTCCATTCAAACAGATCACTTACCGATTCCATGTACTGTACTGTACAGTAATTTGAACTTGTGACTGGGGCAACGGATATTAAATCTGGTTAATTTGACTTAATGAAGGATTTCCATTGCGTTATATGTAAGTAAAAATACTTTGGATTAATGAATGATAATATGTAACTGGATAATTTGGCATAATGATTAAGATTAATTTTGTTAGTTTAATACGAAATTAGAATTAAGTGGTGTAATGAACTGTACTTTATTATAACAAAACTGGAAAACGTTTATGGTGATGGAACTCTTAGCTCATTTTGTTATATATTCTAAACTATTATAGGTTAAATTATCTTTTTGGTTATCCACCTATTTGGAAGTTGAAATAAACCATCGGAAATCATAATTTCAACCTAACCTAAAAAAAATTGATACCGAAATTGTAATAATAACCTGTTATAAACATAGACTTTATTTTTTATGGTTTTGAGTCATAGATAATGACACTTAGGAAGTTTTTATGGCGCTCGGGGTTTAAATTAGAACAGAGCAAATTGTTCTTGAACATTGTTTTCAAGTACTATAGAGTATTGCACTGTGCTGTAGAGGCCAATGTGAAAAAAATTATGTCCTTTATTAATTTCTAAACACACAGTTTGGTACAGAGTATTTTGTATTAATTTCATCCTTCAGTCATAATATAGTAGAGTAGTGGCCTCTATTAGGGCCAGTGTCCTTTTTTAGATGACTCATATACAGTATAGTCCTTTTTAATATAAGTATACTGTACAGTATGTATCTCTCAACCATAAAGTGGATACTGTTATGAAAATGTATCCAAGGAAAGCATGTAATAAACCATATTTTAGTTGGTATTATTGTTTCGGTCATCCCTGGGTCCATGCAGTAGTTAGGGTAGACAGAAACGATTAATTATTATACCTTTTAGTTATATTACCGTATTAGTTTCTGCAAATACCTGTGCTGTACATTTACAGTATTTACTTCATTATTCTCTAACACCCTCAATATTATTATGTCTACAAATAGCTCTCAGCGTCATCATTCACCTATAATCACCATGTAACACACACACACACACACACACAGTTGTCTCATTGTCCAATTTCGCCACATTTGCTCTCATGTAGTATGTGGAAAATTATGTAAAATTAAATTATTCCATATTTCTGAATTGAATACATACATTGCTCAGATAATTTATTTTCAGTTGATAAGTATACTTTACTGGATTACACTATACAGCATTGGTTCATTGTCACTTTTTTTAATTATCGTTGCAATTATATTCCTTGTACAGTCCGTCATCAGACTTTAGGTATTCCCATACATCTCAACATTTTTCCTAGTGTTGAGAGATATAGATTAATTTAGTTTTATGGCTCTTGAGTACTGTGCTGTAAGGTTGTTTTGATATGAGCAGCATAAAGAATGGGTCTAACTCTCCTTGGGTCTTCCTCACCACATTGATCCATTGTGAGAGCATTAGGTAGTACAGTACACTATTCTCTTGAGAAGTATTTTGATTTGGGGTTTTTAGCTTAGATAGTATGTCGTCACTCAGGTGGTCTTAATGCTGTAGTGATATGAACAGTACGCACCAGTATTTCTATATACACGTAAGAGTGCATATTGGCTTGAATTATTCCGATAGTCGAGGAATGTATGATGCAGGTCATGACAGCATTTTTTGTGAATGTTGTTTGTCACTTTATACTAACTTGCTGATAACCAATGGGATACTTTTGTGTCAGTGGGTGAAGGAGATACTGTACTGTAGTTCCATGTCCTTTCCCTCAGTACTGTGCAGGTACAGTGTTGTATAAGGCACCATGTTTGGGTTTTCTAATCTACATTCTTTTAACTCGTTCTCTTGTATTGTACTGTTTTTGCCTTCGGTTTATATTGGGTGATGTGTTCTGTTTTGGTTTTGAAAATGCACTGTACAGAGTAGAGCACAGACTGACTGTGTAGTCTCAAGATTTGATAATTTGTTCATCTCGTCCTACTTGCAATAGAAGGCATGAAGCATCAGTGGATGGGTGTTGTGTCTTAGGTCCTCGTGAGTTATGTTATCCAAGAAGTGCCGGATGAACAAGTTGTTAATTCTTACTCGTGTTGAGCCGAATGCAGGTATCTGCCGTTTAGTGATCGTTCACTTAGCGATAATTTGATTTAGCCATTTAAAATTTCTAAACCCCTTGGTTATTTAATGATCCCCAACTTGCTGGAATATATTCAGGAGAGAAGTAAAACCAATGGTTATTCACCGACCTAGACAGTATATAATCAGGAGTCCTATAAAAAGGGTGGAAATGACAATTAAGTGGTGTAAAGTTAATGCCGAGCGTGATGCTGTATGCCTCCCGACCCACTCGGAGATCGTGGCAACGTTGTATTATCAAGGCTGATACTAAACCATCTGGAAAGAGAGCCACTGTATAAGATACTACTGTACCTTTGAATCAGCCAACATGAATGTTAGAAATCAGTTTTTCCATAAGAAAACAGGAATAATTCTTTTGGTAACCAGAGGGGGGGGGGGTACATATCTAGGATTATTATATAGAAATCACATATTGTAGGGGTATGCTACCGGCGCGCCACCTGTGAACCCAAGCCGTTACTACTCTATAGTGTTTACCCTGCCTTTGTACATTGTAATCTGTGCTTTACTATATTGCTCTATATCATCAGTCACTGTGTATCATTCCTATTGCTGTGCATCGCTGTTATTGTTGTGACTTTGGTGTGTTATTGAGTACTGTACGGACTGTTCATTACCTCGTACTATTGTTATATTGTGTACTTAGGTGATTGTTCCTCCCTCTTCCCTGCTCTTATTAGCGAACAGGCAGACCAGGTAAAAACTGTGATTTTTTTTTTTTATGCAGTCTGTATGAACAAATGTGTACTGTATACTGTTCACGTATATCTACCCAAAATTTCGAGTTGAAGAATAACATATCTCGCAGCACAGCCTCAGTGCTACTGGGTGGCTAGCCAACTCCACGGTACACAGTTACGTGCCATCTCTATGGAAATTATTCCTCGTTATCCCTCATTTAAAATATTATATCTCGTTTTTGTTTGCTCAGCGATCAAATCACTTAGCGATCTGTTTATCAGGAACGCATCCCAATTGCTAAACGACGCACCCCTGTTCTGTACAGTACTGCAAAGTTGAGAGGTTCCATTCCTCACACCCTACTGTCTAGTGGGGATGAGTTTATACTGTACTGTACTTGTAGGTAAATATAAGTTTGTTATGCTGCTTTTACATATTCAATGGTTAGGAGACAACTACAAGTGAATGGATTAATGCAATCATATCATTGTGGCTGACTAGGATGAAGGTTGGGTTGTGTGTCTGCTGATGTGACGCATCATTGCTTCTTATCTGTCTATAAAGTTCTCTTTCAAGGCCTTACGGTAGTAGTTATGTTGCCAAAATACCTCATGTGAGATATCTTGTACAGTATTGTTGTGACGGTGGTGAACAAATAGCCAATCAGCGGCAAAATAAGACCGGAAAGGTGTGGATCTGCTGCTCTTGGGTGATGATGCAACAGTATTAATTACTTTACTTAACTCTTCGCCAAACTATAGATTGTGCGTGTATATCTACAGTACAGTACTGTACTGTACGTGTACTCTACTGTAGTATGTAACTAGCTATACAGTATTTTGATTGATGTTAAGCATGATATTTATTATATTCTGAATGCTTTAAGTCACTCTCATTATAATACACTAATCATACAGTATACGGTACTGTATATTTCCAAGCATTACTCTATCTAAAATCACTGACAGTATTTTTCAACTCTGCTCCCAATCATGGCAGATACTAGAAGGTTTACTGTATAGGTACAGTACAGTATTAATATGCTTGGCTAGACATTCAGTCAACTTGAGATGATTGCTAAACAATTAACTTCTACCATATTTTGGGATAGAGGCAAAATCAGTACTGTATGACATCAACTATTTATGGGTTACATATATTTTCAGTGTTAATGAATACTGTACATCATGTCTTGGCTTCATGTCATAAAATATCAGTACAGAATCAAAATCCCTCACAACCTACATCATGCACGATGTACTGTATGCTGTCCTGAACTGTTTATTGGAATGACAGTTCTGTACTGTACTAATGCTCTTGTTTCTTCAAGTTATAAATTGCCATTTTGTCCGTGCCACATGTAGCATTTTGTATATTTCTTGCAGATATCGAGTGTGATACAACAGCCACAACCAAGTGTCATCCAAAGTACAGCCTTACAAGCTGTGCAACTTTCTACTAAAGGAAACGTGATCCTTCTCAAACAGCCTTCACAGACTACCAACTCGGTTATTCAGTCAGCAGGTGGAGGCACTCTGCAGACAGTACAGGTGATTAGTAAAAATATACAGTATATATATAAATGTAACTTTATACTTTATGTAGTGTAATTTTGTCACTCAAATATATGCTTTAAGTTAAATATTATAGTGTATTAGTAAGTGTGTAAAGAACATTAAGGTTTGCCCCACCAACAATTATGATGTATGAGTTTGTTTTGTAAAATCTTTGCTCTTTTCCTACCATTTTATAGGGTTAATCTAGGCACAGCAGTTTTAAAGGCAGGGGAAAGTGGTAGAGGAAAATGGTACAAACAAACAGAAATATGGTTATTGATTTTGGTGTGATATAATATTAACCTATGTAAATAGTGGTTGTTGCATTAAGTACAGTAGTGCTGTTCTTAATTGCTTTATATGCTTTACAGGTTTTGGATGCAGGTGACGACCAAGACTCGTCACGTAAACGACAAATCCTGGCTAGACGGCCATCTTACCGTAAAATTCTCAATGAACTAGGTGGAGGTGAGATATCAGGTGAGGTTGTTAAAGTATCAGGTGGTATTGTTTACTTATACTGTACGAGTCTTACCTGCCATGCTGTTAAACTTCACTTGTATGTGTTGCTAAACTTCTATGTTTGGCTTTTGTTTTGTAGAGAATAGAAGAGTTGGCAGTTATTACATGACTTGTACACTCACTCCAAAGGGCATCTTTACGATTTTTTATGATAAAATTATACAACGGACAAGGTGATTTTGACTATATTGAGTTTTGTTTTTGTTTTTTCAGTGAGAAAATGCCCCGCCCTCCTCAAAAGAGTTACAGCTGATTGGCTGCTGCAAACCTGTCCGATTTTGTCCTGAGTCATGATGTATTTCTAAATGAGTTTTTTCACAATGACCGTTTCTGACGAGAAAGATATTTAACTAAATTATATAAGGATACATACCTTCATTATTTCAATCAGGAGCACGTAGGAAGTTTATCAGAAGTGTTAAACGTGAATTCACTGATAAACTCGGGTAGCAAATTCACGCTTTCGGAGGATGCATTTAATATACTGCATAGTACTTATTTTTACCCACAATAAGGCATACTAAGACAAATTACATATCAGTAATAGTACATTATGCAAAAACAACATTTTAAAAGATCAGAATCACATTGAAATATTATACCGTTTCAATGTGATTGTAATATTTCAATGTGATTCTTCTTTTAAAATGTTGTTTTTGCATAATGTACTATTACTGATATGTAATTTGTCTTAGTATGCCTTATTGTGGGTAAAAATAAGTACTATGCAGTATATTAAATGCATCCTCCGAAAGCGTGAATTTGCTACCCGAGTTTATCAGTGAATTCACGTTTAACACTTCTGATAAACTTCCTACGTGCTCCTGATTGAAATAATGAAGGTATGTATCCTTATATAATTTAGTTAAATATCTTTCTCGTCAGAAACGGTCATTATGAAAAAACTCATTTAGATATACATCATGACTCAGGACAAAATTGGACAGGTTTGCAGCAGCCAATCAGCTGTAACTTGGGGTGGGGGATCTTTTCTCAGCTGGGAAAAATGCACTATACCATACGAAGACAACATTCAACCCATTCGTAAAGATAAGTTTTGGAGCGAGTGTACCACACCACGAATTAGTAGAGCACGTAATGATGGGGAAGTCTGGTGTTGAGGGGTCCATGTAGGTGTTGGAGAGTGGTGTTGAGGGGTCCATATAGGTGGTGTTGAGGGGTCCATGTAGGTGGTGTTGAGGGGTCCATGTAGGTGGTGTTGAGGGGTCCATGTAGGTGTTGTAGCAATGATAGTGAGTAGATGGAGGAGTGTGTTTTTATGCTCTGTTCCAGCCACTCGGTATCTTAATGGGAAAGGTCTGGCTGAAGAACGTTACCCAAATATTAGGTAGTCTTCATAAGTTGGGTTATGTTAGCCATTTACAAGTGCTGTATTTAAAAACTATGATATCTATACTGAATAGAATTATGATTATTAACACATGATATTTTCCCTGTAACTTCTATTTAAACCAGAGAGACAGAGAGATATTTAATTCAGTACCAGAATAAAGTAGTCACCAAAATCAATTGGATATACACTCATCAAAGTTAATAGTGTTGGCTGAATTATTAATAAGTTATGTCACCTTTATTAACATGAATAACTTGTCCCTTTTAACATATTAATTGTTTGAATTTTTTTTATTTTTTTTTATTTTAACATCTTGAAAATGTGATTGAATTAACATGATGTAGGCATTGTAGAAATCTTTACCCTCTTAATATCTTTTATTTTCCCTGTGTAAATGTCAAAGCAAATATCATTGTATCCCTAGATGCACTTTTCTTCATTATAAAATGGTCATTAACCTCACATCGACAAATTTTTCTGTTGGTCTCGGCAGACAAAGGCGACGCAGGTAGTTCAGATTCCTCCCAGGACGAACCGACGGGAACGGTAACCATCGGGGGGCAGCAATATCAGACTGCAGGTTTGTTGAAAGGTCCGTACGCTTGCAGCTCATTGGAAATCTAGCTTTTAAATTTCCTGGCTCTTTCTTACCTAATAACTGGAAACTTTACATTTGCCAGTCTTGCCTCTTATGTTCTCTTCCTACAGTGCCTCCCTCCTCGGGCTGTTTTAGTGGAGCCTCACGTTGATTTATGAATATAAAATATGAAACAATAACTTAATGGGACTCCAACAGTCAGCAAAAAGAACGGTGTGTTTATGAGTAATCATTTGACTGGCCACAGCACCATTTCATAGTTGACCAGTCTGTTGGTGGTACGGTAAATACCCGTCTAAACAGTTTAAAGGACTGTTTCCTGGATGACTGGAATTAGTAGCCATTTAACCAGTCAAAGTACTGTACTTATTAATCCTGGGTTATACTCTGAAGAACACAACCCTCCCCTCTCCACCACTTAAATTGGTCAAGGTACATTTTACAGGTGACGTTCTCTTGATAGTACAGAACAGGAACGTATTTGTCATCCAAAAAGTTTTAAGACTGAAAGGCGTCGGTAGAACGAATAATTACGTAAAGTGAATACAGTACTATTGTGCACATGTAAGATAAACCACGGTATTTGTATCGGTTTGCAAATACCTGTACATAGACGAACTTATTTCATCATTCTCTAACACTCACTGTTATTAAGTCTACAAATAAGCTTTAGTGTGTCATCGTTGCCTTGCAATTGCCAGATAAACTGTTCCTCAGATTCACATGAGGATGAGTGGCCTTGTCATGCACAGTCACTCAGCCAGTTGCCTGATTCTACTTGCAAAATGTAGAAAATTAAAGTAAACTATGCTATATTCTCAAGAATTCATATTTAGAAAGTTCAAATCATTGACAAAATAGACTTTCAGCAGAGAGACTCTTTACTGTAAATTCATTACATGATTAACCAGTCATATTACTATTTCCTGCATGACTTTTTGTTGTTGATGTAATACATGTGCTTTCCATTATTGGCACCTGACTTGAACCAGTCCTACAGAGAAATTTAAAAGTATCAGGTTATCTATAACGCTTCACACCCTTAGGTTATCTTAAGACTTCCACACTTGAGGTTATCTGAAAACTATAATGCTTCCCACACTTGAGGTTATCTTAAATGTACAAGTATATGTAGGACTGTTCCTCCCCTCAAGAATGACTATTGCTGTTTCAGGTCTTATTTCTGCCATATGCTATAGCTTATGGAGCCTTGCTATATTGCCTCAATTAATATTATTGACAGTCACACATCATTATTGCTTTGGTGTGAGTGTATTGTTATTGTGATAGCAGGTGAATGACTAATTTCTACCATTAGATTGAGTGGATCTGAAGGCAATCATTTAGGCTTAAAGATTTGTCAAGAATCAGTTTAAAGCTAAGTAACTTTGTGGGTGACAAGCTAATTGACTATTTAACAGCTTATTAAATAGCTGACCTTTACAAGGAGCTTTTAGCTTATCATGATGGCTGTTATCTAAGTAGCATTTGGTAGGATTGAACTAATCACTATTGCAAAAATCGGACTGATCCTTTTTTGCCATATAAATAAATTATCATGTTGAAGGCATTTGTAGTTCATGTCAGCTACCATGACTAAAAGGTGCCCCATAAATGTTGTTATTGGTATTATATGATAACTTTAAAAGATAGATGTGTATAATTTCAATTAATATTCTACAGGTAAAGACATGAGCAACACAAAATAATCCCAACAATGTTTTGAACAGACTCACTCACTCTTGGTGTTAAATCCCTCACTCATTCTCTCAAGTTGTGTTCTGCCTTGGTGTTACCCTTTCACAGCTAGGCCCTAAGTACCATCTCTGTACACCACCCAACATTATATAAGTATTGAAGAATGAGTGTTAGGATATTTGTGGTTGTTATTGATTGATGGAGGTGAGTTGATGGGAAGGCAAAACATGAAAGAATAATAAATGCCCTGTTATTTGATTGCCTTACACTTGGGATATGATTATAACTTTGATCTCTTGTAGGTACATTATTATGCATTTTTTTAACTTGTATTGTACAATGTTAATAATAACACCTGCTGTATTGATACAGTACAGGTACTTTCATCTGCAAATGTTTCACTCCCTTCACTAGTTATTCCTGAAACTACTGTAGGCTCTCTGTTTGGCTGCCATGTCATTCTTTTTTCAAAACAACGACCTTGACCTTTGGCCTCTTAGACATAAAACGTTGTTGCTGTAAGGATGTCATATTGACTCTATGTGTAATATGAACATTATAGCTTTTTCTTTTCTTGAAATTTAAAGTAAACATTTATTTTGTGTGTGTTTGTGTAAAGATGCTTCAAGTAGTCCTGAAATTGGTGTCATTCCTACACTGAACTCCTGTCCTTAAGCATGTGGGTGTTTTAAGTACGTACATGCACGCATAGATTCCATAAATTATACCATAGCTAGATTTTGATCCCCTGGTAGGTCCCCCTCCAAGTTTTTTATTACTATACAGCCACTCCTCGACTTACGACGGGGTTAGGGACCCAAATCCAGGTCATAAGTCGAAAATGCGAAGATAATACATAGAAAATCTAAAATGGGTTTTGTCTCTTTTTTGTCTCAGCACCACAAAACTCTCACTTTTAAGCTTGCCAGCCATTTTAAAGGGAATTACAAACAAAAATTTTCTCAGTACACAGCGCAATCACTAACGTCGGGACTCGAAAATAAGTAATTTAAAAACAAATTTGGTACGACTAGGGTGATAGTAGGTCGTAAGTCCAGGAGTGGCTGTATTATGGTATATGTACGTTTGTCGACACTTAATGGATCACTATCTATTGAACTTCCATTTGGTTACCTGTATTATCATTCACTACCTCAAGAAGGGATCATAGTTTGTTCCTCAGATAGACGTTGCATGAGTTCGTCTGGAGCCTATTCAGACAGGCACTAAATTGATTGTATTCAAACTTGGCATGGAAATGAGATGCCTTGCTCTCCAGGTGCTCATGGTGTGTTTTGTAGCTTAATTAAAACCGACACTATTTACCTTAAAGATCTCTTGGTGCTCTCCTTCAGTAATGATAAGACACCAGTTTCATGTCTTTAATGATTAAGACTTCAGCTGAAACCAATTCCTTTTAAGTTACAAAATGCAGAATAATTTTCTCTTCATTCATTTTGTAAACCTGCTCCCCAATGACTGCTGAATGCTTCTATAGACACACCTTTGATGCTATTTCAAGCTTCTGTTTAGTAACCAGTTGTTGAAATAACAAAGAAATACTTTAATATACTTGTTTGTGTCTTCAGCTTGCATACACATCACATGAAGGAAATGCTTAGCTTCCACAATGATGAACAGTGCTTCAGATAAATTCACAGTACATTTTATAAACAATATTTATGTTAACCATATTCAACCTCTTATTATAAGTCCACAGAAGTTATCATAGTGGTCCTTTCATCAGTGCTTCATGCTTAATTACAGAGCCTGGATATTTTCACTTTATTGTCAGAATTTTTTTTAAGTGAAACATTTTCCACTTGCTACATCTTTGTTCATAAGGAACTTCTCACAATTTTTTATTATTATTCACAAGAAATTATTCACAACCTGACAGTAATGTGAGGCACAGTACTGTACCAACAAAAAAAGTTATCTCTGGGTGTTCTTTCTTCACAGTACTCCCAGCCGGCAGTCTGCAGCTAACCGGGCAGGGTAGCGACGGCCTCCAGACCATCGCCATGACCAACGCTACCACAGCTGGTGGAGCCATCGTCCACTATGCCCAAGGCTCAGACCCACAGTTTATTGTTCCAGGTGAGTGTAATGGAGCTCCTGGGTAACTTGCTGTACGACATGTACTTAAGTCCTAAACTTGAATTACATTTATAAATAAATTATAATAAGAAATCAAATGGTTTACATCAGCAAGTAGAGGAGGGGCTGCAGGATATGTACACTCTACTGTAGATACTTGTAGTTATACTTGTACAGTACTTTAGTTGAGTGATACGGTCATCAACGGTCTCGGGTGTTTTGTTGCATTCATTGAGTTGTGTTATGATTATATATAACTTTATCTTATCTATATAGTTTTTTATCTTCACATATGAATGGTTTTGTTATAGTATATTTATGGCCTTGTTTTGTTAATGTGGCTGGGGCATAAAATATTTTAAGTTTTGTTTAATAGTCAGACAGAGTAGAGTGAGTACCTATCAAACTAGGATTATACAATGTCAAATTAGAATATCATTGATAATGTAGGCATGTAATATGTAGGATTCCTAATATGTAACCACTCACAAATAGTGTCGGCAGGTGACCTGAGTGGCCTGAAGATTGCTACAAGCGGTGGCACTGGCATCGCACAAGGTGTGGTTTTAGCGACAACAGCTTCTACAGGCGTCCACGGATCAAACGATCAAATGGCAGAGGAGGCATCACGGAAGCGGGAGATTCGGCTGATGAAAAACAGGTAAAACCTATGTGCAGTGTGTTAGGAACCTTTTTTTGGGGGGGGGGGGTTTAAATTATAATTGAAATGAAAGCTGTTAATTAATATGGGGAGTCACCAGGTATCACAGGTGACCTTGCATTTGTACCATCTATTGTTGCAGTTAACAGTAACATGATGAAGAAATAGTCATCACATATACAATCCAAGGTTTCCGTGCCACACCCTCACCTGAGAGGGCAGCTGCCATGTTTAATCTGTAGGTGACATTTCTTACTAATGTTTTGTCCTGTGTCATTTCATCGTTAAAATGCAGGAAAAAAAATGCAATTACTTTGAAATGCTACCATAAGCCTATAGTGGGATAGCTATTTTTATGTATGAATTGGATTTGACAAAAATTTTTAATGAAAATATTACGTGCTCTAAGTCGGGTTACGAACCAGAGCACCACAAACCCCAGGAGGTACGTGAAGCCTCGATAGGGGGCATACGAGATACATTTCAAAGAGCCAAAGATACATGGGGTGTATACAGAATATGCCATACTGACAGGAGTCAATTTTGAGAGGAGGTACGAGACGTCTTACACAGACCGAGGGATACACTGACCACTAAAGGTTCATACCCACTGCTCTATAGTTTATCTAGAATAGAAGATTCACTTAGGGTAAAAATCTTATTAGTTGTCCTGCTTCATCACCCATTAACCCCATTGCTCTAGAGGCTAATAAAGGCCTAATCTTCCATCATGTACAGTATGATCCACATTTAACCTGTACAGGTAACTTGTGTTTGAATTAAGTGTTTTTGGAATAACAAGATTGTTCAATTAATACCAAAAGCTAATTTACGCGCAACTATTTTTTAAATAACTCCCTCAAGACAGTTTAAATTTGCCGTGCATATTCGCCCTGTTGCCTGGCAGGGGAGTCGCGTGTGATGCCTGGTGAGGTGCATGTAAGTTATTACTATAAAGTCTCAGTCATATCAACATCAATGATTTTAATATTATTATTAATAATAATAATTATTATAATAATAATGTAATAATAAAGATTATTACTACTAATGATGAAGGTAATGATGATAATGAAGTATTCTGTACAACAACTGTGACCACGTCCAGCAAGCTTCCCACATATCGCTTTCTCAGTTCACATCACCACTACTTTTTCTCTGTGCTTTAATTTGCATCGTGTGTTTATCACATACCTTTTTAGTGTTAAACGCTGTTTTCCCCATTGAGCATGTCTGGAAAATGTCCATCTACCTCCTCTGGGACGCCTAAAGCTAAAAAGGCACGAAAAACAATTGCAATGAACGTAACCCCCCACGTAAAACGAGAGGTGGGTGTACTGTACTTGTCTTAAGATTCATTTCTGTTATATTATCCTATAGTGCTAACTGCTGTCCATCTTTTATTGTTTATTTCTCTGTCAATTTTCAAGTACAGTACAGTATACATAAACCCTAATGAATAATTGGGGTAAAATGCTGATATATATACTGTACAGTATAAGTTATTGGATTCTTTCTGGTTCCTCTTCTAGAATAATTGTTTTTGGAATGAAATTTGAGAAAATATAATGAGCCATGAAATGTTTTCCCTCGAATTCTTGGCGCATGAATGTTTAGTCGCAAACACATCTACTCTTCCCATAATTCCCCCAACACACCATCACCTCAATATTCACCCCAACACACCATCACGCCAATAACCTATACTTGCCCCTCTCTCCACAACAGTGATCGTCCTTCACGCCACGACCGCCATAGATATTCTCCCCGACACATGAAAAGAGAATCAATGATAATACGACTAGTAGGATATCAGAGTGTAGTGGGAATACAACTACAGTAATATGATATCAGAGTGTTCCAACAATAACCCAGAGTTGTCCTCTGGTTCACTGTGTTTTAGGACATGTAAGGTGTGCCCTCTGACTGTAAGGGTTAATCGCTCGCATTGCTTTTTGTTGTCCTACTATTTTACATGCAGCTGATATGTGGCATTGCATTTTCCAAGCATAATTCATCACCAGTTGCTAATAATCGGCATTGCATTTTCCAGAGAAGCGGCGAGAGAATGTCGAGCCAAAAAGAAAGAATATATAAAATGTTTGGAGAATAGAGTGGCAGTGCTGGAGAACCAGAATAAGGCATTGATTGAAGAACTGAAGACACTGAAAGCTCTTTACTGTCAAAATAGTTGATACCAGAGCGTAGACGATAAACATTATGCCCTGGCCAGGGTGATGATGGCACAGGTTACCCTCCGCAGTGATCAAGCTTGAGGTAGTGGTCTAAAGAATGCTTTAGCTGTGCTGCCACTGAAGACAAAGCTCACACACACTGCTCATGTTCACTCTGTGGATTCCTACTGAGCATTAGTCTCTGAGCTGCCCAAGACTGTTGATGGTTTACTAAACTGTTTCAATGTTATTGCTTCACTAAGCTATTCAGTTTATGGATGAAAAGCTGTTGGCTGTGTTTTTAAAGCCAAAAAAATGGGGGTTTGGGGGGGGGGCGGGAGTGATAAACAATATGCAAATTGCATAGCTTGAAAGTGACTAATTTTGCATGGGCAGAGCTATGGTGCAGTTTTAGGAGTCCCTCCACAACCTGTATTCGAAGAGGCAACTAAGGGCTGTCCTGCACTCCTGGATGTTGCTATGGACGTTGACCACTAATCGGTCGTTCTGTTGCAGGGACGCGGCAAAAGAGTGCCGATGGAAGAAGAAAGAGTATGTGAAATGTCTGGAGAGCCGAGTTGCTGTGTTGGAGAACCAAAACAAAGCACTCATAGAAGAACTAAAATCCTTAAAAGATTTGTACTGCCAACAAAATACAGAATAGTGTGTGTCAAAAAATATGAGAATCACTGCTTGTGATAATGTGACCTGAATTTTAATTATCATTATTAAACCAATCCTATACTTACGGTCATCTTCCGAGAAGCTTTGACCCGTGAAGAGAAGTGTCCTTGTAGTGACGTAGCCCAAAGCTGTTGAGGAGAAGTGTCACAGCAACCACAGTATAAAAGGCTGCACTAATCCGGTGATATTATTAAAAATGTCATTTAATTATTGTGTTTGTTGCTGCTGAAAAGTATATTATAATTGTCATTTCTTGGATTTTTTGCACTGCATTTCACGTCGTTAATGGTCAGCTACATAATATTTATGAGTAACTTCATGGCCCTATGATTTGAATTGTATGTGATAGTCCTGTTGGTTTTAAGATCAGCTGTCCCAAGATAACATGGCAGTTTGAGTTTTATCATATTCTGAAGAATTAAAATAAACTGAGAAGAAATTAAAGAGGAATAGCTGAGCTTAACAACCGAGGAACTGTAAGTTATCATCGTGTATTCATCAGAGTTTGTCTATATACCGGATAATGTATGTCTTGATATTATCTGGTCAAATGGTACAGGAGTTCTTGAAGCATTTCCCCTGTGTAACTGTGGCTATCATTTTTTTTTAACTTCAAGCATAAAGAAATTACAAATTTTATTAGGACGCCTTAATATTAACTGAAGTCTAGTGATAAAACATTTTTTTTTTTCCTTGTACGAACCTTTGCATATGTGAGTGTTCTGTTGCTAGTCAATCACTGCGGTTGAGAATCGCTGTTGTTTGTTTGTTTAATCTCACGTTGCACATTACACCTGGGGATATTGTTCATCTTGTGTTGAAGAGACTGAGTATATGTTTTATTATTTAACCTCTTGTCTTGGATTCATTATAGGGCCAAATTATCAAACATTGTAAATTTGTTATATAAACTTATGTCATGGATTTGCTTCACTATAGGGCCAAATTTTCAAGTACTGTAACATGTAGGATGTGCTATCATTCAGCGTGTCAGTGAGAAGGTTTCCACGTATCTCAAGATGTGTTAATCAGTTCAAATTAGTTTACCAGATATGTTTAGAGATTGATTCATTGTTATAAATGAAGTGACAAGGAAAGAATTTTATTTCTTTTCATTATTTTCTTTTCATTAATGTCTAGTGTCTAGATATGAATGATTATCTGGTTTGTGATCTTCATTTTGGTCTTCTTTTAATTTTTAAAACATTATTTGACATACATACAGACTTAAAATTTGATATGCATTTATTATTTATTGAAAATAATTAAAATATTAGTTGAATAAAACAGTAGATACAATTGGTTAATATGTTGAAATGTGATTGCTGTACTGGTGTGAATATGTCCCAAGTCTGCAGTACTTTAGTTAATCAACTGACAATTTGAGAGTTTTTACTACATGGATATTTTAATCTATTGTAATATGATGATGAGGATCAAATGCCTTTTGTTTTATATGGACTAATATGAAAGATCTCATACAATGAGCTCCTTGTGTCAAACTTTTTATTTATTTATTTTTTTGTGTAGAACACTGAAACAATTACCACCTGTATTTTGTGACTGTAGCTTCAGAGTGAAAATGTTTTAAGTCCTTCATAGATATATATAATTTCAATTTCAATTGTATATTCCTTGAAAGAGGAAGCGGGATCCTAGTGCTGTCAATATATATATATATATATATATATATATATATATATATATATATATATATATATATATATATATATATATATATATATATATATATATATATATATATATAGTAGTATATCAGTTTCATTCTCTTAAAGATAAATAGATAAAAATGGTTTACAGATGTTTATTTAATAGTGTCCTTAAGTGTTGTTAGCTGATTTGTTCTGACAAATCACTCATTTGAGAACATTATATTTTGTAGTAAATTTTTTGGCTTATCCTTTTAAACTATGAAGTTAAAACATTTTGGTGCTGAAGCAACTTGGTGTGATAAGGAAGATCTAATTCTTTTTTGTTATGAAAATTAATGGGATAAATAGGACGTATCTTCCCAAACAGATGTATTTTGTTTGACTAAAATCTCGAACTGATTGTTAGGTCATCCCAGGTGTAACCAAAGTGATCAGTTTAATGTGACGCAGTGCAATGTTTTGTAGGACCCTTCTGTAACACAAGGAGATGAGTATTACTGTATTTATATACCATTGGCTGGAAAATAATTGTTAGAGTTGATATACAGTACCTGGTGTTTTGCCTTGCCTGCAGGCAAACACTGGGGCAGACTCCTGTTAACTGTATTTAATATCATGTTTAATATATTGTGCAGTTAGCATCTTGCACCTAAGTTAACTGTTCTTGGTTATATATAATTCCATCCTTGGACAGTCATTTTCTTAAAGTAGCCAATGCTGAAATGCCAAACTGAGTTTCAATTTTTTTTTTTTTATTATGTCAAGCAGAATACTTGTTTAAATTAACATACAGTATTTTGATACTTGCTATTCTTACATATGTTTTCTAATAACGTCAAGTGTACTATCATATGTTTATTTAGCAATGGTATTTTAAAAAATGATTGCTACAAGAGTGGCTTTAATTTTGTGGACATGAATATACAATTTTATGTAAATATACACTTAATGTTTGGCCATGTAAATGTGCCCCAAACATAAATGCCTACCAGAATGAGAGATAAGTATTTTTGAAGATTAAACTGTTGTTGAATATATTATTTTTATTACAATCCCAATATTGTAGAACATGTGTAATTAATGGCTTGTCTTCAGAAATGTGGATGTGTGAAATATTGGAGAATGTAAATATTCTTAAATGTCTTTGGCCAAATGAAAAGTACTTATTTTGTAGTAAATAATTTCTGAAGTGTTGCCATAGATGTTTTAGTGAGAGAAAGTATTAAAGAGAATGGTTGTAGGTGGCACAGGTGGACTATTTTAATATGTATTATGCTAGACTTAAGATCCCATGAAACGTATCGAACATAATCATCAATATTTTACAGCCATTTTCCATGGTTGCAGCTGTTCATATTGCAGTCTCTCTCGTCAGGTTCATAACTAATGTCATTTCTTACATCCTCTCTCCGTGTAATTCTTGACCTAACCCTGGCTCTCCTCCAATCCATATTAAAGTTCATGTGCCTATTGACCCAGCCTACCTCTGTACAGGACTTAGCAATATTCTCAGTACTCTGCCTCTGGCCATAAAATATATGTGCTAGCTGCAAGTTTCAAGAGGCGGCCTGATGGAAAGAATTATACTGTTTTGCATCATAACAAACCAATGAAGTATTACTTAGCCGGTTAACTTGGATCCTTGGCCATGAATATAGATCCTAAGTTTAACTACCCAATAATGATGAGAACTTCAATTCCTGCACCTGATTTACTTGATTTCTGAGGTAAGAAATAAGTTTCCTTCTATGTAAATAGATTGTTTTAGGTACTGTCGCTCCAAGGTTCATAGGAGATGTTATTTGCAAAATACTAAAAAAAAATGGGAACAACAATGCAAAGAACCTGACCAAACCTACTTAACCTTAATCTGGGCTGAGATTTCGAATCACTAGGTGAGCTGCACTATAGTTTTAAGTCAACTGCTAAAGCAATTGAGGCTCCCTTTAGACTCTGTCTGTGGCAGTATAAGGTGCACTATTTAACTAAAAAAAACTTTATATGGTGACTGATGTGTTATATTTTTACTTAGGCATACAACACCCGTTTGTTTAGAGAGAACACCTATTTGTATATTAAAAAGGTGGTATTGTATTCAACATACTAATCTTTCTCAAACACATTACACAGACACAACACACCCACACAATGAAGACACCCACAACCCAAACTCATTCACAAAACACAGATGCACCCAGACAACCCAGGTGCACCCAGGTACACCCACACAACCAAGACGCACCTTACATAACCTATTTGCACCTATTTTTATGACCCCCAACCTCCCTTTATAGCCATACCATTACTACCACCACCACTACTATTTCTACCACTATTTCTTCTGCTACCACCACCACATTATTCACCAAAAGTCATGTTAAACTCGCCTCCTTAATCAGAACCAGCACATGACTCGCTACTGAAATATTACACCTCTCTTTTTCTTTCTCGCTGTTGTGGTCAAGGTAAGGGTCCAACTTTTGCCCCAAGTTGTTTATCATCATTATAATAAACTTAATTATAAACCTGGTGCGAATTCTTGACGTCAGACTAATTAAAGATTAATCGATTAAGAACCTTAGTTATTTATTCTTTTGAGACTAATCTTTAAAACACTAATATGTTTTCTTAGCTATCATAAATGTCCATTTTACCGGTAACTCAATAATTGTTAGTAATAACCGAAATTTAACGTATTTAAATTAAATAAGTATACAGTTTATACTTATATACAGTATTGTTCGAGATAACTTCATTAAGTAAAATCGGCTATATCGTCTAAGACCATTTCCTCTTGCGATATAATGTCTGTACGTGAAATAAATTCAACCCAACAGTTTACAGTATATGTCCCCTCTTCTGGTACGTGACCTTCCATTGCCAAAACACTGCACTGAATTGTGATCCTTATGTTACGGAGGAGTAAGTCCAAAAGTTGTTTACATTCCTCAGCCAATGTCGATCATTGTTTGAGGTTCCACTTATTCATAAACCATTCTTAGTACAAGCCGTACGCCTCCTTTTATTTATTTTTATACAAACCAGAATATAAATAAGGATTGTAGTACGTGTTCGATAATAACCTTTGTTCTTCAGTACATTATAATTTAAAAATAAAGTGAGCCTAAATCAGTAGTTGGCAATGAATGACGTCACAACACAACGCGTGCTAGAGGCAGCTGGAGAGCCAGAACTCGATGTGCCGTAGAGCTGTGCCTTTGTCTAACACCCATGCAAAAAACAAGATTTTCTACACCTGTTAGCACGTGTAGGTGTTGTCAGTGGCTGGAGGAGTGTCCACCATATTCTTATGCATTCATATCATCCTTGATAATGCATGTAAAGACTGAACTCCGGAGATCGAGTCGAGTATGAAGTCTGAAACCACTTACTGTAAATACGCTTCCCTCCGCAATCAAAACTTAACCCTGTTTTGTGTTACGTGATTCAATATGTATGTGACGAAAATAGAAAGCCCATAACGTGTATTGTACAGCAAATGTGAATACTAAAGTGTGTATAATCGACGAAAAATTCAGAGGGATAGGCTCGCCCGCCCACCAGTGAACAAAACTACAGCAGTACTGTACGCGATTCTTTCCACAGTAAAAAGGTAATGGTGAATTGTTAAATACCATGAACATTTCTACGATTATGATGATGTTTGGTTATGATTATGTATAAGGTTTAGTGTTACATTTTATACATACACGATACAAACCTTTGTTAACACTGATGCTTCAAACACTTCATCTGGAGGAGTTTCATTCATAGGTTTGTTTGTTGGATGATCATATCTGGAAACTTTTGTGATTGTCTATTGTCATGTCATGCTATAGCCTACTATTTTTATAGTAAAATCACACTCGGATATGGATGTATCCTTGTAGTTTGTACACATACACAAACACACATACAAACGCGTAACTGGTTAATTGCGTTTAAAGACAAAAACAACTACTCGTTAGAACGCATAAGTAGGTTATATATATATATATATAATATCTTTTATTTATTTATTTAGATACCACAATACTTTCCAAAATCATTTGGTCCTTAGTTTTATAGCTTCTTAGACATTATTAAAAACTTGCTACAGTACCAGTCTGTACATTTATAAACGCTTTACCCCGAGGCCATTAATCAAATTGGGACATCAAGTGTCGCTTATCTTTCTCTACAAACGTACTGTACACGTAACCTAATCTAAAGTAACCTAACAACACAACCCAACCTAAACACACACACACACACAGACACAATCGATGTTTTATCAACCCTAGCAGGACATACCTCACCCCTTTGGTGCCCGTGTGAGTCACCGCTGGGTATAAACCTGACGGCATGTGGAAGTACCCCACATCCTCCCTCCCTTTTCCGTATTCCTACCCTCACTACCTGAAGGCCTGGGTAAGTCAGGCATACCTTTTGCCTCACATTCACCTACTGCATATTTACAAGGCCTGAGTTTTATTCATAGACGTTTGAATGAGTCGATATTAATTCATATACATATTTTATACACCTAGATACGCACGAGTACATACACTGTTCATTTGTGTTGTATTGTCGAAAGTTAAACTTGTCCATTACCACCACTGTTATCGCCAAACACAATTGTGCGCGCCAGCAACATGTGTACTGTAAGTGAAGATAAGGCAGAATAAAAGGAATTAAGAGGGAAAGAGGAAGAGGTGAAGATAAGAGGGGTTAAGACAATATACGGTTAACAAATTTATTGGCAAAGCTTAGAGTAAAGTTGCCTATTCTGAATAATTCGGTCAGGTCTTGACACTGAGGGTGCTAGACTGCTATCGCTGAGAAGGGGGTGGGACGAAGAGACTGTTTACAACTAAGATACCTGACTCAGCGGCCGAAATGTAAAACACGTTCTCTCGACGGGCCACAGCTGCCCATGACTGCCATGAGACAGACTGAGGGCAGACTATCGCCTTCTCCTGTAGAGGCAACATCATGATCGTCAGCCAACATTTCTCCTGCAGGACATCGTATTTGCTCTCGGTGGTCTACCTCTAGACTCGTGACACGTGAGTGTGGATTGCGAACTGTTAAATCCTCTGAGAACTATCATTGTTGGAATTATTGACTATACTTGTTAACTGAGTGATGTTGGTTTCAGGCAGGCCATTGGTGACTGTAGTACTGCACCAAGTCTTCAATATTTCCAGGGTGACTCATTGGCTCATACAGTAACTCACCACCATTCATAAAACAACTCATAAATGCCTCAGTATCAGTGCTGATGGTAAAGTTGTCCATGTTTTGTTGATATAAGATTATAAGTAGAAGTACAGTATACTTACTGTATATTAAATGTCGTCCGTTCATACCGTTTACTGTTACGTTAAGTATACAATATTTATATACCGTAATTGAATTAAATAAGTAGCTATAATAAACGATATCATAATGTTTTGACAAGGGACGCAATAAGAGTTTTTTTTATTGTGATTTTACGTTTAGTCCTAAGTATTGTTGTGACGCAGACTGTGACGTGACGCAGCATTATCGTATACGGAGGTTCGTTCAGTGGCTGGGTGTGCAAGATCTTCCGTCAACTGTTATTCGTAGTCACTTACCGTATCCGTATCACTTCCTTCCGTATGCTGTTATAATTTGGTGGATTCTCAGTGGTGTGAGAAAGCGGTGTTTACGGAGGTGACCATGCCCGACCTTCTACTGAATTACATAGTGCGACGCAGCTTATGAGTGGTGGTGGCCTCTCTCTCTCTCTCTCTCTCTCTCTCTCTCTCTCTCTCTCTCTCTCTCTCTCTCTCTCTCTCTCTCTCTTTATCATGTAACACAAACAGTTACGTTACGTTAGCGAGTCAACCGCCTCGTGGCAGCCTTCAGCACTGAGACACGGACGGTCTGTATTTATGCTTGAACCATTAGTATCGTGTTTGTGTTCGCGGTGGATTGGGATAATTTTTCCCTGAATTGTGAGATGTTTTTGTCCCCCAATCACCTCTTGAGATCTTTTAATTAATAAAGGGGGTAAATGAGTGTATTGGGGATGACGTAGAGAGGAATGAGGTGTGGCAGCCTGTCCCTAGTGACTGGTAATGAGCTCGGGGGGGGGGGGGGTGGAATGAGAACAGTTTAATATGGTGTGCGTGTTGTCAATTTGTCACCCCTTCCTCTCCTTCCTTCCTTCGCTCATCCTTCCTTCCTCCCTCCTTCCCTCCCTGTAGGCTGGGACCTTCATGACGTTGATGAACTGTCACCCAAAGGTCAGCGTCAAAGCATCATACACCTTGATTGTTGTCTTCCTCCTCGTGCCCGTCCGCCTTAGTGTGAGCCCACCGGTTATGGTAGTGGTGAGGAGGATAGTGATGACTTATAGGAGTGTGTGGTGACTATATACAGTACATCACCCTGGTCGGCGCGGCAACTAAACACTGGTGCCTCCCTCTCCTGTAGGGTGATGTACGCCCCCAAGCTCTCAGATAACACCACAGTACAGGTGCTGTGCTGTAGTACCACTGTAGGGAGGTGTGTGTGTGTGGGTGGGTGTGTGTGTGGGTGTGTGTGTGTGTGGGTGTGTGTGTGTGAGATAGTGAAGATAACATTATAGGTCATGGCTGTCAGCGAGATAAACCATGTTATCTTTATGACGTCACGAAGGCGCGCGCTGATTGGTGAACGTCTCGTACTCTCAATCAGTCACCTGGTATTTATGACGTCATTAAACGTTTAATGTTCTATTGGCTGGGTGAGTCATTAGTTTCTGGTAGCCCACACTGTCCCTGTGGTGTGTGTGGAGGTGAGGTTGGTGGTGGTGTGTGGAAGTGGTGGTGTGTGTGTGTGTGTGTGAAGGTGAGGTTGGTGGAGGTGGTGGTGTGTGTGGAGGTGGTGGTGTGTGTGGAGGTGAGGTTGGTAGTAGTGTGTGCCTGTGGTGGTGAATGCTCAAACTACCCCTCACAGCCAGTAATAGTTCCCAATAAGGAATCGAGCGCTGTGGAAGAAGCATTTGATCCACTTAATGACAATAGTGGAACTGGCTTGTTGGCTGGGGGCTTAGAGAGGGACTGCGGCCGAACTGCAATGCGCAATTCTCTTGACCCACGGACGAGCGTTCACAGCTGACTGAAGGCCTGATGTTGTTGTTGTGTGTTTTATTATTAATGTTTGTGTTATTATTATTATTGCCGGTGGATTTTATTATTATTATTATTTCCTAACGCGTGATTGTCAGATAAATTAACAAATATTACTGATTATCCCCCTCCTCCCCTCCCTCCCGACAAGAAAGCAATGATTACCTACGTGCGTGTCTGTCCGTAGGGAATAATACTGTTTCCGCATGACACTTACCACGAACCTTCACAGCTGGAGGCAGAACCATATTGATTGTGAGGTCAGAGAGAATCATTCAGTAGTAGTAACCCCGTTGTTTTGTAATAGGTCTTCACACCTATAATGTCTGTCTGTCTGTCTGTTCGTCTGTCTGCCCCATAATTTTTCAACCAGTAAGAAACTAGTAACAAAACTCTCTCTCTCTCTCTCTCTGGTTGTGGAGGAGGACGTTGCTACTTGTTCTAATACTTAAGGTGCTCCTGTTTCCCGCTTGGGGCGTGTGTGTGTGTGTGTCCATCTCAGCTGCTCTGGTTCAGCTACACCAGAGAGGAGATGTTATGTTGATTGTCCTGGGTGTTTTTAACTATATTCTGTGTCCGAATAATAGAACGACTGTGTTTTTGTATTTAATGAGAGCCATTTAGCTATGAAAGGCTGTGTACTTAACTGTATGTTTGTAGTGTGTGTGTGTGCGCTATATACTGTATATGTGGGGGGGGGGGTTTGTGTGTATGTATGTGAGTAAAAAATAATACAAAACTCACTTATACTCGTACAACAACCATTAAAGCTGGTGAATATTCCCTTAAAAATGTAATATATATTTTGTTAACAGTTATTAGATACACAGTGTGAAATAAAGCACATAGTATCGACTGTGGTTCTTGTGACGGTCAACAAAGGCGAGGGTGTGGTGGTAGGGTATGGTGATAGGGTGGGTGGTGACTGGGGAGTGTGGAGCAGCTGTTCACCTTGGAGAAGCCCGAGACCACACACACACACACACTCACACACACACGTATATACAGCGACACCCTCACACAGTTTTTAAAAACATTGACAAGACAACTAAAGGGATCCATTGGACGTTCTAACCTAACCCTAACAACTTAACCTAACCTAACCTACACCTAACCTAACTGAACTAAGCCGGGGTGGAAAGGTTCAACGTCCGAATGAAACCTTTGTAAATCCAACTGAGACGAGAAGCCTTTATACTGGATACGTTCTAACATCTCCAGCAGGAAAGGGTGGAGGGAGGAGGCCTACGAACTCTTGAGAAGCCATTGATATATCGTAGCTCAAATGTGTGTGTGTGTGTGTTATACGTTCACACTTAGGGTAAAAAGAACAATAACAAGAAGAACAACGAACATAACCTTGAAGAGTCCTCTGTGTCTTGAGGCAGAGATGAGAAGCCTTCCAGCACCTCACCATTCCAGTCATAACTATTACCCTTACCTCACTGACCCAACCTATAACCTAACCTAAACTAACCTAACCTAACCTAACCTAACCTAACCTAAACTAACTAACTAAACCCAACATAACCTGACAACATACTTTGATTACATAATTTGGTTATAATTCGATATTAAAATAGCCTCAGAACGTGTTGTTATATACTCGACCACACAGAACAGGTTTAACGTTGTGTGGTGTTAAGTGATATGATGGTGGGGCTTGGTTGTGATGGGGTCTGTGGCAGCAAGCATTATTTTGGACTAAGTTTGATGATATAGTTGGGTGGTCTGTGTGTGTGTGTGTGTGTGTGTGTGTGTGTGTGTGTGAGATAAATATTATAAAGTTCTCGGCTATGATTCACTGCTTCCTGTCTCGTATCCCCCTCTCTCAAGCTTTCTCTCTCACTCCATGGTTAAGCTTAGTTGATAGTACTTGATGTGTCTGGGAGGGAGAGAGGGGGATTTCCGGTAAAAGATCCGGTAATTGTAATGAATCCGGTATAGAGAGGGATATAATTATGTTAGTGAAAGGGTGATGGTATACATACATACATACATTCATACATACAGTACACACACACACAGTGGAAAGGTATACATCACTTTTTATACTTTTATGTTGCGTCATATACATAATGCCCTCTGACGCTGGAGATCCATCCTGCACTTTGGTCTCTGTCTGGTACGGGATCTTGGAATTATATTTGAGGAAAAATAAATAACATTCGTGGAAATTTTATTCATTTATGCTATATAATCTGAGAATTATCAAGAAACAATAATTTTCCTCCGTTTTTTTCACTTACCAGAAGTTGGTGGAGGAAAGTCTAGGTCTGGATCGAACGGCTTTAGTAGTCGTATGATGTAATATAGAGAGTGTTCGTGTGTAGTTGTCACAGTGGGTCGTGTCCCCTCTACAGCTGCTGCCAGTGTTCGTGTGTAGTTGTCACAGTGGGTCGTGTCCCCTCTACAGCTGCTGCCAGTGTTCGTGTGTAGTTGTCACAGTGGGTCGTGTCCCCTCTACAGCTGCTGCCAGTGTTCGTGTGTAGTTGTCACAGTGGGTCGTGTCCCCTCTACAGCTGCTGCCAGTGTTTGTTTATAGTTGTCACAGTGGGTCGTATCCCCTCTACAGCTGCTGCCAATGGTCGTGCGTAATTGTCACAGTGGGTCGTATCCACGTGCGTAGTTATCACAGTGGGTCGTATCCCCTCTACAGCTGCTAGTGGTCGTGCATTGAGTACACAATATTACAGTGATGGACAGGTAAGGTGGACCACATCACAGGCTTCTGGTTATATGCATGGCACGGTGAGCGGGGTGATGCATCAGCTGGGCGTGTCAGCCTGTAAACAACAACAGCACACGCCCTTGTCGCGTCAGGGACCATTGAGTTAGTGGGTGGGAGAGGGACCCTGAGTTAGTGGGTAGGAGAGGGACCATGAGTTTGTGGGTGTAGGTGGATGGGAGAGGGACACTGAGTTAGTGGGTGTAGGTGGGTGAGAGAGAGGGACCCTGAGTTAGTGGGTAGGAGAGGGACCATGAGTTTGTGGGTGTTGGTGGGTGGGAGAGGGATCCTGAGTTAGTGGGTGTAGGTGGGTGAGAGAGAGGGACCCTGAGTTAGTGGGTAGGAGAGGGACCATGAGTTTGTGGGTGTTGGTGGGTGGGAGAGGGATCCTGAGTTAGTGGGTGTAGGTGGGTGAGAGAGAGGGACCCTGAGTTAGTGGGTAGGAGAGGGACCATGAGTTTGTGGGTGTTGGTGGGTGGGAGAGGGATCCTGAGTTAGTGGGTGTAGGTGGGTGAGAGAGAGGGACCCTGAGTTAGTGGGTGTGCCTGTAGGTAGGTAGGTGGTGGTAGTGACCAGCAAACGGATACAATATGGTACCTGAATAAGGGAAGACGGCGGTGCCCTTGCAACAGTCATCAGTAGTTAAGTATGTCACCTCATGCATTTGGATCAGGTAACCAAGACCTTCAACCCCACGTACAGTCTCCTTCACTAGTGCGTTTACAGGAGCTCGTCAGGTTTTATGCAGTGTGGCAGCGTTTAGTTTGTTTACATTCGACAGAAGAAAACTCGCAATAGTAAACATATTATGGAATCATATTAAAACAATATTAAAGCAAATATCTCCATGTAATGATTTGTGGAAGGTTTATATGATGAGCTCCTGTAAACGCACTAGTGAAGGGGGCTGTACAAGTGTGTCTGTGTGTGTGAACTGAAGAAAGAGTTTTGTACTGTAGTCTTAAAAGGTTGAATTACGGGCATTAGAGGTCTTGATTGATGGTCCAAAGGTTCGTGTTGGAGGTGTGTGTCTGAGCACAGGATGTATAACAAGGCCAACATTACCATCCTCTGACTCAGGGTTGGTGACCTTGATCTTAAACGATTAAACTTGATCTTCATGACCTCTTGTGGAGCATGATACACTTAACATGACCTCTTGTGGAGCATGATACACTTAACATGACCTCTTGTGGAGCATGATACACTTAACATGACCTCTTGTGGAGCATGATACACTTAACATGACCTCTTGTGGAGCATGATACACTTAACATGACCGCTTGTGGAGCATGATACACTTAACATGACCTCTTGTGGAGCATGATACACTTAACATGACCTCTTGTGGAGCATGATACACTTAACATGACCGCTTGTGGAGCATGATACACTTAACATGACCTCTTGTGGAGCATGATACACTTAACATGACCTCTTGTGGAGCATGATACACTTAACATGACCTCTTGTGGAGCATGACGATACGAGTTTTCTACGAGTTGTGGATAATATTTTTTTTACAGTGGTTGGGGTTGGGCTGTTATAGTGCTCATTAGTAGGTGGTCGTGAGACGTGCTGGAGATCACGGTGGAAGCCTGAGGGCAGCGGGGCAACTTGCAGTGTCATTCGTGGAAGAGTGAGAGCATGTGGTATACCCCGCCAGTGGCCTAGTGTAGTCCTCGTCTCTTACATAGAAAACGACAGATGGTGCCGGTGTGGTGGGGGCAGGGAGGGGGGGGGTGATCCTGATAAGTGGAACGCAGTAAATCACAGTAATGGTGGACGTGACTACTGAGGGAGAGAGATGTAGGTAGTGAGAGTCGGGCGGTCACTGTAACGGAATAAGGTGTTGGACCAAGTTATCCTAAGGTCTTAATGTGTGCTGTTTGTCGGCAGTGACTCGCATATAATAAGTCTTATCAGAATCATAAAGTCGATTATCGTGTCTTAGTTATATTTGAAACAGTTTGTGATGTAGAGACCAAATGGAAATATATTGTAAATTCCTGGTTACGTCACTGATTGTAAACAGCATTCATTATTATTTAACTTTGATGTATTCACAGATGGTGCAATACTTCACCTGTGTGGGGTAGGTTGTGGTGAGGCGCCGCGCTATATCAGGTGTCTGTCTGTCTGTGATGGAATATCTCCCTCAAGTTAACATCTTTACTTGTATAACACGTCGCCTCGTAGTTAAGGACGGGAGAGACGTGTTCTCGGGCTGTCTATTCCGTCAAGGATATAATTATTTACTCATTAACAATTAAACATTTTAATAATAATAATATTAAGCATTAGGGAGATCAAAGGTTGTATAAAACATTATACAACAAGAGTCTCTTTGTCAAAGACCAAAGATATTAATATTTGGCTCACCTGAAGACCCCCCGTAGCGCTACCTGGAGGGGGGTTCTTCTGGTGGTCCTGTTATTGAAATCGTAAAATACTAACTAATTAATATTTTGCAATAGTCATCTGCTTTCAATACACTGACATATTACTCCATCGTTGATGGTTAACAGCTTTTGTTCCCTAATATAATACATGTACTGTAGGGTGATGAGTGTTTGTCCAGGCACCGTTATGGAGACACCCACGTGGGCCACCTTCCACTGACTGCTGGGTCCGGTTGACCACATTCTGATTCAGATTCAGGTTTGTCCCGCGAGAGGGCTATTTTATTTGGCACCCCCTTGCATCCTGTGCAAGGCTAAGCTCAAAAGCGTTTACAGCGCCCAACTGCGAAGCACGCCGAGTTCATGCTTGTCTTCTTGACTAATGCATTAAGGACGGAAGTGCCTGAAGGAACTGTCCAGAAGGGCCGACCAGAGGACTCAGGTTAACCGTTTTGTTCACAATCCCCAGAGCTGTGTATGTATATAAATTGCATATTGCGTGCGTATAACACTGTGGCAGCGTAGAATAGCTAATGTTTATTGTTATTAATAGTTTAATATGAAATTGTCCTCGTGTGCAGTAAGACAATTACCACGACGTCACACATCCGTTGCATCAGCTGATTCCCAAACAAAACCCACCTTGCATCAGGAGGGAATATTCGTTGAAGTCTCTGGTGGGGTATGGCAGGGGCCCCCCGGGGGGATGGGCGTCCTCGTGGTCGGCAGGCAGCTGGCAGCACCAGACAAGAGACCAGACGTCTCCTTGCGCACATCCTGTACATACGGGTCGACGCAGGCTCTGTCATTCATACCCATTGTTGTGATTGTGTTCCTGCCTGTCCGCTTAACTGGCACAAGATCTACGACTACCTATTCCAGGGTTTAAGCAGCGAAGTGTGTTAGTGATTCAGGGTGTGCATTTTGTCCTTTGTGTAGTGAGTGAGACTGTAACATCACACAAGCAAGACCCACATAACAGCTGGGCGAGCCAGGTGAGTCACTCAGGTGGAGAAACAATATCTATATTTTCAAATTGTTTTCTCGACCTGGCAATATGACGCGGTGTAGTTTTACCATAGTGAAGTTTAAGGTGCGATGTGTTTTAAGTGCATTATTAACGGGTTTTAGAGGCGAGTTAGTCATCACCTTTGTCGTGATATTCATGACACGCTTGGTACATTCCTCACCACGTGACCCTCAACCACGGCTATAGTTCAGTCACATACTACCATTCTCAGCCAGTGTGTTTCACACCACACCCAGCTGGCTTTCTCCATGCCGCCGCAGCCAGCTGGCTTCTTTCAAGTCGCTGCAGCCAGCTTAGCTTCCTCCATGTCACCACAGCCAGATGGATTATGCTGGATATTACCATGATCTTCAATATTTTAGGATAACGGAAAAATGGCAGGTAACTGTTATTTTTAGTTTGTGACTAAAGCGGTGAAGGAGACCGAGACAACTGCATTTCTCTCTCACGTTTTCCTAATAATAACTGTCATGTTTAGCCTAATACTTGTTAAGTCTCCCTCGGTCATCCCTTCGTTACAGTATGCTAGCGTCCTAAACTGCTTAAAATTCAGGTGCTGCTCTTCTCCCCAGTCCAAGATAGGATGTACAAACGTGGCGAAATAATTGTGGCCCGTACATCTCTCAAATGGGACGAAATCATTGCTTGTGTACAGAGAAATAACCGTTGGTCTTACCGGTACCTCGCCTCCCCCTCCCCGGGATGGGCTGTACCCCCTCCCCGGGATGGGCTGTACCCCCTCCCCCTCCTCGGGATGGTATGCACCCCTCCCTGCTGTAGGCCCTGTCAATGACCTTGTCAATCTTGTCACCGAGGGTCTTTAAAAATTATATTAGAGTCTGGTAAATAATTTTAAGGCCCTTCCCGTTGATTTAAATGAACTTATTGTCATTTCCACTCGTGAGAGATATACTTGAAACTGGTATACTTGACTGCTAAGCTGGGTGCTCGTGTGGTGTAGAGTTCTTCGATAGTGAGCCAATCCTAACCTAGCGCCTCCCACAGTCCCACATCCTCAGTATCATGTTGAATCTTGTGTGGCGGGAGGTGACGTCACGTTTCTACCCCTTTCCTTACCTAGACCCAGTTGAAAATTATATATTAATTCCGCTCTTGTTAAAATTATGCTGTTTATATTTCGACTAAATAATATTTAGTAATAACCAAAATATCAACGAAAAGATAAGCTGATAAGTGGTTGAATGATTAGCTCCAGGAAGTTCTTTCACTCTCTTTAACACCCCCCCTCCCCCCGATGAGTCAGGCCTTCAACTTGGCCTGGATAGGATATTTTTAGCTGATTTATTTTTTTGTGATACGTACACATCTTGGACCTGTTGTGTTTATAGAACATGTGACCATCTGGCTGCAAAATATCAGTCCACAAGTATTAGTTGACAACATACCGGTATTATATTAGAGTTGATGGATGGATGATGGTGGATCTATCAACTGTAGTGAGTTTAACAGTTTATATTATCAAAGGCAAACCACCACAAGGGGCTTTGTTGGAGAAACTTTGTTGAATTAAGGTGTGGGCGTCAAGTGTGAGTTTCTTACTGGCAGTTCTCTCTTACCTACAGTATATCTGTTTCTTGTGGGAGACTTAGGAACTACTGCCTTTAATTAACTTGTAAAAACAGTCAATATTCAGTTGAGAACCATTAGCTCTCAAACATAGCTGGATTCTTTGACATAGATTGTGTGTCGGGATGAGTGTGGCGGGAAGGTTGCATAAGGAGTGAGTAACAGGACTGAAAAGTGTCTACGTGACAGTTGGCAGGTAAGCTACACAGTCTTACAAAACAAATGAAACACAATATGGTCTCCAGTACCCAGGCTTCGTAGAAGGTCGAAATATCCCATCGACTCGGGGAAATACCACACCGGATGTTTTATTTATTTTTTCTCTAGTAGTCTTTCGGTAGGTCACTCACTCCCAGCAAGATTCTGGCTCGTTCGAGTGAATAAACTTGTTCCTTCAGACCTTCTTCTAACGTGACAGTTATCTTGTGAACCTTTATTAAGGGAAGATGAATGGCAGAGGAAAATTTGTTCTCATTCATTTTATTTAGGTGGATCATGACTTGTTTGTTTTGTGGATATACTTGTATATGCTTGAGAGTTAAGGCAGCCGTTGGTTTAAGTGTGTTTTGGTACCACTGAATGAAGCTGTGGGATAAACATATACATACTCGGGGTAGGCAAGTGTGTGTGTGTGTGTGTCTGTGTGTGTCTGTGAGAGGAAGCGATCACCAGCCAGCTAGTAAATAACACGCATGACATCTGGAAACTAAAAAAATGTGATATAAGTTTAATTAATGTATTAAATTACAATATTTTTAGTATATTATTATATATATTGTAAATTTGACCTTTTGACCTACTTAAACGTATTTTTCCCCTACGGATATAGTGAAAGACTGACCTCTTCCCCCCGCCCCCGGATGTAGTGACTGCTCTCCCCCCCGGATATAGTGACGTCTCCCCCCCGGATATAGTGACGTCTCCCCCCCGGATATAGTGACGTCCCCCCCCCCGGATATAGTGACTTACGTAATCTCATCTCCGAAACACACATTAATTCCTGGCTATACTTGTTTACGTGTTCTTGGTATTATACGAGTATATTTTTTTAGAGCGAGTTTGTGTCTGTTTGGGTTACAGGTAAACAACGCCGGTTTGTTTGTCGCATATTTACAGGTAAACCGCAGCACACATAATAGGTTTCTCCTGTGTGTTTACCTTGCTAGATGTACTTGGTATATCCTAAATAGCATTGAGTGTTGAGGAGATGCTAGTTGTAGAGGATACCACTGTCCAGTCCACTAATACGTTGCTCTGGGTTTCCTGCCCCGGATGTTACAGTAATCCACTTAAGTTCGTTTTTAAAAGATCGCATTAAAACGTTCCGTGTAAAGATCTCATTAAAACGTTCCGTGTGAAGATCTCATTAAAACGTTCCGTGTGAAGATCGCATTAAAACGTTCCGTGTGAAGATCGCATTAAAACGTTCCGTGTAAAGATCTCATTAAAACGTTCCGTGTAAAGATCTCATTAAAACGTTTCGTGTAAAGACCTCATTAAAACGTTCCGTGTGAAGACCTCATTAAAACGTTCTGTGTAACGATTACAAACATAAATACATACCCACATTTATTGAGTGAATTAGACTTGGAGACAGCTAGAGTACGTGTGTGTGTGTGTGTGTGTGTGTGTGTGTGTGTGTGTGTTATGAATCAGAAGTCCGCGAGCTACACCACATCTCCCAGCATATTAGAACACCCTGCACCGCTGATGTCAGAAACGTGCACCTTGAATGATGATGCGTATTAGTCGGTGATTGTCTGTGATGTGAATAAATTGTGGTGTCTCTTGGTGTACAAATATTTATACTTAGAAATACAACGACGTGTAGATCTGTTGCTGTGAATAATAATCCACCGGTTAGTTTTGACATTGGGATTGTTAATAATTTCAGAAAGAAGTAGATGTAGTTGTGGGGTTTACTAAGTTAAATGTAGTTTATATTGTATGATCAGATATAATGGAATTGCCTGGTGACTGACACAAGGACAGACTCCCACATACAATAGATTGGAATTAACTGAGAGAAATATGTATCTATATGTTGAGTTTTGCTTATGTTTATTTTTTTGGGGGGTTGGTCAACAGAGAAACTATTGAGGAGCTGCACCATTACTTCACGTCCTACGCCTCGGGTGCCGCCAACTACCACTACTGGGTCCCCGGTCTCGTGTACCTCCTCCAGGATGCACCAGACAGCTGTACCGACGGCCGTGTGGCAGCGGAGGACCAACAAGATCATCGCTGCCGGCATCACCATAATCGGTCTCACCATGATGCTCTCGCTTATTCCCCAGTGCATATATATTGGTATCGTCTTCGTCACCTTTGCCCTCATGTGAGTATGGGTGAGAGGAGGGGTAGTGGAGGGTAGGTCATAGTGAGGGTGAGAGGAGGGGTAGTGGAGGGTAGGTCATAGTGAGGGAGGAGGAGTGTGGAGGGTACCTAGGTCATTGTGAAAAAAATTAATATTACTGATAAATTAGATTAATAGTGTTCCTCCTTTACGTGGAATACTGCTGCTGCTCGGCTTGGGGGGTTATCGATATTTATTTTAATTACTGGATTGAGAAACTCCCTTGCCAAGAGAGAATGTATCGTGTCCAGTTCACCAGTTTATAATATAGAAGAATAAAGAGTGTTTTAAGGGGGGGGGGGTGTATGGAGAGCGTTACTCATTTGTATATAACAATTAGCGGTTAGCGGCTCCACTGAAGGTCGTACACATACACACAAATAATTCTCAAAACTAACTTTGGAATGATCTACCAGCATGGTCTGCTTCAGGAGTGGACCAATTCCCAATGCACTACCTGGCAACAGACCGCCGGGCCGCACCGTGAAGATGATAAAAAAAAGAGTGAATTTGTTAATGTTAAGAGATAGTAATTACAGCTAAAGTAATTAATACCAACGTAATGATGGGCAGGAGTTGAGGTTGTATTTTGGCGTGTGACAGTCGTGTTCTCCCACAGCTGGCTCGGGTGGATGACCATGAAGGAGAAGAAGATAGAGCCCCCACGTCCTGAGGGTGAACATCCAGCCTCTCCTGTCCTGTTCCTCGTGGCCTCACACCATCTCCGTCAGGTGAGTACTGCCCTGCCCTGCCCTCCTCCGTGTTCCTCTGTGGATAAGGTTAAACATGACTCACACATCAGAGAAATCCTGCACTTTACACACTGCCCTACTTACATTCACCCACCTACTTACCTACTCACCCACCCATCCACTTACCTACCCACTCACCCATCCACTTACCCACTCACCCAGTAACCCACCTACCCACTCCCACACAGCGTTTCTCCCACAGAAGTAATTATCGAGGGGTACGTTTTAAGCTGGTGCAGGTATTGTGTTTTAAGAAACTGACTACGGCCCACTGGCAACTTACATCAGGTACTGGTGGTGATTACTGCACCAAGGTTCCTCTCCTGGTGATGATAAGGCACATTTGATTCACTTGACGAGAGTAATTTTCAGTATTGCAGGTGAGCCTCGGTGGGGTGGAGAAATCATTGGTATTGATGATTACAATTAGTTATTTAGCATTACTGTGCGTGGGTGTTAGCAGTGATTGTTTTAGCTGTTACGTTGTGGTTTATTTTTTCATGTTTTAGCCAGGACCTCTTCCGAAAACTTAAAATTAAATATTTAATTGTGCAGCCAGCGTCTCCCGACTTCCCTCGGGCGTGTGAAGACTCCTACAAGATCAAGGTCTCTTGCGCCCCTCTCCTTCCTCCCATACACCAGGATCCCACAGTTACTAAGGGACAGCGACCTTGGCTGGTGACGCTCGGTTAAACATGGCAAGGAGTGGCTGCAGTTATCCCAGGGTCGAAGGCAACATAGGAGCGGCCATTGTCCTAGGCTTGAGCAGAAATGCGTAAATTACTCCCCTGATTGTTTATTGCGCATTTGTTCTGAAAACCTTGGACGAGCAGTGTACAGGGACGACATAAGTTTATTTCATATTCTCAATCCACGACGCAGTTACTTCCCTTGAGTTGAAAAATAAAAATATTCAGGTATCGCGTCAACAATGGAGTCAAGCGAATAGCTGTACAGTACACCGTCCGAGTCTGTTATTTATGATGTACTCTGCTTAAAGTGTTATCATGTTAGGTTGCTATTCATTGGGCTCTTCAAACAAGGGTCACCTAACATTCACCAATTCGTCGAGCATTCATCTGTAATTAAGTCTTTAATATATACAGTATAAATTACAGAGACAAACGATTACACTGTTGAAAGTTTTTTGTACAGTATGATTTAAATTTGTTTTAGTTTGGATGTTGACTGAAATAGTGTGGAAATTTAGCCACATTCCACCACTAAGATACGTTATGTATGAATGAGTCATGTGATGGGCTGAGGGAGTGAAGGCGTGGAGGAGCAAGCTTGTAAGTGTACAGTACTTTATTAAGCAGCCATCCTCTATGAGGTAGGATGAGGCTGTTGCTGAGATTATTGTGGATTAAACGCTTGACATAGAAACAAAGATAATTAAAAAATATTAAACACGTCAGCTGTCTTTGATGACAAGGAGTGGCTGGGACGTGCCATATCCAGGTAACTTTTGAAGGGCTGCTACTGCCATACACCTGCAAGACCTTGACAGTGCTAGCCTGCCTCGACCCCCTCAGTCACACACACACACGGCCTCACTCTTTGTTATCAACAGGGTCTCGCCAGCTCACTTGTGTGCCCACCGGGTTATATATAAGTGCCTTTCCTCCTACCACACTGATGCAGTCAAGCACTCGCTTATAAGATTTCCCTGCTGAGAGTACTTACAGTACAGTAGGGCTTGTTGGTGACAGTTACGTTCGTTGTGTTGATATTACGTGATTATGATGAGTGGTGGTGGTGGTGGTAGGATGTGGGAATTTTTAGTAGCCAATTTGGTGGTGATTTAATGTTGTAAAGCTACAAAAGGGTCGTATATTGACAAATGTATTAGTGTGGTTGACTTGGTGGTAGTGCAGAGTATTGTCGGTATCGTTGATGAGCGAACAATTACCAAACCGTATGGTAGACGGGGTTTTGAAGACACTACATATATATATTTTGTTGCTTGGGTGTTAAAACTGAGTGGAAGTGCAAGGTAAGAAGGCTTGTGGTAGGGTGTGAGGGCGTGTCGTCCCGGTGTATTAGCCTAGCCCGGCGTGGCCTTGTGGAGGCGGGAGCACCTCAGCTCCAGTCGGTCAGTGGTCATGCGCAATAGCGCCGCGCCTCCGCCCTGCGAAAAAGTGAAGTTCAAATGGAAAATCTGTCTATAGACTTAATTTATCGAATGTTATTGCGAAAGGGTTTTCTACGAGTATCTTTGAATAAGGGTGGGGATAAATCGTACTTTGGGCGTTATTCTACATAAATAGAAGTAGATCTAAATCGTTATTTAGGACTATTTCATAGGTCTTGTATCTTTGGAGGACCAGGACGTACCGTACAGGTCCTGCACATTACATGACCATGTATCAAGGTACAGAAGGATAGGTAGCGTCATATCGGCTGGGTGAAAATTTTAGCAACATTTATACATGTCCAGACTCCTTTGTTCCTTTCCTTCCAGCATACATAAGTATTATTATGAGATCGTTTTTATATAAGGATTATACAAAACATTTACTTTACTATCATAATTGAATAATCAATTTATGTTTTCTTTGTGTCACCGGATTGATTATAGGCCTATGAACATGACAGTGATTTTTAACTACAGCTTTTTTTTTTACAGTCATCCCGAGGTCCAACTTTACCAGACCCCGAGGACAAACCTCCAACCTATGACCAGATTTTAAAGCTTGATGGCCTTCCTCCAGACTATTACTCCGTCCTCAGTGAGAAACCTCCCAGGTAACATCCATATTATTATTTTCACTTGAAATTCTCCGTCGCCATCCTTTCCCACAAGACTGACTGGGCATTGTGTAGTGTGTGTGTGTGGCCCTGTGTAACGGAATATATCGTCTGATATTTTATTTCAATTGGAAGCAGCCGATTATGTTACCCGACATGATGAAAGAAAACTTAATATCCTGTACTTGTATTACACACACACACACATACACACGATTTATATATATATATATATATATATATATATATATATATATATATATATATATATATATATATATATATATATATATATATATATATATATATATATATATATATATATATATATATATATATATATATATATATATATATATATATATATATATAATTGTTATTCTCAACAGATATGAAGACGTAAGTCCAGCTATGGGATGGGGCGCATGTGCACTGCCTACTGAGTTTTACACAACTGAGCTCCCATGTGTTCACACCACTACAGTTGGCTCATCTGTGCCTTTAGAAGTTGCTCTGCATCCAGAGTCTGCCTCTTCATTTCTTAATGAGTCTCCATCCTCCTGGTCAGCGCAGTCAGTCCTCTCAACCACTTATACTGCTGCCCAAAACCCAAGTTTTGCTAGTGACAACCCCAGTTTTCAGCCCACCGTAGAAGACGGTAATGTTAAAGATTTCCTGACCTATTTAGAGATAACCAAGGATAATGGGTCGTTTCAAGAAGAGAGAAGAGAATTTGGAAGAGAAGATGCGAACAAAGTAGATACAGAATTTAGTAATATTTGAGCTTCTATAACAATATTGATAGCTGGTTGCCCACAAAATCTGTTGGCTATGAGGCCGTCCTTCTGAATGATAAAAATGTTTTACACATCTCAATTTTTATTGCAGTGTGAATTATGGGAGTTCTCTTGTTATTTGTATGACTATTCTTTGTTTTCCTTGGTTATGCCCAGAGAAATTTTAGAATGGTGCTTCTTATATGCTTACAAGCTTACAACGGTAACCTCCCATATGGTACATTTTTATCAAAAGGTATGCAGGTAAATAATCACTTCCTGTTTCAGTCATTTTCTTGTCAATTTTTGTTTTGTTTTAGTGTAAACAAATTAAAGTAATGAAATTTGAAATTTTATATTGTGACGAAGTAAGTATTGTGAGAGATGGTCCAACTACAAAATATCCTCTGTGCCCATTAGAAACATCCCAATGTCTAATAGCGCCAGATAATATTTTGCTACGAGTAGTCTTTGTTATCCATTTAATTCAAGGTTGAATAGATTCTGTTTGAAGGAGTGGTTGACTTTGGTCCAGTGAAGAATTCAGGTTTCTTCCTCATTCATTGACTAGCTCTTCATCCCCTTTCTTCAGTAATGCAGTAGAAATCATATTTCAGCCTCCTTAGTTCCTGCAGATTTAAAACTCCATCATGGAAAGAGAAAGAGATTCCAGGTCACTCGCATCTTCTTTTTTGGTCATAAAATTGGATTTTATATTTTTAATTGTTTAAATTTTTCATTTAAGACATATGTGTACTCAATAATATTCTTTACCAGTTAGAAATTGGACAGATGCGGACAAGTAATGTAGTCTCAGAAAAAAGTAGCTCTTCTCTAATACTTACTTCACTGTCACGTGGAATCGAGTACTACATCTGTGATCGACCCAGCCGGTCCTTCTCTAATAGAAGAAAGGGACTAAGTTCCTCCTTCCAGAAAGAATATGAAGAAAACAATATATGCGGTATATTCTTTGCATAAGGACCATGAAAAGTGTAAGTGGATCCTGTAGGCCTTTTGGCCCATTAAGGCAGTACATACTATATACAGTACAGGCACTCTGTAGACATAGTGTTTATTTGGTTGGTACACATGGAGGCAGTGTGACCAGCACTGCACTCAATCACCCTCACTTTCCACAGTTGTAATTATGAATTCATTCAGTATCTCGCCCCATCTGGCAGCTTGTTTAAGCAAGCTGAAGAACTTGTTCAGTAAAAACTCTAGGATTGCTTGTCTAAAATAAATTCTTATCCCCTGAAACTTGATAAGTACGGTAGTAGAGAATTACGGTCCTGCAACCCAAATATGTGTACTAGATAGACAGGTTACTATTTTTACTTTTACTTTTATCCTTTTCACCACTGATTGGCTCATTAGCTGCTTGGGCAGTCAGTCATGTCTCTGTTACACATTGTTGGCATTTACTGGCTCCAGAGTGTATCTGTACCTGCACCAGTGCCGTTCAAGTCTGTGTCTTGAATAAGGTCACACTTGGTGCCGTCACAACACTCACTGGCAGATTGTTCCAAGAGTTCACAATTATCACTCCGAAAAAGTTTACCCTGACAATTTTTCGAACTTGTGGCGTCTTCAACCTTGAGCTGTGTCCCCTAATGGGGCGGGCATCCGTCAGCTCCATGTATGAACGCTTGACCGAGTAATACCCTCGAGATGTTTATAAACTTCAATTAAGCACCCCTTGCCTGTCTATAGTATGAGCTAAGTAGTTGCAGGCGTTCTAATCTCTCCAGGTAATTTAGGTGCCGTAGTGCAAGCACCAGTTTGGTGCCCCTCCTTTGGACAGTGACCTGTGTAGGATCCCTCCATTGTTCCTGATAATTTTGTCAAGGCCTAAGGCCTTCAGTCTATTTGGAAAATCGAGATGATTAATTCAGGAATCATCTTAGTCGCTCTGTGTTGCACCATTTCTTTGGATGTTAGGTATTTCTGGGGTAGGGATTACATGCAGTAATCCAGACTGTAATGTAAATGAGGTTAATGAAGTTGAAGGAGCATTTTCCTGTCTTTGTATTTGAAGGTTCATTTTATAATTTGAATTTGTCAAGCAGCTTAGAAAAATCCATGTACAGTACAATACATCCACTGGTAAGCCTTCGTCCACCTACTCTGTTACCATTTCGAGGAGTTATGATTTTCCCTGACATGAACCTCCTCTACTATTGCCTTCTCAATCTTCAAGACTAAATGGAGAAAGTTTTCTCCCTCTTGGGTTCTCACACGTGTTATGTGATGAATGATTCTTGAATGGGGTCACTATGATAAATTCTGTGTGACAAACTCCAGGTATGGCAGGGCCAGTAATTGATGGGGTGGGAGAATAAACTCTGATTGAAAGGAGAATATGAAGTGCAGGTTCTTTTTCTTTTATCCTCTTCATTACTGATCTGCTCGTTAACCGCTTGGGCGATCGTTCACGTCTCTGTTACGCACTGTTGGCAAGTACTGAATTTGTCTCTGGACCCAGAGTCTACCACTCATTTAAGTAAGATCTATATTGACTGTAAATGAACTGGATAAGACAGGCTGCTTGTAGTAAAACATTGCCTGGTCATTCTATCAGTTTAGAAGACTTTAGAAGACTTATGGTGGTCATGTTATCTTAAAGGTCATTCTTTAAGGACTCAAGTCGAATTTAAAGTCACAGAAATAATAAGAAATTCACTTCTGAAGGTGGTGTTACTGTACATAACTAACATAACTATATATTCAGCACTCAACTGACAAAAGATTTTGTAATAAACATAAATTGGGGACTGAATTTTTATAAAACTCAGGTACCTGTACTGACAATATTTGACAAATCTGTGTTGTTTGTAGGTGTTGAGTGAGCCTCTCAAATTTACTCATTCAGGTACTGCAGATTCCGTTACAAACCACATGATTCATATATTAGTGAATATGCTTTCCCTTGGTATACTCTGTGATAGAGGTGATACAGATAGTATATGTATACTGTACTCTGTGATAGAGGTAATGCAGATAGTATATGTATACTGTACTCTGTGATAGAGGTAATGCAGATAGTATTGAGAGTGGCTTACAACTCTAATTTTAATTGATGCACAAAATTCTTGAATTTGTCATGAAAGAAAATTCATTTTTGTGACTTGCTCTTACTGTACTGCATCATTAGAGTATAATATTTATACTAAAGGTGCAGAAGTGTACACACAAGTGTGTGACATTCTCTACTTATTATGTCTTGGAAATAAAAAAAATATAAATGTATTAATAGTAACATAATTCCTTTCAAGAGAAGATAAAATCTACTTGTATAGTAGAGTTTTCATGATCACTTAAGTATGCTATCAACTATGAACCCATATTGGCTTTTGTTTATCTCTAGAAGCTGAAGTAACATGATTTTCATGTATAAGGCCAGAACCTAGGATAAGGCACTCATTACCTAGCTCAAGTTGCTGTATTAAGTGACAGCACTTATCTTTTATCTTGTGCAGCACAGTGCTGCTTAACACCCTTAACCATTGTATTCATATCCATGAAAGGGCCCTTACATTCTCCCAGGAATCATTATCTAATTTTAGTACAGTAGCAATTAAGTCATTTTTCTATTTTCTAGCTGTGAGTAGCCATAGCTACTGCGTCAGCTGCCTGATCTTATGTGATACTGCATCTTATCTAAACCAAAGATTCTACAATGTAACGTCTTTCCTCAGTTTGATTCATTCTTTTAGACATTACTGTTAGATACAGGGTATCTCCATTAACCAGTCATTCACCTTTTGTTTTGTTTTTTTATTAAAAATGGTTTTAATGACTGAGTTAAATATTTTGGTTGCCAATACAGTACTGTACATGTACTGTACCTGTACCGTGTTTGATGATATCGATGAAACAATAAAAATTTCTGTGGTCTTTCCCATTTCTTGTGTACTTACATGTGATATTGCATATTTTTATAGGTCCTTTATACAATAAAAACATATAAATTAAGGAATATTTGTTTAATTCTCAGAACTTTACTTGTTGATACTGTACTACAGATTCTATGAAACGAGACAACCTTTGATGATTGTGGCAATGTATTTTACACTTTCGTACATTCTGATAATCTCAGAGGTGTTTTAGGAACAAATTGTCAAAGTTAAAGGTTCATAAGAGCTCAGGCCCTAATAGCATGCATCCCAGAATGGTAGAGAGTTGTGCAATGAGCTTGCTGAGCCCCTTAAGATATTGATATTGAAGCAGAAACAGTTTATTTATCCAGAGAAACACAGGTGAGAGCGAGGAGTTTTTAAAAGCATTTAATGCTTCTACCAATTTGATGTGTCTAGTTATTGAACAAGACGCTAGTTGACACATATTTGCTCATCAGTCCGATATCATTCATGATATAATTATGATGGAATAGGATATTTTAATGGGAACTCGTTTTCAGGTGCATAAGTTAAATTTCACAAATAATTTGCCAGTGTAGTATTAGTTAAAAGTGAACCGTTAGGTAAAAATGATGTGCCAGACGTACGACTCATTCAGACAGCGGCGGACTGTCTCAGCTGTCGGTTGGCGTTGCTCCGCAGTCAGCCTCAGTTGAAGTCAGTTCTACTTTGATGGTGGACATGCATTCCTATGACACGTACGTGCTTAAACGTTTGGTACAGCTTAAATCATATTATTTTAATACCAGAATTGACCAGCACTGGTTCAGTGCGTATCAGAGACGTGACCGACCGCCCAAGCGGCTAATTAGCCGATCAGTGGCGAAGAGGTTAAAAATAAAGTAAGAGTAAAACCATGACTAAGATAAGCCTTCTAATGAGAAGGGTATTTGGGGCACCAGAGGCAGCATATAAATTGTGAACAGGCAGCTACACTCCTCATACTTGATATACATTGTCCATAATAAACCCTGTAACTGATGTGTTTGGGAACTCTAATGTTCAAAGTTATAAGATTGGCAAATTCATTTTCACATATGTTGAGTTGGCAAACTTGTCACTTCGCTGGAGTGCAGTGCTGGTACAGTTATTCATACGTGTCTAGATTCTGGCCATTATAGACAGCACTTCTCTCTACTGCCTTACACTTCTCTTACTGTAAAGCTCGAAGAGAATGTGTCATGGTTGAGGGTTTTAGATATTTGTTGGAATTATATAGGGGATTTGTGCAGTTATAGCTGATTGTTCAATTAATGATTCTGAAACCATTGTCAAGACCAATTTAATAATTTTTGAAGTTGTTAGACATAATTCGGCATCATATTATTCCTAAAATAACATTTTAACTGGTATACTGTAGTGTAGCCGATAGTGTGCGTGCCACTCTCCATTACCTCCTGGGTTCGAGCCCGAGGTCGAGGATAGATAAAGAAAGAAGTTCCCTAATGCATAAACATTTTTAACACAGCTGTATATATATTTATATATGACAGTATGACTAGGTTAAATAAATTCAAAATTATTATAAATAGTCTAGCATAATATATAGGCCATTAAATCACGCTTTAGTCTTAATAATAGAGGGTAAAATGTGATAAAGGTAAAGGAACTGCACCCGCTCAGAAACAGAATATTAGTAAACAAACAAACTTGCCTGGTGGCGCAGCTGTCACCTCTGTCAGTTATGGATTATACACAACCACAGCACCACGTTACCTGTGTGTGGGAAACAGCAGGTGCAGGTATGTGCTTATTTTAATTCTAGTAAATAATTTTCTCAAGTTAATAAAGCAGCAAAGGCCGGTGACCGTCAGTAGTTAAGTAAATATAAGGTATTTTTTAAGAGTTTTGGTAAAACTGCAGTTTTGGACAATACCCCTAGTAGTTGAGCAATGTGTTTTATCCGATTATTTTAAGACACCTTTCTTCCATGATGATTCTGATATATTTAAGTAATTTACGAGGGATACGTTAAAAGAACTGTCTTAAAATTGTCTAAACAATCGGAAAAACACATTGCTCAACTCGAGATCCATATTGTCCGAAACTGCAGTTATACCACAGTTTTATACACTGATTATGCTTTTACTTCTATTCATTTTCTTGTGCAAATGCTTATTTTTCTAGATATAGGCGAGTTAAGATACAGGTTAGGTCAGGTCAGGTTAGGTCAGGTCAGGTCAGGTCAGATTTTCTTAGGTTAGTTAAGCACATGATTTCACCCATTTTAATATTTTTCTCCAACATAATACAGTATTCCCTAATATCAGTGAAAATTGGGGGTGAAATTTCATTCATGCACCGGTCTTTCTTTCGCTGTTATTAATATGCTTCCATTTTGGTTTTCAATGTCATGCAAATATTACCTCCAGGAATTTTGGTTCAGATCCATAAGTTACTTCTGGTGGTAACTGTCTCCTCCACGTTCACCAATAATATTTGAAACTGTTTCATCTTAATTAGTTCTAATACTCGCACAGAATTACTTTCTCTTTAAAAAAGATTGCCATCAAGAATGATATGAATCTGTGATAGTCATCTCAAAGTTTAATGTTTAATTCTTTCACTTCACTTCACTATCAGCACAGCAGGTGTGGGTGGTGTTGAATCATGTTAAATCATTCTATGTATTTCAATGGGAAATTTAAGATACAGTATGGGACTGCAGCCCTAAAACATACACCCAAAATTCCTGAACCCTTAACTGCACATTACAGATCTGTGACTAACTTTGCTGTGCACAAAATATTTTGGTCTTTAAATTTTAAACTTACCTTATAAAACTTTTAACAAGTACTATACAAATTAAAAGGAAAACACTGAAAGGCCCCCCCCACCCCCACCAAGTTTACTGTACCTCGTAATAGTGGGATCACCTGATGAATCTCCACCCTAGTTTATTTCACCTAAAGATTAACCACCCAAATGCTAACCTAACCTCAATCCCACATATAGCATTAAGCAGTGGTGGGCACAGCTAAACGAAAAGTTAGCTTCGCTAACCGCTAATCTGCTAACTAAAAAGTTAACTTCTCTAACGCTAAGCCGCTAAATAGCTAAAAAAAATAGCGGAAGCTAACGCTAACCGCTAACTTTTATTATATGAATTTAGCTTCGTTTTTTTTTGGGGGGGGGCTCTAGAACCCTTAAAAACAGACCTAGAGAGCTGAAATTTTCATATGTTGTCTTGTAGCTTAGACATAGACATACACTTTATAATCTTTATTTACTGTACGAAAAGACAGAAAGTATTAAACGAATCCAAAAACTATAGTACTGTATAGCATAGGTAGCAAATAGCATCATGCCAAGATCAGTTGATGATCAACTTATCAAGGTGTACACTGTACACAATTTCACAAATAATTAAATTGTATTCTCATACAACCTATCGGTTTTATTCATTATGTATGTAAATATGCAAGACCAACCACATACACATTATACCAGTGCATTTTTATATAACTTATTGTTGGTCTTAGTCATTATACCAGTGCATTTTTATATAATTTATTGTTGGTCTTAGTCATGTAAATAAACAGAAAACTCTAAACTTTAATGAAAAGTAAGTTTTTAGAAAATTTTATTTGGCACACACCTTGGATGACATCCTGGTTATGAACTTATGCAGTACTTAGTCAAATATATTGACACAAAAAAATCCTTAATTAAATTAATAAATAAATGAAAAATGAAATTATACATTAGTTTACAATTACATTCTATGATTCTTTCAACATACACTGACAGTCTTTATTTACTGTAAACTGCAGAATTACACAATGCTGCTCAGCTGCTGCAGCGCGGCGTCGACAAATCATGTCTTGTCACGTTTACACGTACTAACACGCAGTCAGCCAAGCGTGCCTGACTGGCTGTTGGAGACACGCGTTGCGGCGTCACACACTTACAACAGACAGGAACAAACATGTATAAATTTTTGTTAGCGGACTTAAAGTTAGCGGAACTAAATTTAGCGGAAGCTAATTGGTCCGCTAATGGTTTCCAAAGGTAGAGAAAACGCTAATCCGCTTACGAGAAAGTTAGCTTCGCTAATTAGTGGTTAGCGGATTAGCGGAAACGTGCCCACCACTGGCATTGAGGTGGTTAATCTTTAGGTGTAATAAGTTGGGGTGGAGATTCTTTATGGGATCTGAGCAAACCAATACCAGTACTGTAATGTACTGTGCAATGTCCCAGTACCTAATGGAAGTTTTTCCTCTATATCAAAGATTATTCCATATTTTTTTTTGGTTCCTTTGATGTGAATTTCCATTACTCAACCTTCTGTACCTTGAGGGATGCCTGTACAGTATTTCACTAACTCACTTTTTATTGTGACAGAGGAAGGCGAGGTCGGGGAAGTAGACCGAGTGGACCGACCAACAAAGATGCCTTAGAGAAACTGTCAAAAGTTCACCCATTTCCTTCACTCATCCTGCAGTGGCCCAAGATAAACTCATTTCTTATCAAGGTAAAACATATAGCTTGCCACGTCCAGTATGTTCACTTTTGTGTTGTTACATGTTTTCCAGAGGGTTGGTTCATGCAGTACCTCTTCTTTAACATATTTATTAGACATCTCTACTTTCTCCTCCATATTTACACCTACAGTATCTTACACACAGACACACCTCATCTGTACACTTCCCTGTATCCAGTACCTTTTAAAAAATTGTCTTCATTTGATGTTACCCTTAGAGGCATAATAACAAATGAACACTCCGGGACACTTACTTTCCTATATGATTGCTGGAGCCTTCGTGGGTGGAGAGAGGCACTGCACTTTGGCTAGTCTGACATGCTTAACATTAAAGTAGAAATATGTACAGTACTGTACAGTATTAAACCAAACTTAATTACACTAAACTTAAATTTACTGTACTTACTGTACTATATAGTACTGTACTGTAGTAACTATATAATCACTACAATCAGTGCTAGATGGAGGGCTGTATTAAGACATGCTGAAGCCCAAAGCTGTGTCAAGATTTAGACGCTCCATACCATAAAAGGATAAAATATATGATAGTGAGAAAGGGTGTACGGTATCACATTGTAACATAAAGGTAAAAAAACTATATGTATATTTTTATAAAACTATGTATTTACATATACTGTACAGTATACATAGGCGAAGATGCAATGAACAACTTATAATTTAAATAATATATACATCTTAGAAAATGCCTTATAGTAGGCTCTCACCAATAACGTTTAATAAGTGCCTGAAAAACACCGTTATTAGCGAAAACGTTATTTGTGTGACATTAAAATACATGTAAAAAGGGTTTATTGGTGCCGCTGCCACAAGAATTTCACCCATTTTTCCCCTTGAAGCCCTCCTAACACTTTTTGTTAGCTGAAATAAAAAGAATTGCTATTCAATCATCAAAATAAAGAGTTTGAGTAATATAACACTTACCGGTAGTTTTTGAGGTGCTTGGTGTGATGATTGTTCCGTATCTGAGGGCCGCTAACACTTGCACTGTCTTTCATTCTACAAGCTAACCATTTCACAAGAAAATGCTCTGTTATCACTAACAACCTGTTTCTATTGCCTTTATCATTCATAGCTCGCCTCGCATGTCCATCACTACCAAAATATTTTTAGCCAGCACAATACAGTACTCTTCTTGGTCTCCTCTAAGTTCCTCTTAATATTTCGCACTGTAGACTCAGGACAGTTCAATTTCCTCACTTTAAAAGTTCCCAGTCATTCAGGTGGCAAATCACTCCCTCCACCACCTCCCCTAGCCCCCACAGGCAAAAATGCGGAAGCCATTATTGATCACCGACCCTAACAACCATTGGTTATAGTGGCGAAAATCTCACACATGGGCGCAGCGCTGTATTTCACTGAGCGTGTGTGACAGTGAGGCGGAGTGGACAACTACGTCATCAACATGGCGGCAAACAAATGCTTTCATTGATGCGCTCGGACGCTTCCCGCGAAATTTCCGTTATTCAAGAGAATCCAGACGTTATTATCGAAAATGGGTATCTATTGTAACTTACCGTTATTGTCGAAAACCTTATTGTAGAAGTCGTTATTGGCGAGAGCCTACTGTATTTGCATTATAAAATACTTTGGTTTCCTAACTAGCAAATATGAAATTGAAGACTTTTAACATAAAACATTGCACAGATCAACCCTTGTATTAGCCCCTGTCTTATAGGCAGAAGTATTTATATAAATGTGGGTTAATTATATTAGACCTGTATAGCTATTACCCCCTGTAACTTTCCACTAGCTATGAGGTTCATCTTCAGAGCACGTGGTAAGGTGTGTCCACGGGAAGTCACGTCACATGGTGCTGGGCTAAGGGCTAAGTATCCGGCTGCCTGGCCACCTATTGCGGGCAGTGGTTTGATAACCTCGACGAGAGGAAGATGTTATTTAGAGCCATCGTTGATGTGCTTTCGTCTTTCCTCGAGGGAGGACGTCGGATATATTTCCGTTCTCCGTCGAGGGTCCCTACTCAATATCACTCCCACTCTCACATCAATCGGACGTATTTTATAAGAGCTACTTTAAGAGAGCCTCCGTCCTCATTTAACACTCATAGCTACAGTGATTAAGTTATGGTGATAATCCCTTTTGAAAGTGTACATAGAAACCTTTTATAATAAATACACAAAAGGAACCTATTGGATTAAGTTACTGAGGACCCAATAAACTTTGATCTATATTTTAGTACGTCTAGAATATAAGGTAACATGTTTCACAAGTGATTGTTACAAGTGGTGACACCCCAAGAAGGTTGTTACATACATGACAGCTTCACAAGTAGTTGTTATACAACAAGTAACAGTCACCCAACAGATACACAATTGGTAAAGGTAGAGATATTATGTTCTCCCCATTACTGTGTTATACTGTTACAAAGAAAATATTGTTACATAGTTGGCAAAGCGTAGCTTAAGAGGACCCAGTCTAGGACCAGTCTAAGGTGACCAGTCTACACTTTACAGTTAGTCAAGTGTACTCCAAGTATACGTGACAATTTTGGTAACAGAAGTTATTCGTCACATAGTTGAGATAATATGTTCTCTGGTTACTCCTACTATTATATAAACAAATCAAACAGTTTCACCCTTAGTAAATGGAAGCAGTAATACAACTGGCACTGTCTCTTCTGTTTGAACATCACATAAAATTTAAAAAAATTTCTTTCATAGTTTCCCAAGAGCAAAGTCTTGGATGAAGTCGTCCAACGATAAGCTACATATTTTTCACTTTCTATTCACATAATGCTTAATGCAGAGAACTTTTATCACAGCATTGTTGTCCATAGTTCATTTTTAATCCTTTTCTGCTACAGAATTTACCTTTCTCCTGAGCAGGTTGTTACTATTAGACTGAAAAGTAGCCACAATATTGCTTCTACATTAGGGAAAGCCAAATGAATCTTATCTTGGAAGATGACTTGATAGAGATCCTAGTGGCATAAATATCCTTTATTAGAATAATTTATCTTGGTATAAACATGAAATTGCTTTACTTCCCCAACAAGGGTAACATCAATATCATCAGGGTAGTCTTTCATCACAAACTTTACACTGTCACACAACTGTTTTTCTAAATCAACTAAAAATTTCTATATTTTTGCAACATTATTGTACGGTATATGACTGTCTTTTTTTCACACTGATTTCAAGGGAATCCATCATGGGAATAAAGTATTTTACTCAAAATTTGTCTCTTGGAGAAAGCCTGTCATCATCATTTGCTGCATCACCATCACTGACTTGTTTTTTCTCACTCTTTTATTCACACTTGTAGTCTACATCAGGCAGGTCTCCTTTTGCTTTGAGTCCAATTTCATCAACACATTCTAGGATTTATTTCAAGAAGTTAGTGAGCAATGTGTAAAGCTTTGTACATGTGCTAAGTCGAATCTGTGGATCCTGTAGGGTTTTGTTGGTTTGTGGAAATGATCTAACCAATGAACATGAACACACATTCCAGTTCCTCAGTTTTCTCAAGAAGAATATCAGCTTTCTTCTTGTTTCACCCTCTTCACAGTCATTAGTATGGACATTGGGAGAAGCATCATTCCAGTACATAATTTAATTTCTGTATAACTCACCTATGGGCTTATGGGTGAAGCAGCCTTTGTATGTGCTTCCCACCTAGTTTAGTGTCAGAAGATGTCAGGATTCAAGAATAATTTGAGTACTGCCCAGGGTTTTGTAGAGGCTGAGAAGAAAGTTTATATTTGTTACACAAAATTTACCGTACTGCATCTAGGCAGCAATCAACTGCCACACAGCTAACATGAGTCAGTGAATGGGTGAATTGAAAAACTAATTAATAAGGTTTCCAAATGATGCTTTAAAATTATAAACATTATTAGACTAAATTTTCTGACCTGCAAATGAAATAAGTTATTTAAGCCAGGGCAATTTGATTCATAAATTTTTTTTTTTACTTACTGTATCTCAAACATATTTATAGGGCCCTCATAATGTGAGGCCCTAAGCTGTAGCTTACTTACCTTGTGCCTAAATCCAGCATTGGCTGGATGCCATTATATTATCTGGCAGTCGTTGAGAGACTGGTGTTGCGCCATGCAGCCAATTACAACTTGGGGAGTTTTACTTCAATGTGGGAATGAACCCCAGTAAACTCAGTGAAATACCTTGGGCTAACTCTTGAATTTCTTCATCTGGAGAATAAATTGTAGATAATATAGTAAGTAAAACTAAGGTTAGGATAAACAATTTATTTATAGAAATGCCATATGTCTCAGCTGATGCCCAGAGCAATCTATGCTTGGCACTCATACAAAGTCACTTAGACTATTCCTGATCATCATTACACGCTGCCTTAACACACAAGCTAAAATTCAAATTAAAAATTATTTAAATCAAGGCAGCGAGGTTTACTCTTGACACGAATGCAAGAGATCACATTGGTCTCAGAGTCTTATAATCACTGAAAATGTTAAGTGTGACAGTTAGAGTGAAGCAACTAAGTCTGAATCACTCTTGTATTATATTCAACAGACTGTGGCCAGACTATTTAACACCAAATTTTGTAAGGATTAGGGATATGAACCGGCAGGGCTCTAGAGGGAGGGAACATAATTTTGTGGTATACAGTACTGTGCTGTACAGTACTGTACCTGGTGTTTGCCGTTAAGCAAAAAACACTTTCTTCTTCACAGCTATAAAAGACTGAAACAAGTTATCAAACTACATCAAAACCAATAATAGTGTAAGATAATTCATAGCTAAAAGTAAAAAATACATAACAGATGAAGCTGTTTCTCTATTAACCACAAAATATTATATTGTTGAAGTGATCTGCCAACCTCAGTTAGTCCAAGTGCAATGTAATACTTGTTAAATTTATCAGAAAACTCTTCACTATTTCTCCTGTAGACATACTATTACTTTTTAGAGACTTAGCCTAAGTAAAGGACCCTACTGTAAATAAGTATCCAATGGCTTTGCCAATTAGTAAGTCTGTGAATCTATCCATTTATCATTAAATCTGTATAACTATTCATATCATCTAACCTTACAGAAGTGAAGAACAAGGGACAGACTGATGGCAGAGGCTACTTCACCACCAACACCAGATGACAGAAGGCTACATCACCAAAACCAGATGCCTGGAGGCTACATTACCACCACCACCACTAGATAACAGAAGGCTACATCACCACCACCACCAGATGACAGGAGGCTACATCACCACCACCACCACCAAATAACAGAAGGCAATATCACCACCACCAGATGAGAGAAGGCTACATCACCACCACCACCAAATAACACTATCACCTACCACCAGATGACAGGAGGCTACATCACCACCACCACCAGATGACAGGGCTAGATGACAGGAGGCTACATCACCACCACCACCACCAGATGACTGAGGCTACATTACCACCACCACCAGATGACAGGAGGCTACATCACCACCACCACCACCAAATAACAGAAGGCAATATCACCACCACCAGATGAGAGAAGGCTACATCACCACCACCACCAGATGACAGAGGCTACATCACCACCACCACCAGATGACAGGAGGCTACATCACCACCACCACCAGATGACAGGAGGCTACATCACCACCACCAGATGACAGGATTACCACACCACCACCAGATGAGGCTACATTACCACCATCAACACCAGATGACATTACCACCACCACCACATCACCACCACCACCAGAAGGCAATATCACCACCAGATGAGAGAGGCTACATCACCACCACCACCAAATAACAGAAGGCAATATCACCACCACCAGATGACAGAGAAGGCTACATCACCACACCATGACAGGGCTACATCACCACCATCACCACCAGATGACAGGAGGCTACACCAGCAGATGACAGGAGGCTACATCACCACCATCAACACCAGATGTCTGAGGCACCACCACCAGATGACAGGAGGCTACATCACCACCAACAACACCAGATGACAGGAGGCTACATCACCACCATCACCACCAGATGACAGGAGGCTACATTACCACCATCAACACCAGGTGACTGAGGTACCACCACCAAATGACAGGAGGCTACATCTCCACCAACAACACCAGATGTCTGAGGCACCACCACCAGATGACAGGAGGCTACATCACCGCCAAGAACACCAGGTGACTGAAGCACCACCGCTACCACCGTCACCAGATGACAGGGGGCACTGTAGTATGTGGTCTACAGAGCTAGAGCGGCCTTAGTATGTGGTCTACCGAGCTGGAGCTGTGTCTACCGGGATATTTACACTAAACCATCCATTAACACAACGTAACATAACATCACCTACGTTAGGCTAGGTTCATGGATGCTACAGTGTAAATATCCTGGTAGACACAACTCCAGCTCGGTAGACCACATACTACAGTAGCACCAACTCTGTAGACCACATACTTCAGTAACTCCAGCTCTGTAGACCACATACTACAGTAGCACCAGCTCTGTAGATCACATACTACAGTAGCTCCAGCTCTGTAAACCACATACTACAGTAGCACCAACTCTGTAGACCACATACTTCAGTAGCTCCAGCTCTATAGACCACATACTTCAGTAGCTCCGTTATTTGTTAAAAAAATATTTTTTTTTCTATATATTAAAATTTCAGTGAATAAACTTTAGATTAATCACCCTAATACAACCTGACCGCAGATTTCTTCTGGCTTCTTGAGTCACCCTCTTAGGTCTATTACATTATGTACTATATAATATTCTTGTATGTGTAGTTCATACCCTAATGTGTACTTTATTGTATTACAAATATTGTTTCTCTTGTTTTATGGTGTAATGTATTAATAAAGCCTCCAAGTGTTCAACTCTAGTATCCATGATGTATTTTTCCTGAACATGTGATAAATTCCCAATAAAGATCAATAAAACTGTTGAAATTGTTCCAGTTTAACCTTACTGAGACGTCATATGTAAATTAATGGACTGACAGCATAAAATAATGACTTGTTAATAATAATAAAAATACGATCGTTTTCAATATTGTAATACTCCTAAAAGCTGTTAATAAATAAAGCACATTATATACACAATAAAACTCTTGTTAAAGCGGCTGATAAGGGCTAAGAATACACACATAACCAAAAATAATACCAATAGGAGTATATGACCACCATGAACAGTAAGCAGTACTCTTAACCTCTGAGCTAATGCGTTCATCTCACTATCACCAACCAACCTAACTACTTCAATACTGTTGTCGGCAGTGAAGGACAGACCAAGACTGTCAAGATATAAACAAATTTAATAGAAAAATTATAAAAATTATGTATGAGGTCAATATTTAATATATTGGCTGCGACTGAACACTGATTAAATATAATAGTTACCCCTGCTCCGTTTTGTGTGATTAAATATAATAGTTACCCCTGCTCCGTTTTCTGTGATTAAATATAATAGTTACCCCAAAAGTACTTCAGTAAGTAGGCTTTAGGGGCACAGGGGGGTCTGATTTTCCTTCTGGGACATTATTTACGTTGTATTATACCCTTAAAGTTAATGAAAAGTGAAATCGGGCCACAAATTTGACGTTTTTACGTATTTTAACGTATATACAGGTTCGAAGCTTCAAATGCTTCAATGAAGCAAAAAAATGATTCAATGAAGCAAAAAAAATGATTCAATGAAGCTTTGTGACGTCACTCTGAACCTTCCTATAAAAGGCCTCGACTAACTCACCTCCGTCTCTTTCCTCACCGACCACTCGCCACTCACTGACTGCAGCTGACAGGCAGGTAAGCACCGCTCCTCTAGTCTCCTTTATATACGTGTACATTTTTTGCCCGACATCCTACAGTCAAAATGGCCAAGAGAAATGGTTATTCTTTTGAGTAGTGTTTAATATACTTAATTATGGCGTAATAAATGCTGATTTAAGTAAAAAACCTGCCGGCCGGTTGTTACAGTTCACTTGCCTCATAGGGTCGTATCCCCAAGTTTCACTGGGCTCTAAGGCCCATGGTACCTACTTTGCAGCTTCAACAAATACATTAATATGGTTTAGTATTATATTAAGTGGCTCTCTAACGTCTAACCAGTAATTTCTTAATGTTTTAGGCAAATATACCGCCAAATGAGTCCTGACAAACGAGCCTAAACTATGAGCCGGTAGTGAGTAACGAGCGTAAACCGTTCATCAGTATTTAGGTAATAATTAACCAGTAAGTGAGTACAATGACCAGATTGGGTTAGATTACGGTTTTATTTAATTTTTATTTATTGCTTCGAAGCCCAACACACTTATGGGGGAGCCGGGTGGTCATAACTCAATAACTACGTAGTTCCCCAAACGTTCATCACCACCACTGTATTCACCATTGAAAACTGCGCCGCATTGACTAGATTTAACAAATATAAGTATTTTTTTGCGGAATTAATATGTATTTTTTAATGGCTAGTTCTTTGGTTACTCTTTAGCTACGATTTCTGGGAGTTGAAACAATTTATTAAGGGTTCTAACCGGGCGAGGCGAGGTAGGGAGCCGGGCGGGGCGAGGCAGGGAGCCGGGCGGGGCGAGGCAGGGAGCCGGGCGAGGCGAGGTAGGGAGCCGGGCGTGGTGAGGTGAGGTAGGGAGCCGGGCGTGGTGAGGTGAGGTAGGGAGCCGGGCGTGGTGAGGTGAGGTGAGCCAGGCGTGGTGGGGTGAGGTGGGGAGCCGGGCGTGGTGAGGTGAGGTGGGGAGCCGGGCGTGGTGGTGAGGCGGGTGGGGGTGAGGTAGGGGAGCCGGGCGTGGTGGGGTGAGGTAGGGGCCGGGCGTGGTGGGTGGGAGTGGGGAGCCGGGCGGGGTGATGGGTGGGGAGCCGGGCGTGGTGGTGGTGGGGAGCCGGGTGGTGGGAGGTGGTGGTGGGGGGGAGGGGAGCCAGGTGGGGTGAGGTGGGGGCCGGGCGTGGTGAGGTGAGGGGGAGTGGCGGGCCCTGAGGAGGTGGGAGCCAAGAGTGGGGTGAGGGTGGGGAGCCCCGGGCAGGGTGAGGGTGGGAATCCAGGGGTGAGGAGCCTGGCGAGGTGGGAATCAGGGGCAGGGGCAGCCAGGCCGGGCGAGGGGGCGAGGCGAGGCGAGGTAGGGAGCCGGGCAAGGTGAGGTGAGGTGAGGTGAGGTAGGGAGCCGGGCGGGGCTGGGCTAGGCTAGGCTAGGCTAGGCGAGACGTTTCAGAATACAGTATATATTAAATCCCGTAACATTAAGGTTCCTGGTAATTTTTTAAGTGGACAACCATGGATTTTACAATCGGAAAAACCCATTGGTCAACAACCAAAAAGCACCATAACTAACCTAACAACGTAACGTAACCTGGAGGTTCCTTGGTTGTCTCCTGGTGAAAAAGGTCCATTTGTATGTGCACACAACAATTAGAAAGTAAAACAAAATATTTTTAGCGTATTTGTGTTTAGATCGGTTATGACCTCCATTTCCGTCGGAAATTGGTCGTTTTTTATAATTTTTTTGGTGAGGTGTTTCCCGAAAAAAATATTGGCTCGGCGAATGAAAAATGCAAAAAAAAAAAACCCTATAAAAACATAAACCGGACCTAATCTAACCGACTCTCGCCATATGTTGGAATCCCTTATTTCTTACCTTATTGGCCTGGTTCTCGTTGGAGTTACCACATGTTGGTCTTGGCGACACTTACATTCGTTCTTGCATTAATGACACTTTACGGAGGTCGGGACAACACCATGAGATCTAAAAATGCTATAGTTTTAGTGTGGAGGTAATGGTTTATGTAAACAGTTGGGGACTGTGAGTACACGTGGTGTAGTGGTAGATGGAAGTTGCAAGTTTAATTTTCATTCTACGTAAATTACAACTTTAAGCATGTTGCAGGTGACAGCTGGTGTACTTGAAGGCCAATGGAGAAGTGACAGAACCTTGAGCAAGACTTAACACCCAGCATGTTACTTCAGCCTCATCAGTTAAGTTAGTTATATATTATCTTAGCTATTATGGTCAGCCCATAAACCACTCAACACTGTGCTCCTACACTGGGCAGTGGAGGGTGTGTGTGTGGGACCTGGCTGACTGTGAATGTTGGAGGGCTCTGGAGGACTGTGTGTGTGTTGGAGGGCTCTGGAGAAGTGTGTGTGTGTGTGTGAGACTGACTGTGTGACTGACTGTGTGTGTGTTGGAGGACTGTGTGTGTGTGAGTGAGTGTTTTGGAGGTCTGTGTGTGTGTGAGTGTTTTGGAGGACTGTGTGTGTTTTGGAGGAGTGTGTGTGTGTTGGAGGACTGTGTGTGTGGGGGTTGGTGGGGGTGTGTGTGTGTTGGAGGACTGTGTGTGTGTGTTGGAGGACTGTGTGTGTGTGTTGGAGGACTGTGTGTGTGTGTTGGAGGACTGTGTGTGTGCGCGTTGGAGGAATGTGTGTGTGTTGGAGGGCTCGGTATTATTGCAGTTTCGGCCAGTACACGCCTGACTTTTAACCATCCCCAACCTTTAGATCTCCTTATTGGAGTATTTCTAACACCATTTTAACCAGGGAGCAAAGAATGTCAGAAAGGAGTTTTAAAGATTTCCATGCTTTTTTTTTGGGGGGGGGGATATAATTCTAAAGAGGGTGCTTTCCCCTGGAAATTAAGGCCACATTTCATTGAATCGACCCAAAATACACAGGATAAACGAATTTCTAAACTACGAGGGCATATTCGACGAAACTGCAATTTTACAATGGGCTCTGGAGAGCTGTTTGGACTGTCTAGATAAACTGAGCTGGGAGTCAAATTAAGATTAGCTGTAGAGATTTGGGAAAGCTTAATAAAGTGCTATAAAAATGTACAGGACTAAATGCCATTTAGTTACAGTATTAGTGAGCATTAGTACGTAGTAGTAATGTGATTAATAGTAAGTAAAGCTGGTTGTTAGTAGGTGGGTTTTAACTAACAAATTAACTAACCTAATCAGCCTAACAGATTAAATGTAACTAATCAAGACTAACCCAAATTAATATTAAGTTACCTATTATATAGTTTATATATTGGATAACAAATATATTAAAGAACATAACTTAAAATTTGCCACAAGTTAACTGATCATGAATTCAGAAAGTTAAGCTAGAAAAAATTTCACTTGTTTAAATTATTAAAAATCAATAGCTTGCGTACTTTGCAGTTTCCTTTTCAAAATCTAATCGTGTACTGACTTTCTCCTCAGGTTAAGCTGGCCAGAAGTAACATCATACTGAACCTAAGGAGAAATAACTTAAAATGCCAGAACAGGTAAAGTCAACTTACTGAGTTTTATTTAGGCAAGGGAAGCTTGTGGGACTTGTGAAATCATTAAACATTGTGTGGCTTGTTGTAATTAGGGTAGGGGGGACTAGATGGCTTGTGTATTGGCATATGGGGTGAGCAGGTGTGTTGGTAAAGTTTTTCATTCAAGCTAAATGTGACAAAGTTGTCAAGGGGAACACCTAAGGGGGCTTGAGGGGTGGGAGGAAGGGAGGGTTCAGTAAGTGAACTGTGGTAAACTGTTGTGTATGAAGCAGTGTGGAGAGATTTAGTAGTGTAGCAGTATTGGTGATGAAGGCTTGTTATGATTGGCTATACTATTGTTGTGGTAAATGTTAGTTGTTGAGGTATTCAGAAAACTAAAACACTAATGCAACTTAAAATAAGATCTTTTGTAGATAAGGTATTTAAGTAAACAATTGGGGACAGTATAAGTACATGTAGTCTGGTGGTAGATGGAAATTGTATGTTTAATCTTCATTGTACATAAATTACAACTTTAAACACGTTGCAGGTGACAGCTGACATCCGTGAATGCCAATGTAGAGGAAGTGACCGACACCTTGAGCAAGATGTAACACCCAGCATGTTACTTCAGCCTTCTTAGGTAAGTTACTTATGTATCTTAGTATAACCATCCCCAAAAACTACTGGAAGTAAGACTCGAGAGGAGGGACTTACTTTGTGTGAAGGGTTGGAAAGGAGGAGCATTGGGCGGTGGAGGGGCGCTCGTACAGTGGGGCTGGGTGCGCTCGTACAGTGGGGGTCGCTCGTACAGTGGGGCTGGGTGTGCTCGTACAGTGGGGGGGGCGCTCGTCCAGTGGGGGTGGGGGCGCTCGTGCATGGATGGTGGTGTGCTCAAGCTATGGTGAATGGAGTGCATGTTAAAAATGTGTTGCAAAAAATAGCATGTACTATGAAGGTATGTGGGGGATGATGCCTTTGAGAAGACTGCTGCAGCCAAAACTGGAGGAAGGACAATGCTCCTGTGTAAGGTGATATAGGAGGGTGTTTGAGTGTATGGATATATCACATATATATAAGAATGCAAGTTTAGATTCCAAGAAATTCTGGAGTAAATGTTGTGTATTGGTAGTAATACATTAAGGTTGAACTAAATCCAAATCATGTTGCAGGTGGTTGGTGTACAAGATAGATGGACCAGACACAACAAGGTGACCACGACTGTCTAGCATCCCACACCTTGATGACTACCACCTTACTAAGAAAGAACAGAATTGGTGTTCTGTACACTACTGTAAGAATAGAGTAATGTGAAAGTTAAGTATTACTAAAACCTTTTTTATATAATTTAGCTAAACTTGATATATTACTTAAAATAGTGCATTTAAGAACATACAGTACAAGTAAACCTCAATATTGTGTATTGGTAGTGATATAAAATAGCTTAATTAATTCAGATGTAGAGTATCTAAAAACAAATATAATCATGCTGCAGGTGGTTGGTGTACAAGATAGAAGGACCAGACACAACAAGGTGACCACGACTGTCTAGCATCCCACACCCTGATGACTTCCACCTTACTAAGAAAGAACAGAATTGGTGTTCTGTACACTACTGCAAGAATAGTGTACTGTAATGTAAAAGTTAAGTATTACTGAAACCTTTTTTTATATAATTTAGCAAAACTTGATATATTACTTCAAATGGTGCATTTAAGAACATACAGTACAAGTAAACCTCAATATTGTGTATTGATAGGGATATAAAATAGCTTAATTAATTCAGACGTAGAGTATCTAAAAACAAATATCATGCTGCAGGTGGTTGGTGTACAAGATAGATGGACCAGATACAACAAGGTGACCACGACTGTCTAGCATCCCACACCTTGATGACTACCACCTTACTAAGAAAGAACAGAATTGGTGTTCTGTACACTACTGCAAGAATAGTGTACTGTAATGTAAAAGTTAAGTATTACTGAAACCTTTTTTTATATAATTTAGCAAAACTTGATATATTACTTCAAATGGTGCATTTAAGAACATACAGTACAAGTAAACCTCAATATTGTGTATTGATAGGGATATAAAATAGCTTAATTAATTCAGATGTAGAGTATCTAAAAACAAATATCATGCTGCAGGTGGTTGGTGTACAAGATAGATGGACCAGACACAACAAGGTGACCACAACTGTCCAGCATCCCACACCCTGATGACTACCACCTTACTAAGAAAGAACAGAATTGGTGTTCTGTACACTACTGTAAGAATAGTGTAATGTGAAAGTTAAGTATTCCCGAAATATTTTTTTTATAATTTAGCAAAACTTGAGAAAATATTTGAAGTACTGTACTAATGCATTCAAGACTGTAGGAGTGAACCTTGATTAAAGCCACACAAAGCATTAAAAATAGCAAGATACATTATGTACAGTAGCATTATTAACTATCGTGGTAGTCACAGTTTTGTTGTGGTTGCAAAAAATTTCCATTTTATAATATATTTTTCGTCCACAGGTGAAGTATCAGCAAGGTGTACAACGAGATACACGGACATCAATCAAACGGATTGTGAGCGGTTTGAATATCTCGCACGGATCCATTTATCTTAGTGGTTTGTAAAATTAAGTGTAATATGTAATTGTTGTTCAGTGTGGGGAGGCCTCTGGTGGCGTGTTGAGGGATGGCATTTGTACCGGGGGACCGGGGAGGCGTTTGTACCGGGGGAGGCGTTTGTACCGGGGAGGCGTTTGTACCGGGGAGGCGTTTGTACCGGGGAGGCGTTTGTACCGGGGAGGCGTTTGTATTTGTAGTAGGTAGTGGTAGAGGCACTTGCACTGGTAGAGGAACTTGCACTGGGTAGGTGTTTGTAATGGTTTGTACTCCTACAATGTCTGTGTATAAATAAATAAATAAATAAATAAATATTGAATAAACTTTACGTTTCATATTCCGAAGTTGAATGATAATGATCTAAATAAACCACAAGTACAGTAGAACTGTAAACTATACCTGAAACATGAACTAAAGTGATCAACTTGGATACACCCACATGATGGCTTCTGGGTAACTTAGAACATGATATATACATTAATTACATATAATTATCACCAATTGACATCAAAGTGCCATTCATTGTACGTATAACTGTTACAAACCAATGCCCATGTGATGCCCTATTGGGTACATGTAATCAAAACTACTAGATACCCACAGATGGCACAAATAATGCATTTAAGTTACAGACGCCTCGGACAAAGGATTTTGACAACCTTACCGAGAGAACGGGCGTCTCGTGTTCATTTTGAAATTCATCGGCCATGACAGTAAAGAACATTTTTGATTGCATACACACTATTAATTTGAAAGTATTGTATATATACAGTAAATGAAAGTAAAGTATAGTAAGAATTTTACTTACTAAATGTTGACAATCTGGACACTGCACACCAATTGCTGAATGGAAGTGTTTTACCTGAAAATATAGAAGAAAAAAATCTTGTAAAATTGTAAAAAACAACTTATGAACCCCCCTCCCCCCACCCAACCCCCACCCCCCTAAAGACTTGGTCCCCTGGATAAATTTAGAAATATATCTACTGTGCCTGGCCAAAATTATTCACAAAGTACAACACTTCCATTATTATCTAAAGCTAAATTCTGTGTAGGACCAAAACCTGACAAAAGATACTTTATAAAACCTTAAGGTCTAGTGAAATAAACTCACCTTATGTGGAGTTTGCAATATAAAGGTTGAATTGAGAAATCCACAACAGCTGGTAATGTGACGGCCCCGCCATCACTGATGTATCTGCCGAGAAAAAATAATGGTAGTGGTACTGTAATGTGATTATTTCTCGGGACACGGAGAAAGATATCTAGTGATGTTGCCAATCATTACAAGTTTTCTCTGATTTTCTTATGTGCTAATATTTGGTAATGTAGGTTTGAGAGAACATAAGACTGCAGGAATGGCCAGTAAATTGATATATACTGTACCTAGACAGTGCAGGTATAAAGCGAGGCTATATGACCAATGATATTTCTGTATCAACTTCTGGACTGTTACTGTATATTGCAATAAATGTGAAGTGTATACATAAGAAAATAAAAAATATACTGTATATTCAATTCTTTATTTTGTATTACCTATCTACAAAGATATAAAAACATATTACACAATGTACAGTACATATGTAATTTTTTCTCTGTTGCTGACAGAAGATATTACCTTTTTCAGAGCAATTTATAATGTAAGTTTGTTAAGTGGCGATGGTAGATTCAACACTGCAGTAGCCCTCCTCCTTTATCCGGGCTTGGGACCGGCATGTTCGGCTGAACAAGGCGGAGTTACTACTGTGTATTCTACGTCTAACTACGGTGCTGTTAGTACTATCAACTATAACTTGAAAAACTTTACCTTTATTACCTCCAAGAAGCCCCTTGTAGGTCCACAGTCAGCCACATAAACAAACCTGGAATACAAGAAATTTAAAACATAACATTCATAAATACTTGCATATAGTCATTATATATTGTCATAAGTACTTTACCTGTTTGGAGGAGTTCTCGACCAGTCAGACGTTCACCTCGGAGGCGCACAATCTGAAAGAAATGAGAAAACCTTAGTCCCATCCACACACATTAAGGTGGGAGGTTGGGTGTGTGAGAGAGGGTGAGTGTATGGATGGGAGTGAGGGTGTGTGTATGGGAGGACCTCCCACACACACACACCCTCACTCCCATCCATACACTCACCCTCTCTCACACCTTTCCTTATACCCAACACTCCCAAACACCCCACCCACCAACCCAACCCTCCCTCCCTCCCACCCCCCCTCCCTCCCACCCAACCCTCCTCCTACACCACCTCCCCTCCAACCCAACTCACCTACCTACCCATCCCACCTCCCTTCCCATCCACCCAACCTTTTGGTTGTGTGGATGGAAGGTAGTGTTTGTGGATGGGAGGATGTGGATGGGAGGAAGAGGGTGTAGATGGGAGGAAGAGGGTGTGGATGGGAGGAAGAGGGAGTGGTTAGGAGGAAGTGTGTGTGGTTGGGAAGGAGGGAGCCGTGTGCCATACCCTCCTCCATGTAAACACAGCAGCAAAAAATATTGTGAAGAAAATTGGTTTGTATTGGTGTAATATTGTGTTGTGAGGACTCATTTGTGTTACTATGAATGATAAGTGTGCAGGGATTATGGTGTTGTGAGAGAGAGAGAGAGCCTTATAATAGTTGTGAGGACCAGGTATAGAGACTTGCTGTGTGGGGGGAGGTGTAACAGGTAGCCAGGGCTTATAGCACTATTTTACCCTCAGTTATATATCATATTATTGTATGGCAATAATTATTATTCAATATATTTATGAATGGTTTTACTGTATAAATTTGTTTCAATTTACTAATATTACCTTTATAACTTAAATAACTAACAAATTATAAATATAATATAATATCTTGAAGGTTCTAAGGTTCTTGTGGCCACAGAATATACTACATATTATTTTATTGATAACTTTAAACAATCGACCAAGTAGAGATAGGAACACGTAAAATTAATGATAAGGAAGATAAAACATGATTAAATTATAAATCAATTTATTAAGAAAACCAACAGCTCAATGTTTAACGGTTATGATACAGTTTAGGTATCAGGTATAGACTAAAAAATGTTTATCTACCCTAACCCAACCCAACCTACATCATCATATGTCCAAAAGAGAAGTGGGACATCTTGGAGTATCACAAGATAATTAAGGGAGATAATGATCAAGCATTTAACATTTAAGTTATTATGTAATGACTAGTGTAATAATGCCCACAGCCATCCTGTCCACAATCCCATTAAAATCGCAGTAAAATCATAGACAATCTCCGCAGCTAACGGTCAAATACCCTTTGGATATTTGCCCAGCCAGCACAGTCAAACAACACCTTCATAACTTGTACTGAGCCATTATTGGGGAGTAGTGGTGGAGTCACTTAGTACCAGAGTACTGTGTTTATATTTGATTCATATTATCCACAGTTGTTCTGTGGATGATGTAGTATTAATGGTAAAATTTCACTTGTTACCACCAAACATTTGGAAGTTGAAATTATGCTTGATGTATGTAAAATGTTATATAGATTTGATTCTATTGTTTGCAATTTTTTGGTACAAATATATAATTAAAAAGTTTTGATTTTAGGGAAAAATTTGACATTTCCTTTGAACATATAGGACAAGAGTGTACAGTGTATGTAATTAATTTGTATTAGTATATATGTATACTGTATTAAATGCACTAGTGTCGAATATATAACCTAATCTAAACCATCCTAACCTAACCCATGGGCTATACCAAGATCTGATTGGTTAACAAACCAGCTACTAAAATGTAAAATATCTCACTTATACAGTACTTAATTAGTGACAGTAATGCCATAGAAGAAAAGTGTTTTAGAATGATCAAAACTACTGATTGCAGCCATAAAATTATCAAAAAAATTTGGGTGGCAACAAATGACATAATATCATATTAACTAATAAAAATTAACAAAGCTTTATATTTTAATTATAAATACCAGTATTTTTTATCTCTTCTCTATGAACATAAATCACCTATGATGGGCAGGGCATGAAAGATGACGGAGAGTACGGGGTAAAGCACGGTGAAGAACTGATCATGTGACACTAAAATGATGTCTCCAAGTTCTTTGACACAGAGAAATTAACTACTTACAGTAAACAATCTACCAAAAAATATGACGTGGCAGCCCGTGTTGCTGTCCACTCTTAAACCAATAAACACTGACTCCGGTAAAACTGTACTTAACTTGTAAATAAATGACAGAGCCTCACATTGGTGGTTTTATTACCATAAATATAAAATTTATTGTCTTTTTTTCTTTTAGGCTTTACTATCCAGATTCATGAGTCTATTATCTCCACAAATCCCTTATTTATTTTTTTGTTTGGTTAAGTAGGATCTTAAACCTATTCTATGCACATTATAAATTATGAGAATTATATTGTTGGAATCAAATCCCATAATATGAGTTTAAATACATTTCCAATTTCTTTTGAGTAGTATTGATTAATGAGTGAGACTTATGTTCTTATATTTCATTTTCCCTCCCTAGTTATGACTTCTTGTTGGCGTTGCTGTTTATCAAATCGTAAATTATCTGCAAGACCCATTGTCAGATTTATAGCCGAGTGGTGGGGCCTGTTCAACGACCAAGAGGGCCAAGATTATTTATTAACGACTGCCATATATGACATTATTGGTTGTAATTTCTATAATGAAACCATTTGGAAATAAAACGAATTATACCATAGAACACTAACTTTATTTATGACAATTAATGAGTCAGCTCACAACATTTTATGTATACTGTATATGAACTAATAAATTATTAAACTACACACACATATATGTAATGATAGTTTAAGTATATAACATAGACAGGAAAGAATTATATAAACTGAAGTACAGCTGCGATTAACTGAATGTAAATTAATTTTTCTCAAATAACCAACAAAACAATAATGAAAACTGATATTGTTTATAAAAAAATTGACATACAGAGAAATAATGAGAAAATATTCCTTCCATTAATAACATCTATATCCACAGTACTGTACTGTACTCATTATGTGATATTGATAATTAACTCAATACAATTTAATTTTCCTGCATTTTCCTCCAAGTTCAATTTCTGTGTAAGGTCTGCCCAAAATACAGTCAAGACCAGCTTACTTTTTCTACGGTGAGTCATTGAACGCCTATATTGTGTAAGCATGTGACAGTTGAGAAGGAGTGTTCACATATTGCAGTGCTTGTACCAAATGTGAGGGCAGCTGCATAAAGCTTGTGTATGTGAGTTAATCCATTTCAGAAAGGATATGATATCTTGAAATTTTCACCAATGTTTTTGAGAACTGGGCAATAAAATTCTTCGAAAAGTCACTTAGGTAACATGACATTCACTTACCAGAAGAGACGACTCAGTGTCGACACCCATGAGTTTAGCCAATGGGACAAGATTTTCCGGAATTAATAAACAATTCTTGGATTCTGGCCAACGACTAGAAATGACTGTAAGTAGTCAAATATTATGCTCACCAAACCCAGCATTGAGTTCACCAAGGCAGTTATCTAAAATATTGTAGTACAGTTGATGTAAATCAGCTTCACTATCAAAACCATGAACATTAGTATGTCTTACAGTTGTTTCAGTCACTGTTAAGTATTAGAGCAGTTTGTGTTTATGCCAACAGACCCAAAGGCAGTCCTGATGGATCAAGTTTCCAATCTAGATCATTGGAACAATTCATTGGTAGGGGTAACCACCCTATGGCAGTTCCCAGCAATATAAAAACATTTTCACTCTCCAAATTTTTTTTACAGCTTATTGAGATAGAATATATTCAAAACTTAGGAAATGACTTTGTTGATAAGTCTTGTTTCCATATGAATTAAGACCGTCAGATATTTACAAATGTGATCATGAACAACAGCCATGCATCAGCCAACACAGTCCCACCAATACTGGAGTCTCGAGTACAGCAGACAGTGTTTTAGAGAAGAAACAACAGCATATACTTATAGAAAACCTCTACAAGTAGATGGTGCCTGTACTGTATGGATAGAGATAACACCAGAGAGAGAAATAAGGAAGGTTTACATCTGTATTCCTTTACTTTGATGGAGACAAACTGGGTCATGATACAAAAGGAAGTGGCTACTTAACCAGGAGTTCCTGGCTGGTCACACTGGAGGTTATGTGAGAGGGTTATGCCTCCCAGTCACTGCTGACTTCTTAGAAGTGCCACACAGTCCTCGGCCTCCCTCACCTTCGGTGACTGGGGACAGGCTAAACAACTTAGCAATGTTTAATGTCATCAATGACGGCCCCGTTAAGGTGTGGGGAGCTATTTCCCACGCCAAAGTATGACATATGAACAAGATTGATATTAAAGAACTCATAGAAGAAGAAATAGACGCGCAGAGAGAAATTAAGAGACCCGACGGAAAATCCACCTCGGCTCTAGTTGGATTTTTCCACAAACTTCCAGAGACGGTCACACTGGGATGGGACACCGTCTGAGTGAGATCTTACGTGCCATGACAGACCAGATGCTTCAAGTGTCAGCGGTACAGTCACCCACCCAAAAAATGCAAGGCCCCAGAAGATGTGTGCTACAGATGTGTGTCTTCTGGACACCAGCATGATGACTGTAAGATCAAGAACAAGAAATGCACTGCCTGTGGTGGTCCTCACTAATTCTCTGACCAGGGGGGGTCCCAAATGGAGGGAAGAGTGAAGGTGAAGCACACCAAGAACCTCTCCTACAAGGATGTACTCCTCTTGTGAGGGAAATTAGGCAACGAAGACCAAGGAGAACCTGAAAATCCTAAAGAACAAGAAGGAACAGACCAAGGAGAACCATAAGATAACTCAGAGCAAGAAACACAAGATGTAGCAGGAAATGAAAAAACAAGAAGAACATCAAGAAAATGAGGAAGAAAAAGGATGGAAAGACATCAAAAAGAAGAGAAACAAAAGGAAGAGGCTACAGTGAACCAGACAACATTACCATCAGCCAGTACAGCTCCTCCCCGACTTACAACGGGGTTAGGGACCCAAATCCAGGTCGTAAGTCGAAATGGTCGTAAGTAAAAAATGCTTAAATAATACATAGAAAATCTAAAATGGGTGTCTCTTTTTCTTCTCAGCACCACAAAACTCTCATTTTTAAGCTTGCCAGCCATTTTAAAGTGAATTACAAATGAAAATTTTGTCAGTACACAGTGCAATCATTGACGATGGGACTCGAAAATACGTAATTTGACAAAATTTTTGAACGATCGAGGCGGTCGAATGTCCGGGTGGTCGGAGGTCGTAAGTCGGGGAGGAGCTGTAATCTATATGACCAAGAAAAAGACCCCACCACTAACACCAATGGTAGGAGACTTATCTCACTTCTCAGTGCAAATGAAGATGTTAGGTTATGATCAACCTAATGGAAATGTAACTGAGAAAGGAATTAGAATTAACAAATGGGCATCCATTCTACGAACAGAATTAGTTGCCATACTTTCAGCCATTAATTTTATATAAATCACCATCACCGACAGTCTCATCATCACTGACTCTCTATCCTGCTTGCTCTTCACACCCTTAACTTAAGTTGTCACGCATTTGTCTGTGAAGCCAGACACAAATGTGGACCTTATTGATGGAGGTGTCAAGATCAAACTGTTGTTGATCCCTTCTCACACAGGCCTCAAAGAACATGACAGAGTTGATGCCCTCGCCAAACTCACGTCTAACAAAGACACTGTTGAACACAATTTGGGTCTGTCAAAAGGAACCCTTAAAACTGTTACTAGGAAAGAACAGATTGATGAATTTGATGCAAGCAGACAAGTGCAAACAGGCATTAGTCAATACAGTGTTTACCATGATGAGAAGTATCAAGTGAAACATGTATATGGAGCAAGGAACTAGATTACAAGATAATGTAACTGCTAAAGTAAGATAAGGACATAAGTACCTCTGACAGTATATCCCTCAAGCAGATGTGAAAAAAACTAAATGCAAAGTGTGTGATCAAATAAATGACCACAAACTGGAATACCACGTCCTTGACTGTGTGAAGACAGAACCTTTTACGGACAGGTCCAAATACACTGTGTGTGAAATGGACAACACTTTATCTCTAAATGGCAAGATAGCCGATATATTAAGACTGCATCCACTTTTTTTAACTCAGTTGCTATATCATTTCCCATCTATAGAACCAAACACACAATATGCTTGAATACTTCTCATGCAAATGCGAATAACAAAGTGTGTGGCCAGGCATATTGCCTCACACTGTTGTACTCAGGCAGTTGTGAATAAGTTACCCTCGATGTACAAAAATAAAACAAACAATGTATTTGAAATACTCTGTAACATTCAATGTCATAATGTCCTGACCACTGGGGTTAGTTATCCAGACCCCTTGTGACCTCAACTCTGTAATTCTTTTGTGCTACTGCTCACAGGATAAGTATAGGGTGCACAATAAACTGGTCACTGTAAGTGGCAAAATTAATTAAATTTTAACCATCCGCTACATTTGGTTGTACAGTAGTGCATACTATTGGAAAGCAAGCAGTGGTCACGTCACCCGGCCACTGTGTCAGCAATTATAGCTAACCACAAAAAGTTGGTGGATGTACTTGATACATGTGAGGAAAATGAGTGTGATGCAGCAGTTTGGCAACTGGATTATTGAAAAAGATAAAATGCAGAAAAATTCATGTTTACTGCATACCGTGTGAAGAAATTTCTGCCGACACTTGGACCTGCAGATCAGCTTTTACAATCACATGACTGACTTCATGACAAGAATTCACCTTATTGAATCTCTTGTCAGTAGTGTTAAAGACATCTGGAACAACACTGGCAATGAGAATATCTCATCAAAACTTGATCATCACGACCTTACAGAATACCATCAGGAAAAGCAAAAGCATAACACAAACTGCCCCAATACTTAGCAGTGACTAAAACAAATGTAAGACATTCTAATGTTCATGGTTTTGATAGTGAAGCTGATTTACATCATCAACTGTAGTACAATATTTTAGATAACTACCTTGGTGAACTCAATGCTGAGTTTGGTGAGCATAATATTAGACTACTTACAGTCATTTCTAGTCGTTGGCCAGAATCCAAGACTTGTTTATTACTTCCGGAAAATCTTGTCCCATTGGGTAAACTCATAGGTGTCAACACTGAGTCGTCTCTTCTGGTAAGTGAATGTCATGTTGCTAAGTGACTTATTGAAGAATTTTATTGCCCAGTTCTCAAAAACATTGGTGAAAATTTCAAGATATCATATCCTTTCTGAAATGGATTAACTCACATACACAAGCTTTATGCGGCTGCCCTCACATTTGGTACAAGCACTGCAATATGTGAACACTCCTTCTCAACTGTCACGTGCTTACACAATATAGGCGTTCAATGACTCACCGTAGAAAAAATAAGCTGGTCTTGACTGTATTTTGGGCAGACCTTACACAGAAATTGAACTTGGAGGAAAATGCAGGAAAATTAAATTGTATTGAGTTAATTATCAATATCACATAATGAGTACAGTACTGTGTATATAGATGTTATTAATGGAAGGAATATTTTCTCATTATTCCTCTGTATGTCAATTTTTTTATAAACATTATCAGTTTTCATTATTGTCTTGTTGGTTATTTGAGAAAAATTAATTTACATTCAGTTATTCGCTGCTGTACTTCAGTTTATATAATTCTTTCCTGTCTATGTTATATACTTAAACTATCATTACATATATGTGTGTGTAGTTTAATAATTTATGAATTCATATACAGTATACATAAAATGTTGTGAGCTGACTCATTAGTTGTCATAAATAAAGTTAGTGTTCTGTTGTATAATTGGTTTTATATGCAAATGGATTCATTATAGAAATTACAACTAATAATGTCAAATATGGCAGTCGTTAATAAATAATCTTAGCCCTCTTGGTCGTTGAACAGGACCCCCCCCACTCGGCTATAAATCTGACAATGGGTCTTGCAGATAATTTACGATTTGATAAACAGCAACGCCAACAAGAAGTCATAACTACGGAGGGAAAATAAAATATAAGAACATAAGTTTCACTCATTAACCAATACTATTCAAAAGAAATTGGAAATGTATTTAAACTCATATTATGGGATTTGATTCCAACAATATAATTCTCATAATTTATAATGTGCATAGAATAGGTTTAAGATCCTACTTAACCAAACAAAAAAATAAATAAGGGATTTGTGGAGATAATAGACTCATGAATCTGGATAGTAAAGCCTAAAAGAAAAAAAGACAATCAAATTTATATTTATGGTAATAAAACCCCCAAAATGAGGCTCTGTTATTTATTTACAATTTAAGTAAGTCCGGATTCAGTGTTTATTGGTTTAAGAGTGGACAACAACACAGGCTGCCACGTCATATTTTGGGGCAGATTGTTTACAGTAAATAGTTAATTTCTTTGCATACAAAGCACATAGAGACATCATTTCAGTGTCACGCTATCAGTTCTTCACTGTGTTTTACCCCATAATTGCCCACATCCTGCATGACCTGTCAACTACAAGTGATTTATGTTCTTATTTACAGAAGAGCAAATAAAATACTGGTACTTATAACTAAATTAGGAAGTTGTGTCAATTTTATTAGTTAATATGATATTATGTCATTTGTTGCCACCCAAAGAATTTTGATAATTTTATGGTTGCAATCAGTAGTTTTGATCATTCTAAAAACTTTTATTATATGGCATTTCTGTCATAAATTAAGTACTGTATAAGTGAGATATTTTAGTAGCTGGTTTGTTAACCAACCAGATCTTGGTATAGTGCATGGGTTAGGTTAGGTTGGAGAAGGTTAGGTTAGGTTTTCCTAAATTAATTATATACTCTATACTAATACATACAGTGCACATATATACTAATACAAATTAATTACATACACTGTACACTCTTGTCCTATATGTTCAAAGGAAGTGTCAAATTTTCCCCTAAAATCAAAACTTTTTAATTATAAATTTGTACCAAAAAGTTGCAAACAATAGAATCAAATCTATATAACATTTTACATCCATCAATCATAATTTCAACTTCCAAATGCTTGGTGGTAACAAGTGAAATTTTACCATTAATACTACATCATCCACAGAACAACTGTGGATAATATGAATCAAATATAAACACAGTACTCTGGTACTAAGTGACTCCACCACTACTCCCCAATAATGGCTCAGTACAAGTTATGAAGGTGTTGTTTGACTGTGCTGGCTGGCCAAATATTCAAAGGGTATTTGACCGTTAGCTGCGGAGATTGTTTATGATTTTACTGCGATTTTAATGGGATTGTGGACAGGATGGCTGTGGGCATTATTACACTAGTCATTACATAATAACTTAAATGTTAAATGCTTGATCATTATCTCCCTTAATTATCTTGTGATACTCCAAGATGTCCCACTTCTCTTTTGGACATATGATGATGTAGGTTGGGTTGGGTTAGGGTAGATAAACATTTTTTAGTCTATACCTGATACCTAAACTGTATCATAACCGTTAAACATTGAGCTGTTGGTTAATAGATTTATAATTTAATCATGTTTTATCTTCCTTATCATTAATTTTACGTGTTCCTATCTCTACTTGGTCGATTGTTTAAAGTTATCAATAAAATAATATGTAGTATATTCTGTGGCCACAAGAACCTTAGAGCCTTCAAGATATTATATTATATTTATAATTTGTTAGTTATTTAAGTTATAAAGGTAATATTAGTAAATTGAAACAAATTTATACAGTAAAACCATTCATAAATATATTGAATAATAATTATTGCCATACAATAATATGATATATAACTGAGGGTAAAATAGTGCTATAAGCCCTGGCTACCTGTTACACCTCCCCCCACACAGCAAGTCTCTATACCTGGTCCTCACAACTATTATAAGGCTCTCTCTCTCTCACAACCCATAATCCCTGCACACTTATCAGTCATAGTAACACACAAATGAGTCCTCACAACACAATATTACACCAATACAAACCAATTTTCTTCACAATATTTTTCGCCGCTGTGTTTACATTTCCCTGACATTATAAAAGGAACAGCTTTTACATTAAATTTAGTTTTTAAATGCCCTAATATTATAACAATATTCTATGCTATTATTACTTCTCTTAAATTGTGTAAATTTTGTTACTATGTGTACTTTGGGAATAATACCTTGATTATTTTATATAAGGCCTCCCTCCACATGGGACAGAAGACATTCCTGCTCTCCCTAAATAAATAGACAGCTTCGAAATTTGTTTCTTACCTCTATCTTTCATTCTTTCCTTTTTGTTTTGATGAGAGGAAGAAGAAGAATAATAATAAGAAGGATTAATGTTTTTGTTTTGATGAAAGGAAGAAAGGAATAATAATGTTTTGATGAGAGGAAGGTTTAAGGGGTAACTATTATATTTAATCACAGAAAATAGAGCAGGGTAACTATTATATTTAATCACTATAAAGACTAGGGGTAACTATTATATTTAATCAGTGAATTTGGAGGAAAATGCAAGTGTACAGCAGCAGCCAATATAATAAATATTGACCTTGTATATAGCTTTTATTTTTTTATTAAACTTGTTTATATATTAACAGTCTTGGTCTGTCCTTCACTGTCCACAAGAGTATTGAAGTAGTTAGGTTGGTTGGTGATAGAGAGGAGTGCATTAGCTCTGAGGGTGCAGTGCAAGGCCGGTCTCAGTCAAGCCAAGTTATTCTATTTGATGTTTTCTCGAGGCTTTTTATATTAGGGGAGTCCCCCCATGATCCTTGTGTCACTAGAAGGATGATCCCCATCTTTTTTGTTTCTAGTTTTTATTGTGGGTTTTTCTGATCTTTCTACAAGATGGACTTCCCGTCTTATATAGAATTTGAGTTTTATTTTTGGTAATATTGAATATTTTTGTTATTTCTCCTATATATTTCTATTTTGCTTCATTAATTAGTTTTACTTTATATTTGCTAATTACTAGTTAAAAATAAAAAATAAAATTTAACAATTGTTCACTCAATTATTTAAATAAATTGTATAAGCATTTAATACTTAAGAGTGTGTCACTTTGGTAAGGGAAACTATGTCAAGTCCTGTAAGTTTAATTTACTCTCTCCTCTTCGTCACAGATCGTCTTCTTACTTGTACTTCACACTCTAGTGCCTCATATTTCCTCTTGAATTATTCTAAAGGTATAAACTATATTTACTGTGTTATTACCGTATATATGGTCGCCCTCAGTCCACATTCCTGCCACTAGGGTACAGGAACAGGGTGTATTAATATACCTTCTCAGTGGAAACTTTTCTTTTTTTGCAGGTACTGCACTGTAAGTCGCCGCTATTCAGGGACTACATCACCAACCTCACAACACATTCACGTAAATTGTTCTCAGTTAAATCAGTCGTTGTAAACAAGGAAAAAAATAACTTCTCCCATTATAACTGACTTTGTACTCACACTGTTAAAGCTACATTTATTTACATCAGTTGTAAAATTAATGAGGGACATCTGTACTGTTCTGTACTGTGCTGTACTGTGATATACTGTACATCAGTTGCAGCACTAATGAAAGACATCTGTACTGTACTGTACATCAGATGTAGCATTAATGATGGACGTGTGTACTGTACTGTATATCAGATGTAGCATTAAAGAGGGACATCTTTACTGTACCGTACAATACTGTACATTAGTTGTAACATTAATGAGGGACATCTGTACTGTACATCAGATGTACCATTAATAATGGCGTTACAGCTACATTTATTTTTATAAATTGAAGGCTAAAGTCTACATATCTCCCTTAATATGGATCTAATTGATCTGAAATTAATTATGAGCAAAGAAACCTTAGCTTAAAGTGCCACTTTGTTCAATGTTCTTATGAATGCAAGCAGATGAGTGCTAACAGGCATTAGTTGATCCATAGTTTACCATGATGAGGTGTATCAAGTGAAACTTGTATATTGAGCAAGTAACAACATCACTACATTACAAGATGTTGTAACTGATAGACTAAGGTTAGGATATAAATACCTCTGGCAGTATGTCCCTCAGGTAGATGTGAACAAGACCAAATGTAAAGTGTGTGGCCAGACATATGGCCACATTCTGGTCAGTATGTCCCTCAGGCAGATCTGAACAAGACTAAATGTGAAGTGTGTGGCCAGACATATGGCCACACACTCCAAAACTACATCCTTGTCTGTGTGATAATAGAACCTGAATATTAACCCCCAAGTGCAGTACAGAACAGTACAGTACAGTACAGTATAATATGGATCAGTACAGAACAGTTAACAGGGGGGTCAGGTCGGGTCGTGTTTTTGGCTGTATCACTGTCAGGATAAATATTGAACAAACCAAAGGTAGAATTTTTATAATAATAAACTATTCATCATTATTTTATACTTTTACTTTTATCCTCTTCACCACTGATCGGCTCGTTAGCCACTTGGGCTATCGGTTACGTCTCTGATTTCTTTTCCTTTTCTTTTATCCTCTTCACCAAAAGATCGGCTCGCTAGCCGCCTGGGCGATCGGTCACGTCTCTGTCACGCACTGTTGGCAAGTACTGGGCATGCACCGGCTCCTGAATGTACCTGAACCCACTCCAGTGTTGGTCAAGTCTTGTCTTGAAAGAGCTCACACTCGGTGCCGTCACAACACTCTCTGGTAGATTGTTCCAAGAGTTTACAACCCTCACTCCAAAAAAGTTTGGCCTCACAGTTTTCTGGACTTGCGGCTTCTTCAATCTTGAGCTGTGACCCCCTTGTGGGGCGAGCGTCCGCCAGCTCCAAGTAAGGACACTCGACTGAGTAGTGCCCCTTGAGATTCTTATACTGTACACCTCAATATCATGAGAAGTTTCCAAATGTTTGAAGATTTGCTTAAATAGTAATTAAAAAAATATATTACTGAATTGGCAACTCAACTACAACCACAGCTGCCACAAGATTCTCACATCAAATTTTCTTCATTATTTAAGCAAATATATGAACATTTGGAACTTCTCATAATCTAAAATAATGATAATTAGTTTATTATTATTATAAAAATGCTACCTTTGGTTGTGGAAAAACCACTACACTGCTCTAATGTGGCTGAGAAATATAGAAAATACAATATAAAACTATATAAAATAAGAAAAATTAAAAACATATGTGGGAAGTGTGTGTGTGTGTGTGTGTGTGTGTGTGTGTGTGTGTGTGTTGAAGCAGTGGGTTACTGGGCTATAACTGAATGGTTGTGATCCCTCCCAACGTAAGGTCATGCCATACACATGTCTGTGAGTCAGCTGGGTGACTGCCTGAACTGTGTCATATCGCCAAGAGGATAGTTTGAGTGTGGAAAGAGCCGTTTCCTGTACAGAAAATGCATGCTATTATATTTTATGATATACTACGTATCAATTTTATTGTATTCGTCATATTAATAAATATGGCAGCTATAAATTACTGAAAAGAGGTCAAAGGACATACCTGTATATCCCTCACAATAGTTGGCGGGTAACTGACCACAAAGCACGAGTCTTGAGACAAAGATTACACCTGAGTTGAGTTGTCAATCAAACAAATATCCAATACAAAGTATTTCGTCCTGCCTGTACATTCAAAATATACCGCAAAAATTAAGAACGTTGAGGAAAGTCACCCGCCTTTAAGGGTTAATTACCCAGAGTAACAAAAAAATGCCATCAAAAGTTCACAGGTGGTGTGAAATTAACATATTTGTTTGGCTAATTGAATTATTCCAAGTCATTGGGATAAGTAATTATCCAAAATCCAACTATTTGAACACAGATCCTTGATCAGCATGAACCACACAGCAACTTTGTGTTAAGTGTGTGTTCTTTTTGTTTGTTATGTCTAAATGGTTATAATAAATGTTTATATATAAAACGGTTTTATTATAAAAAAATTTATTACAATTTCCGACAATTTATGGTAAGTTCTTCAACATGAATCCCTTTGAAATGATGTATTGATGACTTCACTAATTTTTAACAAAAATAAAAATAAACAAAAACCAAGGTCTCACATGAATTCAACACTAATACTTCTCTTTAAGTCATACTTAAATTAACGGCTACACAACCAGTCGATAAGAAATATATCGTCCTGCCGTCTCAGATGGTCGGATAATCTTGACAACCTGACCACGTTTAAGACCAAAATATCGTGCCACTGGGTCACCTGCCTGGATCCTCATCAGTTGATTGTCTTTGAGTTTATACCTACAAAAAATAAAACCAGACTTAGAATATGACTGTAAAATCATTACTCCTCTTATATTTATACTGTATGTGGGGGTTTATCATGAAGTACAAAGACCCCAAAGAAAGGGTGTCAATATGGTATTAGCAGAATCAAGCACAGAAAGTAACATGAAGGTCTCAGATGCCAAGAACACTCAAACATGTACACTGTGCTCATTTATTTAATCATCATTCTAGCCCTCCCTGCACTAATGGCAGATGATTTAAAGACGAGAACTTCAACTTTCAGACTGATTTATACATTACCTATGAAGGTCCACAGCAGTGTTGCCGATGTATACCATTTTCGTCTGCTATGTGAACTAAAAAAGCGCGGGAAGTTTGAAAGGGAAACTGAGAATTCACAGTTAACGAGAGTGCGAACAAAAAGTTCACACATGTTTTAAAGAGGAAAATACAAAATAAATGAAGAATAGAAGATGTATTTATTAAAGTTTAAATAAAATAGTAACTTCTTTGTTCCGAAATGATGTACAAAGTCTGTTCATTGATATACAGTATATTGCATACATTAACGTAATTTTCCCTTATCACATGGCAGTTGCGAGACTGATAGAGCAATGGAAACCTTTTAAACTATATTTTACCAGCATAAATATGGAGGAAAAATTTCACACAATTTCATCTATTCTAGAAAGCTTAAATGATCCACCCATATGAATATAATTCCATTTTCTCAACTATATTTTGCCAAAGTTTAATAACTTAAACCTTCTTTTCCAACGTCAGGAACCTTCAATACAAGTATTGCATAAGAGATGCAGTGATCTTTACCGTGATGTATTGTGGAGTTACAAGAAGAGAGATGAAGTGAACAGGATCTCAAGTATAGCAAATATAGTTCCTGAAGACAACACAGAATTCCTCCCCCTTAATCAGATATATCTTGGGATAGAAGTTCATGGTCTCCTTCAGTCTGAAGAGTATAGGGACAGGAAAGGCATGATAGAAGATGTGATGAATAGGTGCAGGCAATTTATGATCATATCTTACAAAGAAATTAAAAAAAGGTTTCCACTTGGTAACAAACCTATACAGATGTGTTCTGTATTTTCAGTAGAAAATTTTTTAAATCTGCAGTCGAGGGTGACAATGCCTTCAATGTTACCTTTAATCTACGCTTTCCCTAGAATATCTCTCACGAACAAACAGCAGCTGGATAATGAGCGGAGAGCCATTGACAACATAAAATTTCCAGACTACTGTATATGAAAAATTAAAGAAATGCAGAGCTATTCTACAAGGAAATGACAAGTATGAAAGATGATTTTGGTGAACCATATTTCCGTGAGCTGCCATACTTTGCTCTGAAGATATTGCCTTTGCCCAAATCAAATGTTGATGTAGAAAGAATCTTTTCCAAGGTGAATCTGACCAAAACTAAGCAAAGAAATATTCTTTCTATGCAGACTTTAACATCTCTAATCATATCATCTGAAATGGTTTACAAATGTGGAGAATGTGTTTCATTCGAGCCAAGTGAAAATTTGATTTGGTTTGTAAAAAATCATGATTAATTGTAAATACCATGTATATGTATTGTTTATTACCTTTGTATTTCATTACAAAATGGGGAAATATATGCACACTTTGTTACAAACTAAAAATTTTTCTAAACCTTATTACGACTTCTTTTTTATTCCATACCAAAATAAAACGATTTCAATGTCAATAAATATTGTCTTTGAATATTTTCTATTTATTTTCTGTTTAATTCAGTTACTCAATAATTTTACACGTTTTCTCTTATGTGATGTATGGCAACTGGCCGATGTGAACTAAGCGACAACACTGGTCCACAGTCTGTGCCATTCACTTTCTCATCTGGCTACAAGTGCTTCATAAAATCATCCTTTGACATCTTATCATACAGGGTGCACTAAAATCAGGGCCTGATTTTGTGACTTTGTTGTGAAGTAATTACATAATTAAATTACAAGATCATATGGGAACTCAAAAAGGACATCTCGACATTTGATAATTATTCACTGCAGAATTTTTTGTAATTAACATTCTTGATGAGTGCACCATTTCGGTTCATACAAGCCTTGACACGCACACCAAAGTTCGACACAACCTGCTTGCAAGTTTAGGGGTTGCTGCACGTGTGAAGTTGACCATCTCCTGTTTCAGGGAAGCCTGAAGCTATTCCTTTTCGATCAAATTATTCCAACAATCTCCGTATGACTTTATCACAATTAAGATCTTTCCCATTTGTCAAACCATATTCGATGCAGAATTTGCGTCATATAGCAACATAGGATTTCCTCTCATGGTACCAAGTTATGAGTTTTGCTTTCTGCTGCAAAGTTAGCTTCATAGTTCATGTATCTAAATGAAATTTGCTGAGAACAAATGCCATATCATAGTTCACAACACCTGAAAAACAACAAGCTGTATGTTAAAAATTGAGGTTGTGGTAAAGGCGCGAAATTAGGTATTTTTTAGGGCGCATCCTGTAGTTCTCTATACAGTACTTTCTTTTTACTGTGTGTAAATTATGTGTTTCAGTACCTTTTTATTCTCAAAATAGGTGGTTCTTATGCTGCTCAATGCAAATAGTTAACACATCCTTGTTCCATTCTCATTTTCTCCTGATACATCCAAACTTCCAGTCACTCCAACTATTACTATCCATCTCAGTCAGTCTTTTCTTCCTTCACAAGTACAACTGCAATTTCATTTTCTAACTCAGTCCACAAGCCATCCTCACATGGGGCAGATGCAACCTAAATACCTGTAATGATATTCTAATATTCACATACTCATAAGAAAACATACATTTACACCATGTTCCTCTATCCTACAATCTCACTGCTCATCACCAACATCCATTAAACTAATACGAATAAGTAATCTCCCAGTGAGTGAGAACATTTGGTGCAGAGCGTTTCTGGGTAAAGAGTATCGAGACAAATTATCTTAAGAGTGAAAGGTTATGGCAGTAAATTAATAGGTAGACAAAACATAGAGAGAGAGGGAGTGATGACATAGGACATGACTATATTTGTGGAGCGTCATGACTAAATGAATTAAATTTTACCCGAGTCACTCTAATACAGTACATGTACAGTAAAAAGTGGGGTAAAACATTCATTATCAAGCTTAATATAATACAGAAGAACAATCCAGGTACAAAAATATTCAATAAACTAAGTTACCTCCCACAAAATAGAGTGTTGGCAGCACTGAGAACAACACATTTCATTCAAACTTACTGTAAGATTAAATAAACTTCCTTAGGTTAAGAGAGGAGAATACGAAACAGATTAGCTCACCGCTGAAGTAGTTCTGTCTTCTCTTCTGCCGTCATGACCACGTGCTCTGGGACCAACTCATGTTCAGTGATGTTGATCAACAACTCTGACTCAAGGAACTGCTCCAGGATATACTTAGGTGCCATATCTACCAATGCCTGAAAATAAATAATAGCTGGTCTTTTGTTTCTCAAAAAGCAACAGTTCAACTTCTATCATTCATATGCCCTTAAGTTTTAATACTTCTTAAATCCTGAAATTTTCCATCACGTACTCTGTTGAAGATCATAAGCTTTCAAAAAAAGGAAGGTCTTAAGTTGTTTCCCAAAGGCTTCTAAAGAAGTCAGTTGCTTCATGGATAGACAACCGATTGTACATTCTGGGTGCTGTATAGGAAAAGGATCAAGCAGCAAAAGAACATTCCCGTACTGCTCTAGGCTCCTCAGGGCGTGGAATTAGTAGGTTGGCCAAATACTTTGGCTCACCAAACAAGAGTGTCTTAAAAGTCATGAGAGAGAGTTGGAACTCTATGTTATTTTTAATTGGAAGCCCCATGTGTCTTTGATGTTGTAATTTTTTCATTATTTCCATCTTAGTGTGTTACTCAATCATGCCTAGACGCCCCAGTGACAGTTCCTCTTGTGCATAATAAGAGTGGTGATGGACCAGCAAAGAGTGTTAGAGACTTGAACTTGCCACCCTAGACCATCTCTACCATCCTCAACACAGGTAAATAAGTGTCAATTTATGCTTCACATCACTTATTAAAGGTTTATTATAAGTACAGTAGTTGCTTTATATGTCTGATTTATTTTCTTGCTTGACAGTGTGCAGTACATTATATCAAGGGTAGATGGGAGTTTTTGGAGGGGGGCTGGTGCCTAACCCCTTGAATTTGTTATGTTCTTATGGGATTAATTGCTTTGATAACCGTTGATTCACTAACCAATTACTTTTCCCGGTCCCAATATGTGTCGGTTATCAAGGTACACCTGTACCTCATACTTATTTTTCATTTAATTTTCTTTTAAAAAGGCTTATGCTATGTCATATTGATTTATAGTTAGCGTGAGATGTATAACTATTGGATCAGAGGTTACGGGAGTGGTAACTTCCCCAAGCTGTGACCACCCATGGTTCAGCAAAATTGCTGGTCCTGCTTTGATCTGGCTCTAATGGTGCCAGAAAATCAGTGGTCAACTTGATTCTGCACTTATAAAAACCAAAGTAGAGACAACTTATACTGGTCTCACCTGCTTAGCTGAGGGAGACATTCCTGACTGGACAACAATAATTGCTCGCTGAATGTTCTCCTCTTGCATCCTGGTACAATAGGTCTTTATGGTCCTGACACCAACCTGTAAAGACAACACCACCGTAAAACATGTCAAATGAGGCACTAATCCTAATACAGTATCTCATATTATAGCTGAGAACAAATCAGTTGACTCATGTGCAGTCAGCAAGTCTGGTGTTAGCCAGAATAAAATACCAACTAAGTGTGACACTGTCCTCTAAAGGGTTAAGTGAGAACCCAGACCTCAGGATCGAACGAGTGTGACTCATGATCTGTAATAACTAGCTCAGAAAATAATCTTAAATTCAATAATCCTTCTTAACATAATGCAATTCCTTGTAAAATGAAGTTTAAGAGACATTTGTTACCAATCATGGCTAAGAATCACTACTGCCACATTAGCAGACTCAAAATCTCAGATTGATACTACCAATAGTCACAAGGGGAAGGTCAGAGGAGACAGGAAAAAGGATTGATTAACTGATTGATTGTAGTAATTACATCCCTGGCGACGCAACAGCTTAAGTCAAATGTCGCCGAAATAAAATAAAAGCTTAGAAGACTAAAATCAAATAATGCACGGTAAAAAACATAGCTAAATATAATACTTTTACTTGTTTTTAATTTTATCCTTTTCACCACTGATCAGCTTGTTAGCCACTTGGGCGGTCAGTCACGTCTCTGTTACGCACTGTTGGCAAGTACTGGGCATGCACCGGCTCCTGAATGTATCTGAACCTGCTCCAGTGCTTGTCAAGTCTGGCCTTGAAAGAGCTCACACTCGGTGCTGTAACAACACTCTCTGGCAGGTTGTTCCAAGAGTTCACAAATTTGCTCTAAGGTGGACAACCTATTATCCCGGACACCCCTTCCCCAATTAGTCCACCTTAGCGAAGTTTTACTGTATTCTTAATATTATTTGTATCAGTTTGTAAAAGTTGCAACAGGTATTTGTTTCATTGAATATATTTATGATTCATCAACTATAATTTTTTTTACCAGGATTGACATAACTTAATGGGGTTTCAGACAGGCTGTCATACAGTATTTGATCACTTCAATGTAACAGTTATATTTTATAAAATTTATAAAATGTTCAGCAGTAAAAACACCTTAGGATTTGCTGTAGTCTATGGCTGCAAAAAATAAAAATAAAATGAAAAGGGTATCTCAACAATTTTGATGCTGGTCCATTTAGGGTTAAATACAATTTCTATAAAATATAGACTATCTTTACTATATAAACATGTCAGTTTTCGTTTTCCCTCAAAATTTCAATCGACGTAAAAATACGGCCGACCTAATAGCCTGCGATTCAGCATTTAGAGTTATACCGTGGATTTTGCTCAAATTTTATACAAAGGTATGGTACTACTTTACACACTGATAAAGGATATAGGTTCACAATTAAAAAATTCAAGTAACTGGTGTTAATTAGTGACCTTTGAAATAATAAAGGATATTTAAAATATTTAGTAATTCAATTATGCTGTGCCTGGAGTACTGTACTGTACATGTTTTTCTGGCTCTGGAGGCAGCCACCAGTGCCGTTATATTAACCAGATAACAATACAGCCACGAGTGCACCCAAACAATGGTGCAAAAAACCTAAACATCATATGATGTCTGGGGGAAAATCTTCAGGTGATCCAAATACTACGGTAGTTACAAATACTGTACTACATACTGTACTGTACCGTACTTACCTTTGGTTCATCTGGGAAAAATACAAACATCTGATCAGTGGGATCATCATTGTGAGCGACCAAGACAATAAGATCTGATCTGGCTGGATGTCTCTCAGAGGGTTTGTCTCCAAACTGTTCCTTGAACTGATCCAGAGTTTGGTCCAACTCATCCTGTGTCACCAGGTACCCACGGTCGTGACACAGCTGCATGATAGTCTTGCGGATTCGCCAAAGTTTGTAAGTTTCGGCTTCGTCTTCCATACTTGCTAATTCTTAGGACCTAAAAAAAAAATTACAAATGTAATTACAAATGAACCTTTAACTAAAAATATGGAAATGGTGGAGATCTTGTTTGGATGATACTGAGTAATAAAATCGAAACAACAATATTGTAGTATTTTTTCTTTTTAGCCTACCCTTCAATCATAAATTATGTGTTAGTGGGCAGGGCACGACAAGACGGAAATAACGGGGTAAAAACACCGCAAACACTGATTATATGGCAACAATTTCACGTGTCTTCATGCTTTGAAGGCAAAGAAATAAATTATTTACTGTAATTATGGCGCCGTCAGATCTCCCGCGGTGACCATGTTTTGGTTCACATTTTCTGCTATATGGGAGTGTCCGCAATCTTTGTTTACTAGTCAAGAAACAAAAAATGATCTCATCGGGCATGTCTGTTACGATATATATTTTGAATTTTGAAGGCTCTTAATAACGTGTGATAAGTGTTCTTTCCCTTATCTAGCTGTTATTCAGTGAGTTTATGCGAAAGACTGTGAAGCAATCCAAATATTAAAATATCATGGTTTCCTACTAACACCAAGACTGTGTCCTAAGTGTGGAAATTATTTACTTTTAAGAAAAGACAGAATTTCTTGTCTGTAACCATAAGCGTACCAGATCGCCCAGCTGTATCCTCCACCACCGGTCCCACTAATTACTCAAATGTAGCCGCAATGAAGTCAAATAATGGTCCTACATGAATAAATCGGACTGCCAACCACTTCTCGACTAGTATTTGGTGTCACGAAGTCACAAAAAATTGGAAAACTTAATTTAATCTGAGCTGTGTTAGGTTAGGTTAGGTTAGGTACATGCACTTGATCTTATAACTCAGATTAAATTAAGTTTACCAATTTTTTGTGACTTCGTGACACCAAATACTAGTCGAGAAGTGGTTGGCAGTCCGATTTATTCATGTAGGACCATTATTTGACTTCAGTGCGGCTACATTTGGGTAATTAGTCGGACCCTCCATCACAGTAGCATGCAAGCCTCAAAAAATGGTTCGGTTAGGTTAGGTTTGTTTTTTGTTTTTCTTTTTTTGGAGTTTTACTCAAACCTGACCGTCATTTTGGTGCAAATTAGCGGTTTCGGTTACAAATAAATCTTTTTATTTATTTAAAAAACACTAATTTATGCAAGAAATGGAGGTCAGTTTGGATAAAACACACTATAATACACCCCAAAAAATATATTCTTGTATTAAAACCTGAGGAGAGCCAATGGACGAATATTTACCTTCACGTGGTACAATATACATTAATATTATATAAAACAGAGGGTAAAATAGTGATATAACCCCTGCCTCCCTGTGACTCCAGCCAGCAGACCCCGTACAGCAGGTCTCTTACCTTGTCAAAAATGTCCTCACAACTCTCATAAGGTTCTCTCTTCCAACACCTTAATCCGTGCACACACATATCCTTCATATTAGTACACAAATGACTCCAGACAATACAATACTGCAGCTATACAAACCAAGTTACCTCACAACACCATGCTACTTTGTTTACAAGGGAGAGACAGTGTTACCAGATCTAGTTTGTCGAATTATGCTAGACTCTTTAACAATGTGCTAAAATTAGCGAAATTTCCCATCCAGGCACAGATCACTGACCCACATCGGGGCCTGGGGGGCGAAAATGTAATAATAATAATGATAATAATAATAATAATAATAATAATAATAATAATAATAATAATAATAATAATAATAATAATAATAATAATATCTTGGTCACAATTTTTGTGCTGCCATATGATAGCAGGGTCTACCATTTGAAAACACATTATGCTTCCAGGGGGTAGTACCTCCCCGTTTGGTAGCTGCCTACTACCTGATTCTGCCAACTTTATTCAAAGTTGTGGATGTTTTCTTTTTTCCAACGTGTTGACATTTGAGCACGAGTTATGCGCGAGTGCTCATTATAGTAAAGACTGGTGTTAAAATGCCATCTGAAGATCTGATGATACATCGAGAACACACCTAAGAAATGAATGAATAGACCATGACTTTTTCTCCATATTATCCATATATATATTACTATATTTGTACTTTGTGAAAACTTTTACATTTTTCCATATTTCTGAATATTTCATTGTAATCAAGAGTTCTAGACACACGTGGCCATATAGGTAGACTGCCATGACTTCGGGTCTGTCCGCCAGCCACACAACTGACCTGAACTTAGGCCTCTTGGTTCAAGTGAACAGAGTATAGTTGCAATAAGAGGTAGGTTAGGTTAAGCTGGGTGCAGTAGTTTTAGCACTATTTAGAACTCTGGGGGATGCAACGTTAAATAAATACACCGCCCATCACATTTCCAGTATCATCTCATTCTGAAGAAGGTAGTGGAGAATAATATCAACAGGAAAACATAAGTTGTGGTGTTGTGTTGACTGACTGCTCTCTTCTCCTATTGGCTGTATGTTGGTGGGTTAAAGAAAAGTCAAGTAAGGTACTGCTGTCCGTGAGAGTGTGTGGGGGCACCAGTGCCCCTGGCAGTGCCCCTGAAAGCACCGCCATCCCTGGGAGTGCTGCAGTTGTTGGGACTTCCCCCTGGGGGTGTCACCGTCCCTGAGAGTGCTGCAGTTATTGGGATGACCCCTAGGAGTGCCACCATCCCTGGGAGGGCCCCTGGAGGCACCACCGCCACTGGGATGGGCCCTTGGGCCGCCACTGCTTCTGAGAGGGTCCCTGGGGGCGCCACCGCCCAACACGGCCCCTGGGAGAGCTGCCGTCCCTGGGAGCGCCACTGTCCCGGGAGAGCCCCTGACATGGCTCCTGGGAGTGCCACAGTCCCTGGGAGCGCCGCTGTCCATGGCAGGGCCCCGAGGAGCGCCACCGTCATTGGGAGGGCTCCTGGAAGTGGCACCGTCCCTAACAGGGCCCCTGGGAGTGCCCCTGGGGATGTCAGCGCCCCTGGCAGGGCCCCTGGGGGTGCTGCCATCCCTGGGAGGGTCCCTGGGGTAATTTTTCAATAATATGATTGTTTTGGGGAAAAAAGAGAAAAAAGCCACACAAAAGATAAGAAAAAATCAGACTTTGGAACGCATCTCATTATTATTGCTTTATTTTAATGGTAATTAATGATTCACAAAACGATGATTCACCTTACACTGCAATACTGGAGGACATAATTATTATCATCGTTATTCAAGGCTTTACTGTACTGTACAAACATATTCAACTAAAGCAACAAAAACTTTCTTAACTTATTTGTGTGCCTGTACAGAACAGCACTTGTGGAACAAACAGCAGTGCCGTGTTCTTGTCCAACCTCGACATATCTCCACATCATATACTACACAGGGAGGTGAGTAAACACCCTATTTAACCTTATTATGTTTATACAAATGTACATCTTATTTTTTCTCATTAACTTGTCTTTAAATGTACAGCTTATAAAGTTCCTATTATAATTTGTTAACTTCTGAATAGCACAGTGTATAGTGAAATCTCCATATAGCAGACCTCTCTCTCTCCACGTGGGGGATTTCACATCTAACGGACCCTCAATATAACAAGACACTCATCTCCATAGTTGGTCAGATTGGGGTGTCACATCCAACAGACCCTCAATATAACAGGCTTTCCTACCTATATAGTTCGTTACATAGAGGTTTCACTTTACAGTAATGAGATCTGCACTGGTATACTTTGTAATGAAATACTTACACCAAACACAACCTTCTTCAAAACAGAATGTAAACACAAAGAGAAACTACACTACATAACCATACATGCCCAGTGCTTGCCAACTGCACATAACAGACTGTCTGCCCGAACAGTTAGTAAAGATGACAAGTGACAAAGAGGATAAGAAAGAAAGACTGTATGTAAGTATGCAAGAGTTACAGGATAACTTCAGCAAAAAACAGACAACTTACAGGCAATGAAAAGTGCTGGGGTCAGACATCGGTTTATTACCGGTTGGTTAAGTCTTGGTAATATAATACATCACAGTGACAGTTTGACAATACAGGTGTGGTTCATGCTAACAATGATTCATCTGTCAAGCTGTTTACACAGCCACTTCAGCCAGGGGAGCATTGTGGAAGGTAATCTCACATTACTTGGAAAATGACTCTGATTAGGAAGAGAGTTGTTTTGACAATTTATTCTTATTATATGCACCCTAACTATCTGTATGTTAATATCAACACAGTAACTTATTTTATTACTGACGTGTGGCCTGTATGTGTTAAATGTAAAGGTTAATTTGTATTTGTGCTCCAGTTAATAACCATTATGCACATCTCATAACTAACACTGTAATATTTCCTATCAGAGCTTGGAATTATCTTAAGAAACTACAAGTTCATAGTTGATACACTATAGTGCGGTTTTTTTCCCAGCTGAGAAGAGATGCCCCGCCCCCTCCTCAAGAGTTACAGCTGATTAGTCTTGCAAATCTGTCCGATTTAGTCCTGAAGTAATGATTTATTTCTAAATAAGTTTATTCATAATCATTGGAATACCCATTTCTGATGAGGATACTTAGCTAAATTATATAAAGATACTGTACATATATTTACTATTTCAAACATGAGCACATAGGAAGTCTATCAGAAATCTTATACATGAATTAACTGTTAAACGCTGGTAGCAAATTCACACTTTCGGCGGACGCATTTAAAATGACCTACTTTTACACACAATAAGGCATAATAAGACGAATTACATATCAATAATACTACATTAAACAAAACTAACATTTCAAAAGATCAGAATCACATTGAAATATTACACGGCTCCTGAAAGTTGGTGGATGAGTGTGACAGACTTGGCCGCTCGAGCGAACAGCCTTCAGCAGAGGCGGGAAATATGACTGCAGATGACTTCAAGCAGACGACTTTAGGACTTTCCCAGAGTTCTCTGCTTTAACTCAAATGCTACAATATGCTGTCTACTCTCGCATCAGCAGTAATGTAGTATTACCGATACATAATTTGTATATATTAAATGGGTCCTCTGAAAGCGTGAATTTGCGACCAGAGTTTAACAGTTAATTTATGTATAATTTAGCTAAATATCTTTCTCATCAGAAACGGTCATCCCAATGATTATAAATAACTCATTTAGAAATACATAATTACTTCAGGATAAAATCTAACAGATTTGCAACAGCCAATCAGCTGTAACTCTTGTGGCGGGGGCGGGGCATCTCTTCTCATCTGGGAAAAAACGCATTATAGCAACAGATTTCCGAAACTTTCATGTACGATCAGTGAAGATGAAGTCTCTCAAAAGTCACACTAACAAACTGTCCTTTTCTAGACTTTTTGCTCCTGTGCTCCTCCTTCAACCTGATCTGTTTCATCCTCTTCTCTGATGTATCTGTAAATATACAAAATTGATTAGTGAGAATTATAAGTGTAATTACCTACAGTTACCCTGAAAGAAAATGGACTATAGAGTTAACAGGAATTATACCAGATAAAAGCTGCAAATATACTACACAAAATAAAAAAAAGACAAGCTTTATATACTTTGATTATGATAAAAACAAACATACAGTATGTATAAAAAAGTCACCCATATCATGTATCTGTCTACTAAATCTACTGCAGTATATGAAATAATGTCATTAACTTGGCTAAGGACCCACTCACACCAACGCCGGAACGGACATATTCTGACGCCAATTGTCCAAATGAGTGAGTCAAATTAACAACACATACCTGACACTAGTACAGTATATTTGAATCACATCTAATTCTAATTTCTCAAATTTTATCCTAAAGGAAGACAGTTTCCCTCTCCTTAGAAAGACAGTGAGTCGTGTAACAAGTATTAACTATGGCATCACATATTGTCTGTCTCCAGATATTTTGCAGCAGAATACAGTCGGCCCTTAACATAAGCGGGTTTATAATACACGGATTTGCAAATACGTGAATTGCCCCGCCAGAGGAATATTCTGTACATTGAAGTACATTCAAATCGCGTGCCATTCAACTCGTGCGCGGCACCTCACACGGGACACCGCCCGCTCCCGCAACCTCACACACAGGGCTGTGGAGTCGGAGTCGGAGGAAATTTCGGCTTGTGGAGTCGGAGTCGGTAAAATTGTCCAGACTCCGACTGAAGCTATTCTGTTCCTAAGAACAAATATATGAACTCAGGCATATTCATTGCAGTGATTCCACTGATCCCACTAATTTTCTTAAATTATTAAAAGAATTTATTTCCATTTTATAAGCATTATTATGAATTTATTGTAGCAGGCACAGTATAGCACTATAATTTTGGACGATAGTCTCTTCTTTACCATTTGAAATTTTGAATTATATCAAATTTTGTTTCGTTGAAAACTGCACAGAGGCTCTCAGCTACAAAACAATTAGCTACAACCTGTTTTTGGTGAGATTAAGGCAAATTTAATTTAATAACTTAATCATGTAAGGTTTATCCATTTTCCTTAATAAGGTATTCATTTCTTTAATGTACATAAATATATAACATTACTTTAAAAGGAATTGTAGGATCATCATTTAGATCCACATCAGATTATGAGCTTAAACAAAATTCATATGCTGAGATCGAACTTTTAGATATACATGTAAATGGTGTTTTCTAGTTAATATCTTGAATTCTTAATAAATTTATTTTTCTTTTGATTGAAACTTTGAAAGTCAAGCCTATCATCTTTTTGTAGTTCTTAAATATCGTCCAGATCATTAATAAAGCTGTAGCAGTATAGCCACGGTGTTTTACTTTTTACCTATGCAGGTTACAACATACAAATTACAATTAGGATGGTAGAAATAGTTGTTACAAATAGGCCAAGGAGTCGGAGTCGGAAGCATAAAAATTTGAGGAGTCGGAGTCGAGGTTTTGTCTTCGACTCCACAGCCCTGGTACCTATACTGAAATTTTGAACAAAATCCATTTTTTGGCCGAAAATGACAAAAATTGTAAGTCTAAAGCCTTAAAGGATTTTTGGCCAAAAATACGTTTTCTCTCTGAACTAAAATTTAATGTGCCTAACTATTTAAGTACATCCAGAATAATACACAAGCACCAAGAAATGACCTCGAAAACCCATAAGTGGCGAGTAATTAGCATTGCAAAAGTAATTAAAATATTCTAAAAATCATTTGAACATTTTCTAAAAGCCATTTGAACAAGTTATAATCAAGATATCAAATTTTGGTTAACAGATCCTTAAGCAGCACATTCAGGAGTACCTATACTGAAATTTTGAACAAAATCCATTTTTTGGCCGAAAATGACAAAAATTGTAAGTCTAAGCCTTAAAGGATTTTTGGCCAAAAATACGTTTTCTCTCTGAACTAAAATTTAATGTGCCTAACTATTTAAGTACATCCAGAATAATACACAAGCACCAAGAAATGACCTCGAAAACCCATAAGTGGCGAGTAATTAGCATTGCAAAAGTAATTAAAATATTCTAAAAATCATTTGAACATTTTCTAAAAGCCATTTGAACAAGTTATAATCAAGATATCAAATTTTGGTTAACAGATCCTTAAGCAGCACATTGAGGAGTTACCGTAATCGCTTTTCGAATGGTTTTCAGTTGTGGGATTATAAGGCTATTGATAGGATAGAATATTATTGTAATACAGTACGAGTACAACAGTTTTTTAACTGAAAACCATTCGAAAAGCGATTACGGTAAAATCTTTTGAATAACGAAAGAAAGCGAAAGTCATTGTTTTCGTCATGATTTTATCCCACTTTCCACTGTAATATGTACGTCATTCCAGCACAAATATTATATTTCCATATTTATCTCTGAGAATACCTATATTCATTCAGTCACAGTTAAGGTAAGATATACTTGTGATGTAATATTTTAATGAAAATACGGTATCGTAGTTTTCTTTTGTTTCAAATTTAATTAACAAAGATTGATGTTTCAAATGTAATGAACAAAAATTTATGTACAGTATCTATAAATAAACTTTAATAAATGAATACTTTATGTTTTACATCGTCCTGTGCTACCATACCATGGATTTGGCTACTTTGGGCTTGCTATGATGACGCAAGAGATCTGCCCTGGCAACTGTACTGACACTCACAGCTGGTGGTGTGTTGGTGCGTCGTTTCCATTGTTTACTGGTAGTTACTGGTAAATATTTTTCAACCTAACGAAACTATTACCCGTTAAGAGGTCGACCCCCAATTTTTTGCCAAATAATTTGGTCTTAAAAACTTGAACTACACATAGGTATATACGGTAAATAAGGACATGGGGGGGACCAGGTTTTTTTTTTGGGGGGGGGGGCAGCACATATACGCGGATTTTTAACATCCACGGGTATCTCTGTTACGTAACCCCCTGCGTATGTTAAGGGCCGACTGTATATCTGGTTCCAGCATTGGTGTGAGCCGGCCCTTAGTTAGTGTCACCATGGAATTTAAGTAACTTGTCATTTTTATTCTCAAAATTCATCTAAACAACTAATACTCCCACACAGTCATGGTCTCTTTTTTGTTTCAATCAGCTCAGGTTAAGTTAGGTTACCTTGTCATGCAGTCTCTTGATATCACTAGCTGTTGTTTCCAGTAAGTTTGTGCAGTGACACACACTTCTTAAGTTCATGCAATATTTTAGCCTTTTTTGCATTACATTAAGATGAGTAACATACTATACATTTACTGTTGTACATAAGCACCACTATCATTTCCTTTCTTTTCTTGAACACCATTGTTAGAGTAATTCTTTTTTTTTATTATTATTCACAATACCTCCCACATAGATCAGTTTCTTAATACCTACAACAATCATTATATTATTTGGTGAAGTTACAACTATTTTCATCTTTAGAAAAATCATCATTACCTAGATATTTTGAGGATGCGCCAAACCTTGACTCTTGCGGCGTAGAGGGCACAAAGTATGGCGTGAAGAAAGGGTATAAGTCCTAGAATCACTGTAGACATTATTGCAATCGTTGTTCCAGGACTAGTCCAGTCTAGTACAGGGTACAGTGCAGAGCGACCTTGGTAATCCTGAGGAAACAGTGATGCAGAAATTAATGAAAAGAAATTAAATAACAAAGCAAATTAACAAAAACTGTTCATTAGAAGTGAGACCTCCATACAATGGACTTCTCTCTCCACATAAACTGTGAGATGGGGATTTCACATTCAATGGACCCTTGATATACAGTAATGAACTCTTATCTCTATATGGTTCGTTAGATGAAGACTTCACATCTAATGGGCCCTAAATATAAAGTACTTTCCTCTCCATGCAGTCCATTAAATTGAGAGAGATTGTGGTTAGGTTAGGTGAGGAATGAGAGTTTGTAGTTAAGGATTATGATAAGTTTTGCACATGACATTAATAAAAACAATATTAACTTTTTCTTTAAGTCTTGGAAGTTAAATTTGAAAAACTTACCATGGGTTACAAAGGAGCCATAGCTGATAATGGCAAAAGACTTCATAAAACAACTAATCATCACTCGGTATGTTTTGGAATATTATTAATATAAAACCATTAACAACTCACTAGATGTAAAAATAACATACCAGACCGCCACACAGGTAGTAGGTAAGGTTGAAGAAGGTGTAGGCAATGATGAAGAGTGATGGTTGGTAGGCGTGAAGCAGACGACGAGGGGTTGCCGAAATGGCCACATCCAACAAGATATAAAGCCCAGGCATAATGTGGGTATTTACACCTATCTCATTCAGTTCTTCATCTGTGAAATACAAAGAGGTTCATAAACAAATAAGAACTCAAAGTTAAATGTGCAATAATCATAAATGTATCTGATGTGTGGCGGGCAGTGGGTAGGTGACCTAGTTTATGATAAGAGGGATAAAATGAGGGCTATATTAACCCTTTAAGTCCTAACTATAAACAACATACACAAGTCTATGTCTACTGTTCTCCTCCCAGCTACAGTACTGTATATTTTATGTACAAATTTATTTTTCTGCCCCAAATTGAAAGTTTTGGGTTTCTAATTGCCATACTACCATCTAGAGTGTCAACTGTGGTACAATATCCCTTTCTGTATCTGGCAATAGTGTGCTGAAGTTACTGCACAGTATATAAGGTGTCACCTATGTGTGTTTCTTCATAATGAAGTGCGTTTTCTTTTAGTTATTGAAGATACTCAACTCTGTACAGTTGTTTTGTTCAGAAATCAATACTAGCAACAAGCAAGTACAGTAGTATAAATGAGTCAGTGCAGTTTTTTCACCTTCAAAATAAAAATGTTGTAAGTGAGCCAGTACAAAGCAGGAGCCACTGAACTTTAATCTGTTATTTGAAATGTTCTATTTTCCTCGTTTTATTTTGTGATTATTGTCCAAGTCATGAAATAATGATAGAAATAGGTCAGGGGTCAACACTTGTTTCCTCCTGCAGCCAATGGAAATACAGTGATATCTCCGTTAGCCGGAACAATTGGTGCAGAGCACTTCCAGGAATGTGAGATTTCCGGCTAACGAGACGAATCTCTCTAACCCGGAAAAAACTCCCCCATCCCCAGAATTTTCCGTGTACCGGGAAAAATTTTCTCGCAATTTTCCGGAAAATGTGCCCCTCGGAAAATTTCAATTCCGGCTATGGGAAAGTTCCGGGTTTGAGGGATTCCGGCTAACAGAGATATTACTGTACAGGTATCCCTTATTATACAAATAAGGGATAACATAGCATATGGAAAAAATAGAGTTCGGTTCCCCAATTGACTATAAAAAAAAAAAACCCACTGATGACATGTAGTTTTGAGTCATGCTGGGCAGGGGGGCTACAGAGGCAATATTCACTGTCAGGCAACTACAAGAGAAGTATCTAGGGAAGGAGAGAAAAAGCTGTAGCTTATACCTGTAATTGTAGAATTAAAAAAGTATGTGACAGGGTACTACCTCATAGGGTACTACATAAGGTAGTACACTGGGCAATGCGAGAGCTAGGGGGTCAAGGAGTGTCTTGTGCAAGTGTGAAAAATAGAGGTTCATTAAGGGTTTGTCTTGAGGCCTCTTATGTTTATCATGGAGCTATAGACATTATTGTGGGATTTACGGGTCTACCCTGGGAGTTGTTGTATGCAGATTGCTTAGTGATAAAGGCAGGTAGCATTGAAAAGGTAGAGAACAAATTTAAAAACTGGAAGGATGGCAGTGTGCTGTTTGCAAGAAAGGTGTTAACAGTAACTCAATGATGTCCAATGAGTGTGGAAGGTGGGTACACAAGAGATGTAGTGGAGTAGATGGTTGACTGTAGGATATTGCTAACTTTAAAGTGTCCTGTATGTGCTGGTAATCATGTGGTCATAGCATGGATGTAGAAAGCAAACATCAAGGATTGTGCTGATGAGTTCTGTTACCTGGGTGACATGATCAGTGCTGGAGGTGGTGCTAAAGCTAGCTCAGCTACAAGTCAGAAATGGCTGGAGGAAGTTTAGGGTGTCACTGCCTCTACTAATGGATAGAAGACTGGCGTGAGAAGCGTGATGTTGTATGATCGTGAACATAAGTAGTTATATAGGGTGTCATACATTGGTTTGAGTGAGTTGAACTGAAAATGGTGAGATGGATGCTTAATGTGCCACACTGTTGAGAGCTTCCAATTTTCACACTATGTTGATACATAGTCATGAGAAGTTTCACTGACCTAGACATTTATCAACTGAAGTAACTAAAAACTATCCTCATCTATAAATAATGTGATGGCCATCTTCTAAGTCTGAAATCAAGCTGACTGAAAGCAAAAGAGTAGTTGTGTTAACTTTACAAGATAAACAAATAAGGTTAACACTACATGCCTCTTCTAGTTGGGGGTAAACAAATGAACCTTTACTCTTAAATCTTCAAGGTTTTACAGCGGTACTAATATTTTTCATATGACTTTAAAGTTAATTATCATTCTTCCTATAGCACCAAATTCTTCACCAAGTCTTACAAGTTCTGCTCTTGGATCTATAAAAGTTGGGGGGAGGAGATGGTCAACTACTGGAATGAATGAACTACCTATACTGTAGTGCACTATACAGTACTATACTATATATATATATATATATATATACTGTATATATATATATATATATATATATATATATATATATATATATATATATATATATATATATATATATATATATATATATATATATATATATATATATATATATATTAGGTAAAAAAGGCATAGTTTTACATAAAATAAACCCTATTCTTTAGACTACACTAGATCGCTTTAATATAACTCTACAACTTCGACAGCAGAACCAATATGCCATTTTACTAAAATTATAAAGGTTTATACTCTGATCTCAGTGCATGTTGTCCCAAACTATAGTATTTCATGTTTATCTGAAGAAGTGAAAGTGAGTCCCATTACCATGATGGGTCATTAGAGACAGTGTAGATGCACAAGGAGGCAGCGAGGCCATCACTGCACACAACCTACCACCTTCACATCTCCTACACTTAGGGTGGGGCGAGTATTGTATCTACAGTACTCGGTATCCACACTCCACATCAGGAGGTAAAGTGTTTTAAAGCATAAAACTACCATGTATGCTAGACAGAAAATAAGCTTGAAACAAAGTTACTGTATTCAGTAAACATGTTTGTGATGCAAGGTGGTGACCCAGGCCAGTACAGTAGTGAGGAAAAGAAAATGCCGGAGACTTGAGCAGAACGTGAAGTGTGAGTAGGCACCAGTTTTCATGTACTGTACAAGGACACTCTACACACCTGGTAAGCTCTCTGTTGCCTGGGACTCACCACTCCTGTTAGGATAAACAGTGATCCAGTATGCTGAGGTAATGAAGAGATGAACTGCCCCTGTGATGTTGGAGAGTGTCCACGACACCTTCATCAGCCCCGTCATTGAAGGATATGAAGCATCACCTACAAGTTCAAGGAGTTACATACATACATACATATAGAGGACCCCCAAATTCGCTGGGGCTATGTTCTCAAAATGGCCGCAATTCACAAAATCCGCGAATAACATTACATTATTACTTGTGTACAAAAAATGTATATTCCCTTTGAGTTTGCCCTTAAGACAATTATTTCTTTTACCTATATTGTATACATGTATGTATGTGTGTGTGTGTGTGTGTGTGTGTGTGTAGACACACACATAAAACACATACCTGTATACAAATAAATAATAATGGGAAAATACTTTCACAAATAATCAGACACAAAATTTATTAAAAATGTAAGTCTACCCTCAAGTCCGTGCTTTGTTACAGTACTTTATTAATAAAGAACGAACTTGAGGGTAGACTGTCACATTTGTAATAAATTTGTTTCTGATTTTTGTGAGAGGATTTTCCAATTATTATTTATTTGTATGTGTTTTGTCTGTATATATATATATATATATATATATATATATATATATATATATATATATATATATATATATATATATATATATATATATATATATATATATATATATATATATATATATATATATATACAGGTAAAGAAAATTACTGTCTCTAGAACGAATGGTTCCCTGTCCCAGCCGCAAAAATGCCGGCAACTTTAAAACTACCCACAGACATCCTTGGGTACATCCAGGGTGTCATCGGTGAATAATAAAGGACCGCGAAATAAAAATCCGCTAACTTGGAGGCCCCCTGTACTGTACTAATTTCTATAGTCCATATGATTGTTATGATACTTATTAATAAATAAAAATAGTTAATCAAGAATAAGTTACAGCTACAGATGAAGCAAGATCCATTAATTATGTATAGTTAATATACACAAAATTACACCACATAAGAAACTTGTACTGAAGTGAGACTTACCATCCTCTGAAATTTTCTTGAAGTGAAGAACAATATTAAAGGCCTGAATTGTTGTATCTATTGCAAGCGTCCAAAGGCCCCAGTTAGTCATGTACACCATGAAATATCCTTTCATGGAAATATTTGCATCATAGCCCATAGACCCTACCCAGGCCCACACAGCCCACATACAGAAGTACAGAGCCCAGAACAGACGGTAACCCAGATACAGGCATGACATACGGTTGTGCTGTTGCCACTGAAATATAATAAACAGAATTAATAACTTTGCCAAACAATACTTGGTATACACCTACCAGTAAGGACACTATACAAGTTTTACACCTACCAGGACACTATACAGGCTATACACCTACCAGGACACTATACAGGCTATACACCTACCAGGACACTATACAGGCTATACACCTACCAGGACACTATACAGGCTATACACCTACCAGGACACTATACAGGCTATACACCTACCGGGACACTATACAGGCTATACACCTACCGGGACACTATACAGGCTATACACCTACTTGTGAGGAGACAAAAAGGTGAGGAGCTTTGTGGTGAAGATAGAGGTTATCTGCTTTAAACTCTTGACGTACACGCTGGAGCCCCACACTACGGCGCTGTACCTGTGTCAATAAACGACATCATCAACACACACACACACACACTAAAAGGAAGAGTAATTAGTGATCCTCAAAGCCTGTATGACGATAGAAGCCTGGACTGAGCACATATACCCAATACAGTAAGTCTAAAATATTAACCCCCAAGAGTGAGGACTCTGACCTCACGAGTACAATGTTAACTTGTCGTATCTACTTAAGGAAATAGGTCATTGTATAGGAGGTCCCCGACTTACGAATGCCCACCAATACAAACAAGGTTAAATTTGAAATTTACAGTATTTTATTTACCTGGTGACATTTTATTTTTTTTACTTTCCTTTGCTGTATTTTGTCATTCTATTTCTTTTTAAATTAAGTGACCTTAGATGTATATAAGGACTTAAACTATGATATAATAGGATTTTTAACATTGTTTGGTAAGTACAGTATGCATATAGCACGTGATCCTACTGACGTACAAACCCGCCTTACGAACGTCCTCAGGAACGGAACCCGCTTGTAACCCGGGGACCTCCCCTGTACTCAAAGTATCAGGCCATCATACTTAAGGGGTTAATTCATTGTAATCAAAGGGTTGTCATTGTAATTAAGGGGTTAATTCATTGTAATAAAGGGATTAAATCATTGTAATCAAGGGGCTAAGTCACTGTAATCAAAGGGTTAAGTCATTGAAATTAAGGGATTAATTCATTGTAATCAATGGGTTAAGTCATTGTAATCAAGGGGTTAATTGTAATCAAAGGGTTAAGTCATTGTAATTAAGGGGTTAAGTCATTGTAATCAAGGGATTAATTCATTGTACTGAAATGGTTAATGGTTGGGACCAATTCATGAATTATTTAGTCCTCCCACCATAAAAAGTGCCTCAACACAAGACTTTAATAAACAAGAGACAGTCACGATTAACAGTAATAGGTTGAGTTAGGTGAGGTTTGGGTAGGTTAGGTAGAAGGTTATACAGGTATACTTCTCAGCATTTACATGAGCTTCATTACTTTTTGATAATTACATCACTGCTAAATTGTTAATATATGCTTAGCTGATGAGCCTCCTTCCCTTTAAACCTCCTGAAGAAGTGGTGGCCATGAGGCTGTGTTTCTTGACAGTGCTGCTCGTTTATAATTTGACTGGCCCTGACGATTCATCCTAAGAGATACAGTGCAACCTCTATTTAAGGTTATATTGAGGGCCCATTACATGTGAAGCCTCCATCTAACGAAGTACAGTACATAAATGTGAAGGTCCGTTATATTGAGGGTCCATTACATGTGAAGCCTCCATCTAACGAAGTACAGTACATAAATGTGAAGGTCCGTTATATTGAGGGTCCATTATATGTAGTGAAGGGGGTATTTGGTGGTGAAAAGGGGGTATTTGGTGGTGAAAGGGGTGTTTTGGTGTTTGGTGGTGAAAGGGGTTTTGGTGATGAAAGGTATTTGGTGGTGAAAGAGGTGGTGAAAGAATAAAGGGGGGTGGTGATATTTGGTGGTGAAAGGGGGTATTTGTGATGAAAATGGTGGTGAAAGGGGGTATTTGGTGGTGAAAGGGGGTATTTGGTGGTGAAAGGGGGTATTTGGTGGTGAAAGGGGGTATTTGGTGGTGAAAGGGGGTATTTGGTGGTGAAAGGGGGTATTTGGTGGTGAAAGGGGGTATTTGGTGGTGAAAGGGGGTATTTCGTGGTGTAAGGGGGTATTTCGATGGTGAAAGGGGGTATTTCGTGGTGTAAGGGGGTATTTCGTGGTGTAAGGGGGTATTTCGTGGTGAACACACACACACACACACACACACACACACAACAAGAGCAGATCACAAACCTTAATGTCGTAAAAGTGAACTTGATACTCTGACGCGCCATTGTGATATCCGACCACCGTTTCCATAGCCTTGTAATGTACCGCCTTTCAAGATATATTGGTTCAAATTTATTCAACTTTTTATCCAGTCAACTGTTTCTTTATAGTACCACATATTCTTGTTCACCTTTCACTTTTTTTTAATTCTCTCAGTTTATCACACGTTATATAATTATTACTACTTTCAGTATTTTGTTAATTTTTTATCTTTTATATTTACGTCATTCTTAAGAGGAAAAAATAAGTCAAGTTTGATCAGCCACTAAACATACTGTACTGTCCGTTAAACATGATGCTGTTTGTTCCCTGTCTGTTAACTGATGGTGTCTGTTCCTTGTTCCCAGGTAAAACAGATGATAGAGGGAGTTAAGCTCGGTGAATTACAGTGAAACCTCTATTTAAATGCCTGGAGAGGGAAGTCGTTATATAGGGGGTCCATTAGATGTGAAACCTCCATCTAACGAACTATATCAGAGGTTCTTAAACTGGGGGACGCGCCCCCGCCACAAGATTCCAAGAGGGGCGCGAGCGGTCAGAGAGAAAAGTTTAATCAGGAACTGAACGAGTCTTGTACACGATTGCTCATCCTTCCCACTCTATATAACCAAGGGGGAGGAGGAGATCTAGGACTTATGCGTAGGGGGGGGGGGGCAAAAAAAGTTTAAGAACCACTGATAATCAAATACTAAGCTTATTTTGGTATATAGTTTAACATTCATTTATGTAATTAAACGTATGGGCTGTGGCCGAGTGAATACGGTACTCGACTGCTGTTCTGACGGTCACGGTTGAGAATCCCAGTTCACCCAGCTATGAATGGGTACAGCACCTGACTTTACAGCTTAGGGAAAATACCTGTCTAGTGCAGTACCGGCCACGCTTGGTATTCAATGTTGCATACGTCACGTTCTGGTGTTTCTGTCAGGTTTCTTCACGTGTTTAGATGGTATATATGGTGTGGTGGAGGGAGATATGTGTGGTGGTGGTGGTGTGGTAGAGGGAGGAGAGCGTGATGGTGGTGGAGGAAGGAGAGTGTGTGGTGGTGGTGGTGGTGGTGGAGGAGGAGGAGGGAGGTGTGTGGTGGTGGTGGTGAAAGGGAGGAGAGTGCGTGCGGTAGTGGTGGTGGTGAGAGGGAGGAGAGTGCGTGCGGTAGTAGTGGTGGTGAGAGGGAGGAGAGTGCGTGTGGAGTGACAAGGACAGAGCGATTACAAGGAGCAATCAAAATAATAATAAACCTGATGATAAAACGGAAAAAAACTAAAACAAATATAAAAAACAAACAAACAAAAAAAGAAAATGATAGGGTAGTAAAGGAAAGAATAGAGAGAGAGAGAGAGAGAGAGTAGAGAGAGAGAGAGGTAGAGAGAGGGTGTACAGATATAAGCGTGGGAAGGGAAGGAGAGCGGCGCATGACGTTATGAATCTTGTGTACATCGATATTAAGACCCCCCCCCTGACCCCCCTCCCCGCCACCACCACCACCACTGACATTACTATTACTACTACCACCACCATCACCACTACTACTACTACTACCATAACCTACCACGACTACTATACCACCACCACTATTATCACCCCACCATTACCACCTATCCATCTGTCAACAACTTGTACACCAAATTCACTCAGGTTTTATACATACATGGAACTTGTCTTCTTTTAACGAATCACTGTACGAATATTTTGACACTGTGTATGACAAACTAACGCGCCTAATTTCTGTGTATTTTGTTAAGTTTGTGGAGGAAAGGAGTTTGAGACGCATTAATGTGCTGATAGGTTAATACATGATGTTGAGTCACCTGTCTACCGTAGTCTCTTTAATACGCCATACACACACTTTGGTCATAAACTGATCTAAATATTTTTTCAGGTGTCGTTTCTGTGACATTTTCAATCATTTCACTCTTTCCATATTTATTTAGTATATTCGTGATGGATGGTGGTTTTGTTCGCTAGCAAGTAGAAGCAGCGAATCGATGACCCAAGCGGAGTATGAACTAGTTATAACCTAGCTTGTATTAGGCATAAGGTCACACGGGGGAAGCTGCAAGCAAGGAGGCGTCATCACGACACACACTGCCCATTGCTCTAATCCTCTGCCTTGGTGAACGCTATCCACAGCCATGGTATATGAGGTGGCACCAGAGATCACAGAGTCTAGGACGTCCTTAAGCAGCAGCAGGAGAGGGTGTGAGGACGGCCAGTGTGGACGGGGGAGCGAGACCGAGTGAGAGGTGGAATAGGCGCTCACCAGGAAGGCAGACACCACGCTTTGTCAATACATCGTTCCATTCCTCAGATCAAAATAGTGGCGCGTGATCCACCGGAAGTAATATGTGAAGGCAATGGTTGTGTAGGATCGTGTGACCCCCTCTTGCTAGTATACACGTTCATACACTGGTTATACATCAACACGATCCGTAAGATACTTCAGTACGCTTGATTATCATCTTGGAACACGTACTGTGAGCCATACCAGGAGTGTTTAGGTATGCAATATGTGAGCTGCACTGATCAATATGGACAAGGTGATGGAGGTCCTCACTTCACTTCACCACAGAACCTTATGATCGATATCCTTAACTCGTCGCCCCTGCTCCTCTCTCTCATGGGCGCTTTCGTTCTTTTCTGAAACGAAGGTGTGTGTGTATGTGTGTATGTGTGTGTGTGTGTGTGTGTGTGTGTGTGTGTGTGTGTGTGTGCGCGTTTACTGAGCGATGACCATACGAGCGCGTACCCTATACCACCCTGACCAAATTGCAGCAATCATGGCATAGGGGCCAAGTAACTGTGGCCATCACGCGATCCCCACCTTATTTAGCCCCTATGCAAACACCATGCCACCCCCACCTACACCATATACTTATTTCTCGTGTAATAAATCTTAAGCTACTTGAGTTCCTCTTATTATGTAATCTATTGTACCTGCATAAGCTGATGGGAGAACGAATGTGTACAGTCAGTCACCCACAAATCCTGTCACGTCTCCTGTTCCACGAACCCTGAGATTTCAGACTCGTGAACCCGAAGCAGTAGACACTGATCCATTACTATTTTCATAGATACTTCGGATTCATGAGTCTGAATCTCGGGGTTCGTGGTTCAGGAGGAGACGACAGGACTTCTGTGGGCAACTGTACACACAAACCCCCCAAAAAATATCTTTACTATTTTGTGTTAGACAATAATTATGACGCAACGGACGAATGATTTAGACGAACCTACCGAGACAGCAGGCGTCGCAGTGTTCATTTTGAAAGTCACATTAAACAGACCCTCGTTATACCTACCGGACTTTTACTCTTTATACAGTTCGTTAGGTGAAAGATTCATATATAACAGATCCCTCGATATAACGGACTTTCTCCTCCATAATACAATAAACATTAATTTCACTGCAACTCCTTCACCTAAATATGGATCACAGGTCCACTCTATCACTCAACTTGTCACTCTTCCAAGTATGATTGGTCAGGCGCCAAATGACGTCATCGTCACTTCGCCCCTACCATCACAACATATATATCTATATTGTTATGCGTATACACTACGGCTATATCACCACCACCTACCATCACTACTACTACAGAATTTCAAGTTAACAATATTAACACTCATAAACTTTAACCAAAAATTATTTCCAATTAACCTTTTGAGATTTTCATAGCACATGCACACATACACAGACGCACACATACACAGACGCACACATACACAGACGCACACAGACAGACGCACACATACACAGACGCACACATACACAGACGCACACAGACAGACGCACACACACACGTTAGTTTAGCTGGAGAACATCATGATCCTCTTGAGATAATAATACCACAATATTACCAGTACAAGAATAACGATAAAGTTAGGTTATTCACCGAGCTCTGTGTAGGTGATCCACTGTTGTTCCTCCCAGCCATGTTCCGTGTTCCCCCACTTAACTCGTTGTTTCACTTGGCCTTCCTGTTCCACCTTTTCCCCCCAGCACAAAATCTTCACCAAACACACACCAGCTCACTGTTGCACGAGTAAACAAACACTTCCAGCGCCCACTATCAGGTAACCTCGTACAGCCCCTTGGCATACCCCTTAACTCCGCTGTAAACCACACACACTGGGAGCTTATCACTACTTCCAGAGAACGTCAGTAGTGTTTACATATCTATATTTCCTTCACTGCTCTGGAACACCCCTTCCCCAGCTAAATGAGCTGCACTATGACTTAGAAACCCATGGCTGCCAACTAACTCACCATCCGCCCTTGACTGCCTGCCAATCTTCCACCAATTTAAATTTTTACAAATATACTCCCTCATCTCCCTCCCTCCACCACCTCACCTGTGGCATAGGTGAACTTCTTCCCTCTCAACATACACCAGCTTCCTTCCTGCTAGTTCTCAATCGACCTCATTTGCACCGTAAGTTGGGTGTGTGTAGTACTTCAAGTAATACTCATCAAAGTGTTGTTTTATATGGAATCAGTACTACTCTCGAGAACTTACATTTATATATATATTTTTTTCATGACAAACATCACCAGTCACAAAATGTAGACTGATGCATCAAGTGAAGGACAATGGTGATAGTTGATTACTTAAAAGGTTAAACGCCTGTTACTGGACTCGAAAAACTTGTTATTTTAGCTTTCAACAGCTTAAGTTCGTTGCTGCACACGAGAATTCAACTTTAATCACATCTACCGTTATAAAGCTAAAAATACTTTGTTTAATACCGTTTAAGGGGGATTTACTGCCCAGGATTGCTATCATAAGTTGAATAGACAGATCAGCGAAGTCTTTGGTATTTCATTTCCATAATATTCGTGGTGGAGTGGGGTAGAACGAGCAGGGTGGGGTAGAACGAGCAGGGTGGGGTAGAACGAGCAGGGTGGGGTGGGGCAGAACGGCAGGGTGGGGCAGAACAGGCAGGGTGGGCAGAACAGGCAGGGGCAGGCAGGACAGTGGGGTGGGGGCAGAGAGACGAGGCAGGTGGGGCAGAACAGCGGGGGGCCAGAACAGGCAGGGGTGGGGGAGCAGGGTGGGGCAGACGGAGGGCAGGACAGGGGTGGGGCAGCAGGGTGGGGCAGGACGAGCAGAGGTGGGGCAGGACGAGCAAGCAGAGGGGGGACGCAGAACAGGCAGGGTGGGGAGAGAACAGAGCAGAGTGGAGACAGGCAGAACGAGGCAGGGTGGGGCAGACAGGCTTGGGGGCAGAGAGCAGGGTGGGGCCAGGAACAGGCAGGGGTGGGGCAGGACAGGCAGGGGTGGGGACCCAGGACAGGCAGAATTGGGGAGGGCCAGAGACAGGCAGGGGTGGGGCAGGACAGGCAGGGTGGGGCAGGACGAGAGCAGGGTGGGGCCAGGACAGAGAGATTGGGGCAGGACAGCAGGGTGGGGCAGGACGGAGGCAGGTGGGGAACAGGACAGGCAGGGTGGGGCATTAGAGGTGGGGCAGCAGGACAGGGACAGGGGTGGGGACAGGCCGAGGAGGGGGGAGACAGGGGGCAGGGGGCAGGACGAGCAGGGTGGGGCCAGGACGAGCAGGTGGGGAGACAGGAACAGGGCAGAGGGTGGGGCAGGACAGGCAGGGTGGGGCAGGACGGGGTGGGGCAGGACAGGGTGGGGCAGGACGAGGCAGGGGTGGGGCAGTGGGACAGGCAGGAGGCAGGACAGGAGGGTGGGGCAGGACAGGCAGAGATTGGGGCAGGACAGGCAGGGTGGGGCAGGACGAGCAGGGTGGGGCAGGACAGGCAGGGTGGGGAGACCCAGGACCAGCAGCAGGGTGGGGCAGGACGAGCAGGGGTGGAGGGACGAGAGGTGGGGGCAGAGACAGCGCAGGCAGGGTGGGGCAGGGCAGGGGCAAGGAGCAGGGTGGGGCAGGGTGGGGCAGGACAAGGCTGGGGCAGGACGAGCAGGGTGGGGCAGGACGGGCAGGGCAGGACGAGCAGGGTGTGGGCGAGGTGTGGTGTGATGGAACGGGACAGAACAGGCAGGTAGGAGCAGGGAAAGGTGGTGCTAAAGGCTGTAGATGCCGATAAACCTGAGTGTTGGCACTTGGCAAGGCCCTCCTCATACACATTAATTAACTAATACTTGGCACAAAGACAATCATCATCACCACTGTTGGCAACTATCACTCATAACCTCACTGCTCGCGTCATCTGAGGGTGGGAGGGAGGGAGGGGGACCTGCCCACCCATCCAGCTGTCAGTAAGGGCCTCTGCTCCATAGGGGGGCTGTCATGTGCCTGTCAACATACCCCGCTATAGAAAAATGGGTGGACCAATTGCCCCCCCCACTTTAGATGACGCGAGTAATGTGAAGGTTATATGTAAGTGTGTGTGTGTGTGTGTGTGTGTGTGTGTGTGTGTGTGTGTGTGTGTGTGTGTGTGTTCCTGAACCTGAGACTTACATAGGTCTTCTTAGTAAGTTGACCTACATGATTCAGTGTTTACTACTGTTGTCGTCCTATCACCACCACCCCATCACCACCACCACCCCCTGCCCCATCATCACCACCACCCCTGCCCCATCACCACCACCACCCCTGCCCCATCACCACCACCATCCCTGCCCCATCACCACCACCACCCTGCCCCATCATCACCACCACCACCCCTGCCCCATCACCACCACCACCCCTGCCCCATCATCACCACCACCCCCCATCACCACCACCACCCTGCCCCATCACCACCACCACCCCTGCCCCATCACCACCACCACCACCCCTGCCCCATCACCACCACCACCACCCCTGCCCCATCACCACCACCACCCTGCCCCATCATCACCACCACCCCTGCCCCATCATCACCCCTGCCCCATCACCACCCACCCTCCCATCACCACCACCACCCCTGCCCCATCATCACCCCTGCCCCATCACCACCACCACCTGCGGCATCCCCCCCACCACCACCCCTGCCCCAACAACCTCACTTAACTATAATACTCTATGACCTTATGAAGTTTACATAAATAACGCCAATGTTTTTATTATTTGTGTTGACTATTATGTGCAACCGACATAAAATATTGCGATGCAGTTCTTTGCATTTGCTTGGGTGAAAAAAACTTGAATAGTGACTCTTTCATATACAAAAAAAAACTGTATTTCAATATTTTATGCCGTTTGACCATTATATAATGCAGAAGGGAAAACATTAATGAAGAACACAACACAAGAATGGTGGCTTCCAAGTCCTTGTACGGTAACACGACCCGGTCGTCACTCACCATTGTTATGTTGTATTGGGGGTCGAAGTTGTTGACCACTACTTGACGATGATGGAGGAGGAGGAGTAGTAGTAAGATGACGTACACAGAGGCGCTCTATCACCAAGGGGCAGGAGCACTCCCTTCAGGAGAGCGGTCTCATAACCTCCACCGTTAGAAATCCAGCGAAAGCTCCAACACTATTTACTTCTCGGATGTAAAGAACCAGGTATCACGGGTGTAGGTGAAACAATGAACGTGGAAGAATCTTGGCAGTTTTTTAACCCTGGACAACACCACACGTTCTATTAACATCACTAATACACACACTAAATGGCTTGGATAGCTGCCTTAATGTAAGCGCTGATCAAGTGTGGACCGCTGTGATCAGGGAAGACGACTCTGTGGGGTGGCTATCCTATCTGCCCAGACGGCGTGTCTCTACCACCTACTCAGCCTGCCAACCCACCAGTCACTTCCTAGTACCTATACATATTCTTAACCAGTGTCTCCCACCACCGTCGTGATTACAAATACAGAGGCGCCACAAGAGTTTACACAATAATGAGGACGTACATTACTGTATATGTCAACAACAACAGCCTCTGAGAAGTGAAAGGCAATTGGTAGGCCTTTGTTATGGCAAGAGTGTGTGTTGGGGATACACACTGCTGCTAGTTTCACTCCTTCACTTAACACTACTCTCTCCGCCAGCTGCCCTGCACTCTACTTCACACCTCAAATTGTATCTTAAATTTTCACGAGACAATGAGTGAGCAATAAGTTTTACAAAATAAATAGGGAGGTATAATGGCGGCCGGCAACCACAGTAGTGGGGTTGAGCTGCCAAGACTGGTAGGGGTGGACAGGGGTAGGGGGTGGGGGTGATGATGAAGGGGTGGAGATGGGGCAACAACAACAATAAACTGTACACGAAAGGTAAAGGTACTCACAGGCCCGAAGGTGTACATGTGCATAACGGTCTCCTTGGACTGCTCTATCTGCCCGGGACACAACTGGATCTCGCCTTCATCAATCCTCCCTAGTAAACGGTCGACCTCCACACAAGGCACGTAATTTCTCCTCCAGGCGGCGTCATCAGCACTACTGAGCTTCTTGGGGTGTGTGTCCCTCGCAATAGGTGCCGGGGCCTCTTTAACGTCTTCGACCTCCGAGATTTGTTTCACTTCGACGTGCGGTATATAGTTGGGCACCCAGTTACAGTTACTGCTTTCTCCTATTTTCTGTAACGATCCCATTTTTTTAGACGGATGATCCCGGTCAGTTTTCTTTTTGAGAGAATTGGTAGAAAGGGAGAGACGACCAATGTGGTAAGGATTGTTAATACCATGAGGTCGGCTAGTGTTGATGGCAGAAGTGACGCTACAGCTGGCATGGCGAGTCCTGCCATCAGCTACCACAGCTGGCTCGTGGGGCAACATACCTGCAACGAGAATACCAGAATTAGGGACGGTAACTCTGTCTCCACCCCACAATTGGACACTTTAGGTCACCTTTCATAGACAGTGTCACTAGAGAGGATAAAAAGGATGTATGCTTTACTTTAAGGTTAATATATATGACTAACCCACGGACGAGTTATTTTTATTACTGTTTATTTTCTTACATTATTTTCATCGGTGATTTCTAATATGATAATCATTTATTGTGCAAATTTTTCGTTTCATGGATAATTCGGTGCCTAGGCGAGCACTAGAAAAGGTTAATTACCTTTCATTTTCGTCGAATCCTCCACTAAACTCATCTCGACGCCAGATCCTTTTTCTCTGGCAGCGGCCCCCAAACTGGCATGGCGTTTTCTCTCTCCCATGGCGAGGGAGTTGATATGTGGTCTTTGGAGAGAAGTGTAGGCGTCGTGGTATACATCCAGAGAGTCCTGTAACACATTCATATACTGTATAATAAGGTGTTTCACTAAGATCCCATTTTACGGGCTACATGTGTTAAATGTCTTTATAAAAACAATTCGTAAGGCGAATACAGCATAAATTACCCTACATAATATGGTGACTTAGCTGTAGTAGTTAACGGCGTCGCAATTGGGTACTCCTGTTAACCTAATGTACTACACTACGTACAATACTTTTTTGCTCATATCACAAAAGGTCTGGACGAGTATTTCAAGGCTGGTAAAACCCTTTAAGATGTACAGTCAACTAATAAAGTCAGTTCGCTTCTCCTCCTAATATTAAACAAACTACAATACAGGAAAATGTTTATCACGTTTGAGTATTAGAGGTGGACAGACTTAAGTCAACTATACTGCACAATGGATAACAACATTACCAAAATATCTCCTGAAGTGTACAGTAGGATGGTGTAACAGCAGGTGGGTATAACAGTATTACGTTGTAACAGCACCACATTTAAGGCTCTTGTCACACCTCACTATCACTCTACCTAACATCACTAACTCACCTGTAAGCTCTGGTACTCAATACGTTTTCTCGCTGGCTAAAAGAAAAGTAAACAACACAAAACTATAAAGTAAAATTAAAAATAGAAACATTGAAAAATATAATTATCTAAAAAATCAGAAAATTAAGTTGATTACCGATGTATTATTATTATTATTTCTCTCACGTTCACACACACGGAATACAAACACAATACCGACACAAGTATAGATAATTATAATTCATGTTTTGTATATTTACGAAACCTTGACAACGGCCATCTATTTTCTTATCAGTGATGGTTTGGGTTAAGTTGGGTTAGGATACGATAGATTAAGTTAGGTTAAGTTTGGTCTGGTTGGGCTGGGTTAGATTAGGTTAGGAGTGACTGGCTGGCTGACTGACTGACCTGGGAATTGGGAACACTGAAATAGGACTGTGCGGGGCTGGTAGTGCGGTGCTGTGGGGTGAAGAACGGATTGAAGCTGTCGATGCCATTCTCCTCTCCTTTTCCCCTCTCCTCACCACCACCGCCGTTGATGTGCCTGCAATAATAACAATAGTATGGTCACAGGATATTCAGCATTACTAATAACCTAACCCCTTTCCTAAACTAGTCTAACCTTAACTAACTAGTTAACGTAACCTAATCTAACCTTAATTAACATAACCTAACCTAATCTAGCCTAACTATTATAGATAACGTAACGTAACCTTATCTAACCCGATAACCTAACCTCATGTAACACAGCCTCACCTACAATCATTTAGGTAAACATTGTGACCAAGTCCCAGGTTGCTGATCTGACTTTCTGCCTCATTTACACACAATTGCAGGGTCTCAATTGTTTCTCTTACTACTGACAACACAACATACATATTGTATATCGTTTCTCACTCGATTTATTATTTTATTTTATTTATTTATTTGTGGCTATTAATATTTGTATTAATATTTTATATTTATTATAATTCTTATTAATTATTATTATTATTATTATTATTATTATTATTATATTTTCGTCCCCCGAGCCCTGATCTGGGTCAGTGACCAGTTTCCTGGTGGGCTAATCTTCGTAAGAAAAAAAAACAGTTTTAAGGTTTAATCGAGCAATAATTCCTGTTTAACTTCATACCATTTTTATTACCACTCTATTACGTCAGACATCACAGGTACACCACCCATCACTGACCAACACTGGAGCGGGTTCAGGTACATTCAGGAGCCAGTGCATGCCCAGTATTTGCCAACAGTGTGAAACAAACTTGACCGATCGCCCAAGTGGATAACGAGCCGATCAGTGAAGAGGATAAACGTAAAAAAAGAAAGTCTTCGTTTCAGCCACAACTCGGTTAAAACAGCTATATCTTGTCAATAGGAACAACTTTTTCTAATACCACTTCCCTCGCAAATGGATATTAACCGAGAAAGTAAATTAACGTGGGATTTGTTTTTTATCTTGAATTAAAAATTTTACAATTTAGATATATACACAATTAATTCATAATATATTTGGACGACTTTTCTTTTAAATACATTTGATCATCCATTTATTGTAATATATCCTGCTTTTATAAAGGCTATACGTAGTCTCCTTAACATTATAATTTTCCTTCCTACTTAGCCACATACAGTAAATATGATCTGACATTAGCATGATCATTGTATTCTTATCCTTATTATTACTACAGTTAATATTAAACATTAAAAAGTGCACAAATAATTTGTTATTGACATTGCAGACTGTATTAAGGAAACTCTGCAGTCACCGCGTTTCCTCTGTTTGTTCACAATTAAATCACTAGGCCTGACCTTTCAAGCACCGTGCTGCTGTAACGTCCACAAAACGTAAAATTACACAATGGTGTTTCAACAGAGTTACTTTCATTGGTACCAAATATTAAAATAAGTATTTTTGTTTAATATAGCGGGGACGGCTAGGAAGTTAGGTAAGGTTAGGTAGGTTTCTCTGGGTGGTTAGGTCAGGTTGTATGGGCGGGTGATAAATCCAAAACGACACATTTCCAACGGAAATGAAGGTGAAATTCACCTGAATCACACCAAATACCATGGTAAATACAATAATTTATGGTCGAACAGTAGTTGTGACAAACTGTAAATTTACCCCAAATAATAGGCATGTGCGCACGATAATACAGGTACACGGAATAAACCCATACGGTGTTGGGTCAGTCGTGTTAATTAGTTTACATGTAACAATACCATAATTGATTATATGGTATTGTTGCATATAGGACACACCCACATGGACTTTCCACAGCCTTTCAAAATAGTTCCAGAGAAAGTTAACGAAAGCTCCTGTAACTTACATGATGTTGGTATGTCAGATCCCAGACGTCGTGGTATTATCCAACTGGTAATCACGTAAATCCACACTAGTATTGTTTAGTTGTGACACTTATCTCAGGCGTTAACATAAAGAGGTTAGGTACGTTTACAAGATAACGTTCCCCACCACAAGTCGGCTGCACCGCCACACACACCACCACCACACCACACACTTACCATATACCTCTAACCTCCAATAATAACAGTTATTTATTTCATACATTATACCTCCTTATGTCAATTCATCGGGTAACTTTATTTGTTTATTGTCTATTGCTAATACTTAAATAAATATCCAAATTCTTCTAAGAACTCTCCTAAGCCTTGTATATTATTGTGAATGTTTCCCTACGACAACACCTGCCTCGGTTATGACGTCACGTCGTACGAGCTGGAATATTGCTAAATGGCTGGAAAAGTATTAATATAATGAATATAAGAAATGTTTAGTAAATAATAAAACCATCTCTATATTACTGTCAATGGGGAATTGCGTATTAATTTGTATTTATTATTAATTTTATTTAAGGCAAACATGAATTATTTAAAGATAAATAAGCATTAGAAACTCTTGTTATACACGCGAGCAGAATCCTCAACGTGACGAATTCAGACCAATCAGATGCCACCACTATTGATTCCTTATGTTTTCATTGGTAAAATTTGCTCCAAATTGCATTACCGGCGAGGATTTCTAAATCTCCGCCAATACTATTTGTATACAGTATTAATATATTAATACCTTACCAAAGGAGATCTCTCCAGATAGTAAAACAAAAGCTGCACCCTAAAATGAAACAATTGTCCATTCTTCTGTGGATAATTATTCGGCCAAATTATTCTGCTCATGTTATTTTGGTCTACATCACATAACAGTTTACATTAATAACCTCTGCTTACATCTTTTTCTCTAGGAACTCTTAACTGTGTGATACAAAACAATATTAACTTTGTATTCGCTTTTGAATCACATTAAAATAAATCTGAGACTGTTGGCATTTGAGTTAACTGTAATTGAATTAGTAGAATAATTGTGCTTAGAAATGAAATCCGTTCAGACTATTGTAATTAATGTAAATAATTAAAGTATTTCTACACCTTCAGCTGTGACAACTGTACGAGTGGTAGGTAGCACTTGTTAAATACCACATGTTAAACACCAAACTCTAGATAAGTTTGTTTTTTCTTTTTACTGGGACTAGCCCACCCAGGCCAGGTCACTGACCCACATCGGGGCCTAGGGGGCGAAAATGTAATGATAATAATAATAATAATAATAATAATAATAATAATAATAATAATAATAATAATAATAATAATAATAATAATAATAATAATAATAATAAAGAAATACAAATTGAAAAAAAAATGAAGTGAGAAACAATATATGTATGTTGTGTTGTCAATAGTAATAGTCTACACTAAAGTAAATCCCGTTCTCTAGACATTAATACGTTTTCTATGATGACCTTAAATATTTATGGTAAAATTAAATCGAGAGATGGCGCACCAGTAGTAGGCTGAACGTTAATTGAGTGTGTTACAAGCTCCTCTATATATTCCTTCCTTGGTATATCACAATAATGTGACGTCACTCGTAAGCCATTTGCCTGGGTAAGCCGTGAGGGAAGGACCTAACATAACTGCCTGTTGTGTGGTGATTACATTTATAGTATTTTTATATTAAGTTATTTAAATATAAGCTTATGTCGATACTGTCAAAGATGGTGAGTAAATTGTTGGTATTTTTATTTTCATAATTAAGTTACTTGTGCTGTTAGAGAGTTGGTTAACCACCCCCAAGGTAGTTTGTCGGTGACCGGTAATAAAGTCACAGAAAAAAGTCACAATTTTGGCTAGGAAAAAAGTCACATTTCCTTTAAACACCACAGATACTGATTAAAGTAATTAAACAAATAGTATTTTATGTCGCTTATTAACTGACAATACAAGGCAATGAAACAAATCACAGTTTATTAGAAACCTTTAAAACAGTCATTTATTGAAGTACTTACATGACATGTACACGTTGAAAACAACTTACATAATAGCATGGCATTACATGTATGTTTAGTGTTGATGATTAAGACGAATATTCCAACCGACGCCAGGAAGATGTGTTGTGGTCCTCCCGTCGAGCACCACACGAAGGCGTTCTTGTACCTGCTCATGGCGTCGACGAACTCTTCCTTGATGTGGGTCGCCAACAGCATCCTGCTTGATGTGGTGCTCACTGTCGCTTCTTCAAGCTGAAACCATTCAATGACACGCCAGATTGAGGGATGGTAGTGACCGACGAGGTTGAACAACTTATTCCACCCTTCACAGATGTTGTAAGTATGAGCATTGTTGTTCATGGTGGTGTCATGCACATTCCATAGGTGTGGGGCATTCTCAGAGGCATCAGGGCATCACTGGGCATGGCAACTGGCTGCTGAAAGGAGCTACTAATATATGTAGGATCAAAATACATGAGCAACTCCTCGGCTTCAGGTGGAATGACAGTTTCGAGGTATCTCATGCCTTCAATAACGTCTTCCAGGGGCATTAATCATGCCACAAAACAAACGAAACTCAACATTGACATTACAGTATACTGTACTGTGTACTCAAATCCAGTTCCTGGATCTTACGCCAAGTGGACTGTGTAAGATGGCAGAAACAGCCTTTGCCCTCTTTTTGTGTGACTTTTTTTACCTGGATTCAGTTTGTCAACCCAACAAGTATTACTTGAGTTTTATTCCGTCATCAAATGGAAATTTAGATGACGATGTTATATGAAAAGGTAATTGCAAAGATAAACTCCGCCATTTAATATAATATGCTGCCTTGGTATTAGTTTAGTTTATGTTGGTGTTTGCAGTAAGAAATAATTCGTTGCCGTCGACGATTTGGTGAATTTACAAAAATTAATAGGGTTAATATTCGTTTTTATCTCAATAGGTATTTCAGATTTTGGTTAATATATAGGACTAACCCGCCAGGGCTGCATAGCGCCGATGCGGCTGTATCACCTCACGTCCAGAAAGTGCCTGAAATTCAGTAGGCATCAAGTAAATTGCAACTACAGTAAAAATCTAGCCATTCCATACCTTGGTCACCTTTTAAATGAGACGGAAATCCACTTTAATACAAAGTCAAGGACATGTGCTGCCCTCTTCCAAATCATTACAGATAGCCAGTAATTTAATAAATGGTAAAATGATAAAATTAAATAAATAAAGTAAAAATAACTTTGGCATTGTTTGTAAAAAAATTGCTATTTTGGATAATTGACTTTTCCTCATCTCTCTCCCTTTTGAGTTAAGGTGCTGGAAAACTCTGAATACCAAGAAAGAAATGTCACCATCTAATTTCATTGAATCTGTTATATATTGTGACATGTAAAGTATTTCTATATCTGTATGAGCTACTGTGTGTCTAGTAGGTTCTTCTGAAGCTGAATGCACTCTCTATGGACTAAGGCACATTTAAAGCTGCCTGAGAAACAGGATGACAGTGGAAAAATGAACCCTCTGGTACCCATGGTCAGAAATCTCAACCCCTTGCAGTCTTTCAACACAGGTTGGTTCGGTAACAGAAATGATTTTTCTATTTTTGTAAACATTGGGTAGAGTGATCCAAACCTAAATTGCACCCTTAGAGGTGCATCTCCCAGCCCATGAGGCTAGTGGGAGGAACTTAGTGGTTGACAGGACTGGTCCACTGTTTCTGCATTTCTGCTTACAGGATGGGTGCTCTCAGTGTGAGATACTGCTGAACAGGAGGGGTCACGCCAGCACAGGGAGGCTTAGTAATGCAATCTGCGTAGAAAGGTCATTAGAGGGTTAACTGGCCTGGTGCATCATGACACTGAAATAGTTTTACAGGTCATGATTTACATGTTTGTTCAGAAAACAACAGAAGCCTCTTCACAAAAACAAATCCTATTTGAATGCTGTGTATGGCGCCTTTGAATTTTATTTTTATTTTTTGTAAATAGGTCGCTGTAATTTTATTAATTTTATTCACATTCTCTGAAATCTTTGTCCATGTACATTGTACTTCCAAATTTGTGGTTGTGGTGTTCAAAGTTGCCTTTTATTTTTAGTGCAGTCAATAACATATTCTTATCTTCATCTTAGCTTATTATTAGGTTATTTACCTAATGGCCACCCACTACAGAAGGCCATACAGAGGGAAGAAGGCCAGTGGCCTGTGTAGGATCCCCCCATTGTTCTTCATATTCTTGTATAGGGCTGTTTTGAAACCCAGTTCTGTTCTCTCGATTCCACATCTTGAACTGGTAGACTGTTCCATAGGTCTACCAGCCTCTGTGTGAGGAAGTATTTCCTTATATTTATCCTGCACGATAACTTGGGGAACTTATAGTAATGTCCCCTCGTGTTGGTGGTGCTTAACTTCACAAAGAATGACCCAGGTTAACATTTTCCATTCCTTTCATGATTTTGAATGTCCCTATGAGATCTACCATATTGTGTCTTGTCTGAAGAGTTTTTAGTCCTTAAGCACTCAGTCTACCTGGATAATCGAGATGATGTAGTTCAGGAATCATCTTAGTTGCTCTGTGTTGCACCTTTTATATGAATGTTAAGTCTTTCTGGAGGTAGAGTTTCTGTGCCTAAATACAGTAATTCAGCTGGGAACCTACATGATACTTATAAGGTTGAAGGAACCTATTCTTAGCTTTATATTTGAAGGTACTACTAATAATTCTTAAATCTTGGTTAGCTATTTTCATTGCTGCCCCCACTTGTTGTGCCGCCTTCAGTGATTGGTTTATCACAATGCCTAGATTTTTCCTTATCAACAGTGTCCATGAAAGTATTATTAACAGAATAGTTGTGATTAGGGTTGATGTACCCTACATGCAGAGTCTTACATTATTTAATGATATAAAGCCTATGCCAGTCATGCAACCATTGGCACAGGTCCAGCAGATATTATTGCATGGTTGTGACATCATCTTGACTTGGTGCCTTCCCAAATATCTTTGTGTTGTCCACAATCCTGACAATATGGTAATATACTGTCATCTATGTCATTAATGTAGGTCACAAATAGGGTGGATCCAAGGATAGAACCTTTTTCTAAATTGAATTTACCCCATTTAATACCACCTTTTGAGCCAACTGTACATCCATTTCAATATATTGCCTGTGATGCCTTGTGCCTGGATCATAGAGGCGAGTCGTACATGTGGGATTTGTCAAACGTCTTAGAAAAATCCATATATCCTCTACAACCCATCCACTGGTAGACCTTGGTCCAGGTACCCTCTTACCTTTTGGAAGAAAGTGAGTATTTGTTAGGCAGGATTTTCTCCATGAAACTGTGTTGTGATGCATTGACAAGACTGTGCTTTTTCAGGTGTTGGATGATGGCACCACATCTCTTAAAATTTAATCTTTATATTTTCATATACTGTACTGTATGTGATGTTAGGCTGATCAGCCTGTAGTTCTCTCCTGTACTTTTTCTACCCTTCTTGTATACTGGGGGGATGCTGGCTGATTTCCAGTCCTTAAACATTGTACCTTGATCCAATAATTTACTGAATAGGAGTTTTAATGGAGTAAATCTTGTTTGTTACTTCCTTTATCACTTTGGTCTGTGCTCCGGCTACCCTGTCCACCTTAATCTAATCGTTCTTTGAATTTGCATGACATTTGTAAGTGTTTAGTACAGTTGTGAACCAAAGTTCACTCCCCGCGGTGCAACTGAGTCACGGGAATGAGTCTCTGAACTGACTTACCCAAACTGTTGTACTTATATCTCGTTTGGGGTCGATGCTGCTTCATTTTGGCCCTTACTGAAATGCCTACATCTGGCCTTACCCCCACCACTCAACAGCACTACTGAGGAACACTATAAACAACCATTTCTACTCAAGTGTTGGGTTTCCCTCACTCCATTACACACTCTTTCTACCATTCTTGAATATAAGGTGATGTTTGTTGACATGAATACTGTATATATGTATAGACTACCTAATCACCTAATCTTGTCGTGTGTACACTCTACCAAAAAAGTAACGGCCCTTTTCTCATTTATACAATGTGTCACAGGGGATGAATAACAAGAACTGCTTGATATCACAGCTATCATCAGGGAAAAGGCCTAGGATAATGACTATCAATTATCAAATACTGTGATGTTTTGACTTTCACTTTCTTCACAGTATCAACTTGATGTGAACTACCAGACAACAGAGAGCATCAGTGACCCTTGTACTGCTGTCACAATCACCGCTCAGCGTCCTGAAGAGAATGTGATGCTGGGAGACCCAACAAGAACCTTCTTGCATGCTACAGTAGGGTCTTCAGTGGTACTGTCCTTGAATTTAAAATGTAAGTACTGTATAGTATAGTACTGTACCTTCATTAAACAAATTGTTCTTGCAAAAAAAGAAATGAAAAGGTAATGAATGCAAATTGAGTACAGTACAGTACATACTTAAGGATATACAGTACAGTATTCTAACTGCTTTGATAGATGTGCTATTTTATGGTATTCCCCTTCCTGGATATTATATCATAAAAATGAAGTGTTTAGCTTATGTTATGTTTAATTATATATCTTTAATACTGTATAAGAATCCTAGAATTTAATTTTAAGTAATTTAAGTTATAATTTCACCACTTATCAGCTTGCAGTAATATCTCCGTTAGCCGGAATCCCTCAAACCCGGAACTCTCCGATAGCCGGAATTGAAATTTTCTTGGAAAATCATTACCAAAATCAGAATTTTCCAGAAAATTCTGGCATTGGGAAAGATTTTTCGATGGGCACATTTTCTGGAAAATTCCAAGAAAATTTTCCCGGTACTGTATTCCGAAAATTCCTGGAAAGGGGAATTTTTTTCCGAGTTTGAGAGATGATGTAATGCTCAATTTCTTGAACTCCCAAGAATATTTTTATGTTACTCGGAAAATTCCAGGGATGAGGAATTTGTTTCCGGCTTTGAGAGTCATCTCATTACCCGGAAATCTCTCATTCCCGTAAGTGTTCTGCACCAATTGTTCCGGCTAATGAAGATATCACTTTACTAGTCATTCAGGCAGTTGGTCTGTTCTTTGTTAGTACTGTACTCTGTTATGAATTTGTCCAGCATTAGTACTGGAGAATACCTGCCATGTTTGGTAGTGTCACAATGGATAACACCCTTCCCACATAGGTCCGAGGTCAGGACTCAAACCTAGGACACAGTGGGTAAGAGATATGTGTGTAATCACTGTAGGTAAATTGAGTTTTGTTCAGGGGATGAAATAGTAGTCTGAAGCCTTTGATTGAAATGACTTAACCTCAGGAGTAAAATGACATGGTCCCTTGAATTAAGACATTTATTTAATGAAGGAGTTAAATCATCATACTCAAGGGGGTTAAGTCATCATATTGAAGGTGTAAAATCATCATACTCTAGATGTAAAGTCATCATACCCAAGGGATTAAATCATTGGGTTAGGTTATTCATTGATCAGATCGATAAGGGGAAAGGGGTGAAAAGATAACATGTCTTAACTAATTTATTGCTTATAAAACATACTGCATTCCGGTAAAATACAAATGAGTTGGCCTTCTTTAGAAGAACAACGATGATTTTGATTACCCTTCTTACAATATCACTCAACACGTCGGACGGCTCCACCTGTATTTAATATAGCACCTTAGGTCATCATACATAGTAATGTAGGGTTATGAGATGTTGGTTCACACCCAGGATGGGATGGAGAAAGGAGACTCACAATGTGCTCACTGTATACATATTGTATTGGATGTACAATGCAGCTTGTTGCTGGGTAGGTAGCATGGTAATAAGCGTTGGGTAGAGAGAGCTGGGTGGTGAGGGTTCCCAGAGTGAGGGCACGCGGCTTGAGGGACGCCAAGGTCGCTGGCGGGAGCGGAGGAGGAGGTGTTACTTGCTGGTGGCACTGTGTAGAAAGAGAGGCTGGTCACAGCGGTGTCAGGCCTTATAAGGCGGGGGTAGGCGTGGGTAGATAGTTGACCCCCGCTCCGTGGGCGGCGCTGGAGGCGTAGGCTGTGGAATTCGAGAAGGTTCGGTGCTTGTAGGGGAGGAATCCACTACAGTAACACCATCTCACCTCCCTGTAGCACCAGCTCACCACACCTGTTATACTCCACACCTGCAAGTATGGGACTCCTTGTAATTTCTAGGTACACATATCAGGCACCTCGTTCGCACACTGCCCTCGCTGGGTAGAGACAAAGGTTTCACCAAGAGACATACCAGTGCTGTTTCTACGCCTGGTATTATCGGTCGCTGCAAGTGACAACCGCGGAGTTTCTCAAGCGTTTCCTTATTTATTCCTACTCATCTGGGGTGGTATGCTGGGAATTCACAGGTTCACAGTGGATTAGCCGAGCTGGGAGTAGTCATCTCACATGGTGGGACGCTCACGGGGGTAATGGCCGCCGTGCTGCAAGGCACTCCGACCGACCGCGTGGGACCTTAGGTGATGAGAGAACGGAGGATACTAAGAAATAATGCCTGATGGGCCGTTATCACACACCCTAACACATTACTATTTCACTTATACATCAGGTAAAGCCTTAACTGTAATAACTGCTATGTAAGTCTCTTTTTTTTTTTAGGGCTGAATACAGCCCGATGAAGTTCACTGACCTTTGGTGATGAGAGAACGAAGGACACTGAGGGCAGTGCCCTGCCGCTCCTCACCGCATAGGCCTACAGTTTCCAATCTTTAATTTTTACTTTTATTTCTTACGGTTCTCACCTGAACACTTTCCTGTATATTGTAACCTCATGTCTTATAAACATATTTTAATCCTAAATTACACACTGAGGTAAGGTTCTCGTTTGCTAGTTCGTGGGTAAATTCATTGGGTTATAATATCAACGCGACACACTCGAGGCGGGCACAAAGGACGCTACCTTGAAACAAAGGCCGAATGTTCATGACGTGGGTATATCCACTTCACTTAAAACTGTAATTAGGGATCCTCTTCTCACACATTGCACTATTTGAACACAGACATAAGATTTTCCGATCACTGTACATGTCGTGGGTATATGTCACCCGAGGATACGAGGTGTATTCAGTTCACACCGATGCATACAAGATATTTCCTTTCAAGTATAGTGTCTGGGTCACCTCCAACACCTCACATAGTTCTGATACATTTATCCCTTTACCGGATCATTGTTCTCATGTATTTTCATATGATATCTGCGGAAGTTATGTTCACTAAACATTCACAGACGTAAATACGTAGTATGACCTTCAAACTACGATCTACACTTAGCCCGGATAGTACACTAGCCCGGATCAATTGGACTCTCACAGCCCTCTTATAGATACCTTGAGTTCTCCTTAATGCTATGAATACATACAATTAATATTATATAACCGTACCTGGGTACAATACAACACATGATTCAGTAACATTGAGTAGGTGAGTTATCCTTTATCAATGTTTCCCGTTCTCTGAGGTTCTACAAGCGCGGTGGATTTGAATGTTATGTAGCGTAATATGAATTAAAGAGGGTTTTTAGGAATGACAATGATGTGCGTAGTACAATGCCTGAATAACCAGGGGCTATATTTTTGGTATTAGAGATGGCTCTGTTGAGTTCTTCTGAGGTGATTGGTTTGGACAATGGGCTGTCCACTCTCACATCCTCCCATATGATTTCAGGGGAAGGCTGAGGTTTTTTTTTTGTAGAGAAAGGAGGGGTGAAAGAAGATTAGGGGTGGGGGAAGGAAGTTATAGTTTGGAAATTGAAGAAATTTAGGAGGAGGTAAGAGAGGGCGGGCTGACTGCCTAGATAAGCTAATAGTGTGTTAGGGTTGTGTCATGGGTTAGTTATTGTCTGCCGGTACAGGCACTAGACAGCTACCCTGTCCCATATATGGGTGTTTTAAGGGCCTTATTTCATATTCTGCCGACCCTACTGGTGGATGCTGGTCTAGGGAGGTTGTCTATTGCCTGGCCGTGTAGATCAGGGGTGGTAATGGACCTTTTGAGATTTGGTAGCTTTTTGGGAACCATGTCTGGTTGTTGTCGTTATCTGGTGGGAGTCCTTGAAGGAGTTCTTGCTCTGATAGTTTATTAGTTCTCCACGTTATAATTCATTATTTTCACTGCATTACGTAGCGAGTCCATTGTATCTTGTTATTGTTTTTTGGGGGGATCTCTTAGATTCGTGGTTTGTTCACTGTGTTGTACTGCGCACATCATTGTCATTCCTAAAAACCCCATTTAATTCATATTACGCTATATAACATTCAAATCCACCGTACTTGTAGAACCTCAGAAAACGGGAAACATTGATAAAGGATAACTCACCTACTCAATGTTACTAGACCATGTGTTGTATTGTACCCAGGTACAGTTATATAATATTAATTGTATGTATCCATAAGTTGAATGTTAAAGTCCAGTTGAGCCGGACTAGTGTACTGTAGGACTAAGTGTGGATCATGGTTTGAAGGTCGTACTATTTACGTCTGTGAACGTGTAGCGAAAATAACTTCCACAGATATCATATGAAAATACATGAGAACAATGGTCTGGAAAAAGGATAAATGTATCAGAACTATGTGAGGTGTTGGAAGTGACCCAGAAACTATACTTGAAAGGAAATATTTTGTATGCGTCGGTATGAACTTGATACACCTCGTATCCTCACGTGACATATACCCACGACAGGTACAGTGATCAGAGAATCATATGTCTGTGTTCAAACAGTTTTAAGTGAAGTTGATACACCCCCGCCATGAACATTCGGCCTTTGTTTTAAGGCGCGTCCTGTACCCGCCTCGAGTGTGCCTTGTTGATATTATAACCCAATGAATTTACCCACGAATTAGCAAACCAGAACCTTACCTTAGTTTGTACTTTAGGGTTAAAATATGTGTTTATAAGGCATGAGTGACAATATGCCGAAAAGTGTTCAGGTGAGAACCGTAAGAAATAAAAGTAAAAATTAAAGATTGGAAACTGTAGGCCTACTCGGTGACGAGTGGCGGGGCACTGCACTCAGTCCTTTCCGTTCTACCGTCACCTCAGGTCAGTGTCCTATCGGGCTGTATCCCGCCCTGTAATTAAGGCTTATATAGAAGTTATTACAGTTTAAAGCTTTGCCTGATGTATAAGTGTAATAGTAATGTGTTAGGGGGTGTGATAACCGCCCGTCAGGCATTATTTCTCAGTCCCTTTCGTTCTACCGTCACCTCAGGTTCCATGCGGTCGGAGTGTCTTGCCCTATGAGCGTCCCAACAGGTGGTGACTACTCCCATCTATGCCAATCCACTGTGAACCTGTGGATTTCCAGCACACCACTCCAAATGAGTAAGAACAAATAAGGAAACGCTTGAGAAACTCTGCGGTCGTCACTTGGAGCGACCTATAATACCAGGCGTAGAAATAGTACTGGTCTGTCTCTTGGTGAAGCCCTCGTCTTTACCCAGTGAGGGCGGTGTGCGAACGAGGTGCCTGTTGTGTATACCTAAAAGTTACAAGGAGTCCCATACCTGCAGGGGTGGAGTGTAACAGGTGTGTTGAGATGGTGCTACTATGTATGATAACCGACGGTGCTATATTCCATACAGGTGGAGCAGTCTGATGTGTTAAGGGATAGTGTAAGAAGGAATGACCGAGGTAAGGTGGTCACAGATTGTTATGCAATAAGTATGTGGATGACACGCCATTAATGTAAGACGTCTGGTGCCCATCTGGGTAACCAACATTTTCGTTGTTCTTCTGAGGAAGGCCAATTCATTTGTATGTTTTTTACCAGTATGCTTTATAAGGAATAAATTAATTAAGACATGTTATGGTTTCACCCTTGTTTTCCCTCATCGATCTGGTCAATGGAAAACCTAACCCAATGCCTAGTCCACTCTGCACGCTACCTAACGAGCTACATGCTGTCCAGTGGGGGTCTGGTGGCAGCACCCCTTAGAAATTAAGATGAGAGTTAAGTATTTAGTTTAGGTACTCCTGAATGTGCTGCTTAAGGATCTGTTAACCAAAATTTGATATCTTGATTATAACTTGTTCAAATGGCTTTTAGAAAATGTTCAAATGATTTTTAGAATATTTTAATTACTTTTGCAATGCTAATTACTCGCCACTTATGGGTTTTCGAGGTCATTTCTTGGTGCTTGTGTATTATTCTGGATGTACTTAAATAGTTAGGCACATTAAATTTTAGTTCAGAGAGAAAACGTATTTTTGGCCAAAAATCCTTTAAGGCTATAGACTTACAATTTTCATTTCGGCCAAAAAATGGATTTTGTTCAAAATTTCAGTATAGGTACTCCTGAATGTGCTGCTTAAGGATCTGTTAACCAAAATTTGATATCTTGATTATAACTTGTTCAAATGGCTTTTAGAAAATGTTCAAATGATTTTTAGAATATTTTAATTACTTTTGCAATGCTAATTACTCGCCACTTATGGGTATCAAACTAAAACACGAGAAAAGATTGGACCAATACTGTCAGATAG